>NC_137871.1:38927754-39460254 GCF_963924005.1 Protomyctophum bolini
TATGGAGACGGAGTGTGTCGGCATCACTCGGCATGTCTGACTTTGCGAAAGACTTGGCTTCGGCTTCATGAGAAGGAATTACTGGTGACATTAAAAGCAAAGGATTATTGCATGGATGAAGACGGGCGAGGATGGACTGGAAGTATAATGCTACCGCATGCATCTCACGGTAGGCCTGAATTACTATTTTAAAACATAGGCTAGAGTTGGCCGCCGTGCCAGCTCATTTTATTCTACAACTTTGCTACAACTTTCAAATTCATATGAAACTATAGAGGACAATATCTGACTCCAGATCTTAGGAATTAATTATTGGCTTGGGTATAGGCTACACACACTACAGCTACACACGCAGCACGGAGAAGATTTATGCTGCCCAAGATCAGTCTGCTAACCCTGATCTATCTATGGCTGTGTTTTTGGAATAAATGAAATGCTGTCCATGGTTCTGAAGTGACTTAAGGTTGCTTGGTTGTTGCACTGACACGATGTCAGTGTCAGCACTTGTGTTGTTTACATGAAATGTTGTTTGTTTTGTTTCGTATAGGCGTGGGTGGTTGTCTGCTGTGCTGTGCTGTCATGTGTTTTGCACTTTTGTCATATTCCACAGAAGAGCAGTGTACAGCCTAAATGTATAGCTTAAATTATGCATTCATGGATTTACATGAAATGCTTAACCTTCACTATTATCTGTGTTGTTTGCTAACTTTGCTAACTTTGCTAACCCCTGCGGGGGTGTGGAATGCGTGTGTCAAATTTGAAGTCGGAGGGGCAAGCGGTTCTCGAGTTGCATTACAACCGTAAACACACGCAGACACACAGAGAATTGGCTCATTTATAGTAGGATAAGTCCACATTTGCACTCGTCGTCATTGTGACATCACTCATCCAGTCATATATTGTTTAACGAGGCTTTTATTCTGTCATCAGGGTCAGGTTGGTTTGTTTATCACATTTACAGCCAGGGTCAATTTCTGACTGACTGGATGCCTCAGTAAGTTTTGGTTTGTTAACAAAATAAAAGCAGTATTAACTATAAATAATATGTGCTATAAATGAGGACATTACAAAGGAGTAGTATAGGCCTAAATTCATCCACAGTGAAGATAAGACGATGGATGCTTTATTTATCAAAACGTTTCATTTTCAATCATATTTACTTGATGTCAAATATGTTTTCTTAATGGTACCTAATTGCTCAGACATTTTGTGGCTCATGTTTCGAGAATACACTTGTTGTCCTCTTTATCTTTTGGAACTTGGCCTAGATTGGCCTTTGGCCTATATAACGCTTCATAGCAACAAACATTTACTTTACTCACATGAGTATGTGTGGTTGTGGGTCCAGGTTGAACTGTTTCCATTTGAACAATTTATCACTTCAAATGAGGTGTTTGAAGCACACACACCAGACTGCTCCCTTAGAGAAAACCAATAATCAATGGTCACCAGCAGGCACTTTGTGTTGAACAATTGCCATCAGCCTTGAAAGAACATTCAACTAGGAAAATGGGGACATTTCAACTAAGGAGTGAAGTTACAGAAAGATGATCAGACACATGACATTGACACTGGGTTGCAAAATCGATTAAAATCTTAATGAACTCAAACAAAAACATGTCATGATGCGTGCAGGTTACATGGGCAGGTCCAGAGCAATTTCAGCAGGGTTATGTTAATTTGCTGGATAATATCAAAGATGTGCACACACACACTTGGAGTACTTGATTCAACACTGACAAAGTTGTGGAGTTTAAATACCATATAGCCTGGGGGCGGGACAGTTGACTGAACGTGTTGTGCTGACTGTCAGTGAATTGCTCCCAATGCCCCCATTGTTGTGATTGGCTTAGAATCAAAAAGTCATTCTATTTGCCAGTTTTCACGCATCCAAGATAGTTGTAATTCACTTGACCTATCATTTCATCAGAATTTATAATAAGGTTCCACACCATGTGCGCGCGTGCACACACACACATGCACACACACACACATGCACACACACACACACACACACACACACACACGTGCACACACACACACACACACACACACACACACACGTGTACACACACATTCCCTGATTTCCACACTAGAGTCATGCTGCCGAGTTTCTCTGATTAGGTCTGGATTAAGAGGATAAAAAGGGCAGGAGTAGAAGACACTTTGTTTTGTATTCCTTTTCTTTGGCTTTTATGATAAATGAGACTGCCGTATCTATGAGCACTAACTCAAAAAGCACTGACCCACATAGTTTAATTGCTTATTCTTTCTTACGGTTAGATACTGTATGATAAATAGCATGTTTCCTTTCAAGGGGGCTATTTTTGAGTCCCACATATCTCTCTGTGTGCATTGTGATTTCAGCTGTGTGTTTCAAATCCGGCTACTAGTATAATGACGGTTCTACTGTTTATGCTATAGGTTCGAATGGGTTTATCCTAAAATTAGGACGTTTGTGACTTTGTGTGTGTGTGTGTGTGTGTGTGTTACCCCCCTTAAAAATAATAAACAGTGGGTGAGCTCTTGCTTTTTTCTTAAAAATAAATAAATTAACGTTGAGCTAACAAGCATTGCATTTGAATAACTGGAGCTCAAGGTAAGGAAAAGCTCCCCTTTGTGTGTGCTGAAGGCAGTAGAGTGAGAGGAACTAATACATTTCTCCATCGAAATTCAAATCCGTCTATAACAAAAATAAGGTCACATTTCTCGTTCCCAAACACGTGTACATAAATCGAACTAAACCAGCGGTTCCCAAACCTATTTGGCCATGCACCCCCTGTTACGTCCCGACCTAGCTGACACCCCCTCCCCCACATGGAAATATATATTGCATAAGCTATATAGAGACATATATTTCCTATTTATCAATATGTGCATATATGAACCTGAATATGGCATATGTATGCAGCATAGGCCATATTCTGCATATACTTGCCATATATTGGCATAATATGGCATAATAAAACCATATCACCACCAAATAATAATAATAAAACTTTATTTGTATAGCACCTTTCATGACATGAAATGCAGCTCAAAGTGCTTTACAGAGCAGTGGAGAAAAAAAGAAAAGAAAAGCAAGGCATAAACATTTTGTTCCACGCCGTCGGCCCGTAGAAGCTAAAAGCTGCTTCCCCGTATTTTTTAGTTGCCATTTTTTTAGGCAAAGCGAGCAGGCCAGCAGTGGAAGACCTTAGGGGGCGGTTTGGGACATATTTAGGCAGGCAGTCATGTAGGTAGGAAGGTGCGAGACCATTGAGAGCTTTATAAACAAGTAAAATCATTTTAAAATCAATCCTATAAACAACCGGAAGCCAGTGCAGAGAAGCTAAAACTAGAGTAATATGTTCTCTCATCTTAGTTTTAGTTAAAACTCTGGCTGCTGCAAGTTGTAATGTGTCAGTTGTTTTCTTAGGCAGTCGAGAAAAAAGTGCATTGCAGTAATCAAGCCGATAAAAAAACAAAGGCGTGGATTAGCGTTTTTGCATCGTCCAATGACAAAAATAGGCTCTGATTCGTCAAAGGTGAAAAAAGGCAATCTTGGTAACATGATTAATGTGTGAATTAAAATTCAATTCAGAATCAATAATGACCCCCAAGTTCTTTACTGTACTGTTACTTTCTACAGTCGGGTTAGCCTTTTCATGTTGCGCACCCCCTAGAAGGTGCTTGCGCACCACAAGGGGTGCCTGAACTAAACAGTTAAAACATCGTCGACTCTCTCATTTCCTCGATGTCCTTTTTATAGACCCAAAGAAGTATTTTGACACTTTCGTTTTAAAACCTGTTGTCACAATGCGTGGACCTAAGTATACAGAAGAATAAGTCAGGTTAAAATACCTGCTCAACCTAAATAAGTAAAGGCAACAAAGCAGACTATCCCTATAATGTGGGGATGCAGGCAATGGTTGAAAACAGATAAACAATCAGGAAAACAATCCAAAAAGGCGGCAAAAGGTCAAAACACACAGAAGGCACAAGGCAGGCTGAATCGAATCTCAGACGAGACCCAGAAAGAAAAAGGCAAACATGGGAGAGGTATTAGAGGGCTAACGCAGAGAACACAGGGAGAGAACAGAGCTAAATGGACTGCATTAAATCACAGATAGTGACACTAGGAGCATTTTAACCTGATTTTGTGGTTAATTTATTTTTTGTTGGACTTGACATGACCCAATAAGCTTTGTGTAGAGTTCTGTTACTTCTGTATTGCTGGTTTCAGCTTCCTGAATCTCTACTGTCTTATCTAAGTGAAGCAAAACTTTTTTTTCTATTTTTTCTTTTTGCAATCGATAACAAATGTGTTTGTGGATGATGACACAACCTGGCCCAATACCACCACTCCACCTACAAAAGGGAGATTAATTAATATGGCTTCCTGGTTCAGCAGACTTTAACCCATTCTGACCTGAGATCAGATTCATACGAGGTTTCCACTGGACACACACTGGTCTGATTAACCCATTCTGACCTGAGATCAGATTCTAAAAATGTCAGTTGTTCTTCGATTTTTCAAAAATAGCAGACCTTTGAGCTTGTAGATCTGCTATTTTTCAATAGCTAAAGCATAACATGATGCTAACACCAAAATGGGATCCCGGTCAGAATGGGTTAATGCTCTTATCCTGTGTGACTCACTGAGTCCTGCGGATAGTGATCTTGCACGTGTTCTGCCACATGTTCCATCTTCCTGTGGCAGCTGAAGAAAGTCAGCACAAACAATGTTGGTCCATTCTACAAAGCCACCATCACGTCCATCCTTACCGCACCAATCGCCATGTGGTTCGCTGCCTCTCTGGCCAAAGATCAGGGAAGATGGGAGCAGGTCCAACAGTGGCAACCTGCTGTCTCTGCAGCATCTGTACTGGAACAGTACACATTACTCAAGGCTAATGGCCGAACCACAAGTCATAGTTTCAAAAACGCCTGTGGGAACCGCTGGGCTGATTTTATTTGAAGTGTCCTACTACACCTGTGGTGCACAGCTCATATGGCCTTATACAGTAATACACTGTGGAAATAAAGTCCAAGCGGGAAGCATGCACATCTCAACAAAAATAGTATATGACCTGTGTGGGTCATGTATACCTGGATACGTTGCAACCTACAGTATATTAAGTGCTTCTGGGAGCTACTGTACACAGACAAGTGTGCAAACTCCCTTCCTTCTTCTTTATAATACACTGTCTCATACTAAAGTTAAATTACTTAATACTTTTATTACCAGCCTACTCTGGGACCACACAAGTCGTTAATAAATCAGAAACAATACAAGTTGGGAATGCATGCCCCACCTGTTTATGCAAACTGGTACTATATACTTCCGTTCTCAGAGTACCCAATGCAGTACCCACTAACATCGACTCACTATGGAGATACAGAGATGTCTGATGTCGTCAGAAACTGAGATTTGGCATGTACACTGCAGTCAGACACATTCAGATATTAATGTTTTTTTGGTGGGTTCTCAGAAACTGCTGGTCCAACCGAATTGCTCAAGGTTTTTCTACAAATTATTTAGTTGAAAAGCAGGTGAAATTAATTGTGCAGCTCACAAGTTGGATCTGCTAGTTGTGGAGAAAAAAAACATTCCAGGAACAGTTTAGGAGCGGCCTATGCAAAGCATGTTTGGCATGCTTCATCTTGAAACTCTTGTTTATCCATCCTCTATCCCTCCACCCGAAGCATTCAATTAAAGTGAAGAAAGGGAAGAGGTATGTCGGCTAATACCAAACTGAATTAAACATCTGTCCATTGAACTGCATCCTGTCTGAAATGTTTTATATATTTTATTTTATTTAGGCCACAACAAACACTACACTTGATTTCACTGGATAACATTATAATGCCTGGATATAGGGGAGAAAGGCTTTGAATCAAAGGACAAGGGGCAGATAAACGAGGGCAAATTATGGTGGGATTAATTATTTGGTATCATAAATTAATTAAGACATACTAGATGAAATGGCCTGTTCAGAGTTTCTGGTGACACAGGATGCAGAGTCAAACTATGAGATATACTGTCGTGGGAGTAAGTGTGTGATCCTCAGTTCTCTTAACGATGGGCGTCATTTGTGGGGTGTGGGGGGGGGGGGGGGGGGCGGAAGAACAATAATTTGCACGCAAAAGTAATAACCTTTTCCCGAGGATTAATCAACCACATACTGTAGATGAGATGAAATAGTCCCTCCCTCTCCTCTATGTAACTTTACATTACAAAATTAACATTTATAATACGACACACTCGTGTGGCGTTCAGGTCTTGGACATAAACACTTGTTTGAATGTGTAGTACTTTTACAATATCATTAAGAAAGATATTGATTCAGGCATGCTACTGATTTGACTTGATTATTACTGGCTACTATCCAGCACCATGGAGAGCGACAAGAAAACACTTTTTTGATTTAGCTTCATTAGGTTTTTCATTAGATAGTAGAAGTAGTGTGAAGAGAAGAAACCAATGTCAGACAGAACCAAGTAATGTGTAATAGCCGACTTCTTCCAGTTTCTTTCAGTGTCTGTAAAATAGTGATTACGCTCTTCTTTTCTGACTTCTCTTCATTCCGAGCAAAACTTTACCAGACATTTTCACCAGCTATAATACCACTCATTTTATGATAATTATGGAAGGAGTGCAGTATGTGACTGATGACATGACCCCAACAGTCAATTCTCCAATTCTAGGCAACACAGGATGGGGGGGACGTTTTTCTTATTTCAACGCAGCAACGGTATATTAATGATAGTTCAATGTTGAAAATGAGTGGCATTCCCTTTCAACAAGGAAGCCATACCATTATTAGACTACAGCACAGGTGCAACACGATGCAAGTTGGCGCGGCATGGTCTTGGGTCGTCGCTTGAAGTCGGTCAGATGGACGGTTCTGAAGTTGGTTAACTACAGGATCAAAGTGGGATTTTCATCAGCCTGCCTGCCTGATTTTTTTCCTTCACTGTCTGATTCAAATTGGATTCTTTCAAAGGAATACAAAAGTTACCCACTAGTGTGGAGACATGGGGTTTGATTCATCCGATGTGCCTCCTGATTTTCCATGCACTTGGCTCATAAAGTATGAGCAATAGCACGTTTTTACACATGCGTCACATTCTTTTGTTAAACTGTTGGGTAGGGCTGAAGGGGAGATGATTAGTCATTTCTATTTCTCTGCCCACATGTTCTGCCACATGGTTATGTTATATCATGGGCTGCAGATGTAAATCTATTAGTTTTGATGCTTAGACTACAATAATTGGCTCACAAGTAGACTTAGTTACAAGGTCTCGATGTTTTAGTTTTTTGCTCAACTAGAGACTGAGAAGAACAATCTCCCAGCTTTCATTGCTAAAACTGCAGGTGGAAACAGTCACTGAGTTGGTGACATGGATGGTTTTCAAAACAGTGAGCATAGCTTTGTTAGCAGCTGTTCTCTGCAATGTTCTAGCAACTACCTTGCATTTGCAGAGTCCCCAGATGTACCCATGGAGCGAGGCTAGCTCACAGGGACATTTCAGCTTTTAAGAGAACAAGCAGTAGCAAGCGAGAGAACAGAAAGCATACAGATGCGGGATCAAAGGTGGGACATCAGAGGCTAGAAATATAAGCTCGCTACCAGAAGGTCATTGTGTCATAAATCCTGATTGATGATTCTGATCCCTGCTGGTTAAGTTTGCCTTCGGCGATTGATATCCTGGTTCTGAGTCTGACCCATGCTTGTTTACTGGATAAAATCTTGTGAACATATAATTCCTGCCTGATCAATTCTGTGTCATGCTTGTGACTTCTTACCTGTTCTGAGTCAGTGACTTATACGTATTTGTTTTAATTCTCTCCCTGGCTGTTAGAAATGGGGAACACAGAAGTGCTATTTATTTTCCCAAAAACTAGTCCTGAGCTACCCACGATCAAGGTACTCGATTGGAGCAAACAGTGGAATGCTGTGGTTATATGGGGCAGCTCCCAAGTGTGAGTACATGTACAGTTGCTGACTAGCTGTGTGTGTGTGTAAAGCAGGGCATTGCTGAAAAAGAGCAAGAGTGGTTGCTTAGTTCAGTTTCCCAGGATATAAAAAATAAAGGTTAGAAAAAGGATGATTTTCAGGGGATAGTCTGCATCTTGTGAAACTACTACACAGTGACTTCATTCCCAAGTAACACAATTCTAACAGGAGTTAAATGTATAAATGTAGCTTCTTTTCCCCCCATATGTCAGTTTGTATCTGTGACCTTTGAGCAAATAAACTTTCACAAAGTTGAAACTTAAGTTAAAACAACTAAAATATGAGATGAGCCCTAGTTGTCCTGCCAACCAATGTGGCCTTGTTTCACAGCAGAAAAGAGCACATACTGTTATGTGTGGAGATGAATAATGTGCATAGCACCAGGTAGAGCTTGCTTTTCCGATTTGATTTTATCTTGTTCAAAGCAATGTTTGCCTTGGGTTAGACATGGGTTATATGAAACAATAGTCTCAATAAGCCAAGCTGTAGGGAAAAAGGGGAAAACAAAAAAACAATGTGAGCATGTCATCAGCAAACGGTATTGACAAAAATGTGTACAGTATGTGGGAGCAATGCATTTAAGACCAATTTGCATCAATTTACCATAATTTATAGGCATTAGTCCTGGATAGGAAACACAATCTCTGCTCACACATGGATGATTTAAAATCACCAAGGTACACCACAAGTAATATATTGCTTTATAACATGAATGGAATTCATGTATACAGTAACATCATTTTGTACTATGATATCCAGTACATAAAGCTCACAACAATAAATGAAAGAGACAGGGCCCTATTTAGACATGCAGTGTATGTTTCCCCTGCAATTTTACTATAACATATCGTTAAGGGGTTAGACTATATTTACAGTAGACTTTGTCATGGGTGTGTTTTGGGCATTCCATTAATTTCAGTGTGTTAATGGCTCTCATTACCTTAAGAAGCAGCTTAATCATAGCATTTAAATGATAGATTTGAGTCAGACATGAGTCAGGAATCTCTCTGTTTTGAGTTTACACCAGTTGTCTTAACGCTAAGGATGTTACAGTTTTAGCATGCTGGATTGGTGCTGTACAATGTGTTTCCAGTGACACTGAGCAGAACAGACACCAAGTGAGCTGAATAGATATGGGTGAGAAGTGGAACTGAGAACTGATTAGGCTACCCCCAAGAAGACAAAGTGAAACTTTTAGTCTGTAGGTTTACCCGTGTGAATGGTATCAAATCAAGGTGTGGGGTACAGAGAACATGGATATGTTTTTATCTTTTGCCATCTCTCCTTTTCTTGTGCTTTTCCATGTGTAGTCAGAAAATGTTACCATGGTAATGGGCCCCAGAGACTGTACAGGATGTGATGGGCGCTCAGAGAGGACGACTGTTTGTCATTTAAAAAAGGAAGTTGGCATGGATTGAATCCTCTTGGCCCTGGAACTAAGTGTGCTTTACACCATTTAGCAGACTTGTTATTGCTTGGGCTTTGAGCCAAGTGGGCTCATGGTAACTCTGCATCGGCTGCGTATATATGGTATGTAGGCCTGCCCTCGGTTGTCCCTAATGGTTGTTGATGGTGATGTAATTTGTTTCAATGTTGGATGAGGAAACGGTACTGCGATCGGTGCAATGCGATCGCACTGGCTGGGTATGTAGGCGTGGATGAGGATGAGGATGAGGCAGGGCATTGCGTCAGGCACCCAGAACTTGAGGCAAGTAAATTGACCCTATCGGAGCCAACCCAGGAGGGGAAAGAAGCGTACCACCTATGTAGACGTGCTGCGGCGCGAGAGATAACACTGAAGACCTCAAGAACCTGATGTTGGATAGGAAATTGTGGAGAGCAGCGATCCAGTAACCTCGAGTTGGTGTTGGCTAGACCTCATTCTCGCAGCAACTAAATAACTGTAGGCGTGTCCTCGGTGGTCCCTTATTTGTTGTTGATGTTGACGTAACTAAGAGAGGTTTCAATAGGCCTATATATATATATATATATATATATACAGTATATATAATATATAAGGGACATGCGCAGGTAGGCCACATGGCCTACTTGTCGAGTGCATTTCTAATTGTTAATATTCTTTAATGAACTGCCATAGTAACTCATGCAAAGAAATACTCTTGTCTCATCTATACTCAGACAATGTATGATGATGCTTGATATAATTGGTCCTCACTATAAGATGGCATTTCTGTTTGTCTTTGGTGGGCTGTGGACAGTTTAGAAACTTGCCTACCAATGACATAATTGATGGTGGATTTCAAACCAATAAGCCCACATGCCTAAAGAATAAGAATACAACTTGCTTTTCCCTGGCCATGAATGGAAACAAATTGCCACTTCAAGGGAAAAAGGGAAAGGGGCATGGCATTAGAATTGCCTACTTGTGTTCGTCTTCTTTCCCTTTGAACTGAGAGTATGTCTGCATAATGTCAAAGCTCTGAGAGAAGGGATGAGGCATTTCCATAATGTGATGTGTGTTATTGTATCGGATCCTGTCCCCTTGGACAAACATTTACATCAGTGTCACAGAGGGGAAACACAGGCTAGCGAGCCAGTGACAAACGTTCAATAACGTGTGTGTGTGTGTGCGTGCGTGCGTGCGTGTGTGAGTGTGCCACTTTAATGCTCTCTCCCACATTTTAATTGCCTTTATTTTTTATTTTCCTTAGTTTTGCTCACCTCTTGACTTTTAATTAAAAATCTCGGATTACTACCTGTGCTTTTCTTCATAGGGCCATGAATGGACAGAGATTTCTCCTCTGCCACTCTCTATGTGGATACTTATAGGCTTGTCGGGTAGCCAGAAACATCATGAAAAATAAGATAATTGGCTAAATCTGCACAGAAGGACAAATGGAGATGACCTGCTCTTTCATGGAGTGATTCATGTCAGGGCAACCTTTCAGAGGCTATTATGAATTCATGGAACTGTGGAGGAGCACATCTGAGTAGGAAGAGTGGACGACAACAGCAATATATGTTGTGTACTTTACGTATCATCAATGTCAGCCAGAAACCTACATATTTCTTACCTTTTTTAATATATATTTTTTAGAATTGCACGTTTAAATCGTGCAATAACTCTCTATTCTCCCCTCCGATTGGCCAGCAATTCGCTGGACAGTACATGGTGACATACCCAACTCAACTCTTCTAATTGAACAATATTCCTATCGTGATAGGCAACCACACTCGCAATTCGGCAGGATTGCATCTTTCTAGTTTAAAGAGCTGATCTGCAACCTCACAACTCTCTCTCTCTCTCTCTCTCTCTCTATATATATATATATATATATATATATATACACACACACACACACAACATTTTTTAAATGTTTGTCTATAAGACCAGCCCACAATATTAATAGCGATATTGGCTGTAAATACCGTATGTAAACAATGAAAAGAGCTTATAGTATGCAAGGTGTTGGACCTACAAGCTTTCCGCCTAACAGCAACAACAGGCTATTGAAACACTTAAAAGGGGGTGGAGGCTTGAAAACAATCAGTCAATTATTTTTTGGTAGGAAGCAGGGTTTACTGTTAAGCTGGTAAAAGGTAAGCGGAGGTTCCTGCCGGATTTGTTTATTAGGTGTTTGATATGTGTGTTTATGTTGTGCTAATCCCCTGTGTTTACAACAAAGCATGGATCCTAATTAGAGAGGTAGCTAATCATGTCAGTATACACACGCTCCCCCAATCAATCAAAAGACTACAGCAGAGATGAATGGAAGTTGGGGCTGAGCGGAAGACAAACGGGGAGGGGATGCTGTGGATATACTTTCTTTTAATACATGGGCGGCAGCCTTATGTTTCCTCAGCACTTTCCTCCTACTCTGTTCCCTCAGGGTTGGTTTAGGATTAAATAGGTTTGAGGGAACATCGACATGCTTCCATTTATACAGGGTGAGTGAGAGTGAGTGAGTGAACCTGCTGAGTGTTAAAACATATTAAATATATAAAACGACTAGCACGACTCTTATTGATTTAGAAATGAATACAATATTTGAAAATATCTGTATCGTGCAAATGTGAAAGAATACATTCCCATGTTTCCAAACAACACAAAGGAGACTGTGGGGGAGTCACAGACTTCGAATGATCCTGACTTTAAACGATAAGTGATAAAGAGCGAGGTCGCGCTGAAACAACAGTGCTTCTTAATACGGCACAGTTGAGAAGCAGGAGTTAAACTATTAATCTGGTGTCAGTGAGGTCAGATGTAGAGTTGCTGGCCGGCTCCATATATGCAGATCTATACTGTATGTCTATCCAGGGTTTGATCAGGTCAGTGTCGTGATCTTCAGTATGGAGATCCAGGTGATGCCATTGAAATGCCACAGGCCCAGAGGGCCTTAATGTCTGCCCCTATACCATCATTTACACATTTTGCAAGATTGATCCCAAATCCAAATAAAAGTAAATTAACCCCAAAGTCAAGTTCAACCAACAGAAACGATATAAACTAGAGTAACTAGGCTGTGTATTGTGTATGATGTTGTGTTGTGGCTATTGTTAAAGATAGTGAGTTATTGTGACATGGTACTGTACATTATACAGGTACAGTATGTGATGTGTAAATTTCTTTCTTTCTTTCTTTCTTTCAGGCACTCGAGGCTTGTGGTGTTCCTCTCAACGTACTTGGGACCACAGTACTGCTAATGTCCACGCAGGCCCTGGTCTTCGCTGCAGCCCAATACTGTACCCCAGCCTGGTGTGTATAGACTCTAACATCCAGTTTGTTCAGTGCAGCAATGGCTGCTCAAGGGACACAATTCCTACCAAATCAAACTTTTTGCCTTTTTAAAAGTTCTGTACATCTGTCCAGCAGATGACATGAGTCTGAGGTGACAATGTTGGGGATGATCAGTGCCATTCGCCACAGTGGGTGCTAAACGGAGATGGCGCACTGGAGACGCAGATGGAGGGCTCATCTGGGGCTGAACTAGAGAAAGGGCGGTTTGACCCTGGCCATCTCTTACACAACTGATGAAGTCAGCTCAAGGTAGGAACATTTTGTTGTGCTGCTGTGATGTGTGTAATGTGATTTAAGCTGTTGTACTATTGCTGTCATTTTGGGACCCAGTGGCCCAACATGTTCAGTGGCTGTTTGTGGCTCTGGAATTGAATGCTGATGTGAACCTTTTGTATGTTGAGTTGTGTCTGTCATTGAAGACAGTGAGTTGTAAGTAACAGGGAATGAACAGCTATGTATGTGGCTCTTGGTCACTTAAATTATCCTATGGCTATGTGTGAGTTTGCTATTTCCTTTTAAGTTCAAGCTAGCTGATGGCTAGCTGATGACTAGCTGATGGCTCAAGATGGCTGTGATTCTATGTCACAGCCATCAATTTGGTCAATTATTCCAATTTGGAACAATTGACTTATGTGGACTTACAGTATATCTGCTGTGTTTTGTCGCTGTTCTTTAATGTTGTTGATGATCTGACATGGTGGTTGATATTGGTTTGTGACTGGCTTAGTGAAAATGTAGGCCTATTCTTTCTTTCTTTCTTTCTTTGCAGTAAATGTAGCTTTTCATACCTGTTGCCATGTCGTAGAGCTCTATATATATACAAGGGTATGTTCGGACTGTATTGTTGGGTTGTAGTGTGTCTGCCGCCTATGCCTTCCGTATTGACGGTGCCGTCACAAGGAAAACCCTGGCTGTTTGTGTCTATATGTTGACTCATGGTCATGCCTCGTGACATCATGTTACATCAATAGGGATGGAGATCCCTGATCCCCTAAAGGGCAAGGTCGCGTGCACGCATCGCCTGGGTGACAGCAGACTGCTGGGCGAGCACTGGCGCTTTGGCATGGTGGGGTCAGATCAACATATGGACTGAATTCTGTACTGGCCATATATGGAGCGTATCTTGAGTGTACAGGGTTTGATGAGGTCAGATCAACATATGGAATGTCAGAACAGGTCAGCTCCATGGAGATCTAAGGGTGGCAGCGGGGCAGTGTCTTGAGTGTACAGGGTTTGATGAGGGCCCAGGTAGGGCCGGGCCTTAATTTTCGGGCCTGTTGAGAGCTATAGTTTTCGCTTTGCAGGTTTTCATAGTAATATACGACCTACAGTCGCAACAAACATGGATAATTACTATTAAAACGATTGATGAGTGGATGTCATGATAAGAGTTGAAATTGGTTTGTTCAAGCCTATACGTAAGCACCTCATAAATTGTTGTACAGGAAGTACAGGAATACATGATTTGATTTTCATATGAGAATACAAAGAAATTGATTTGTAATTTAGTTTGTGCAATTGTTACCGTACAGGTCCTCAATATTTTCATTTCATCTCAACTTTAACCCATAAAACCGTGGCGTGGAGGCATCTGTGTCATTTTAGATGTTTGCGTTGGCTATTAAAAAACAGTAGATAGACCCTAGCAGCAAACACCTACTGTATTATTATACCTCATAGGAACCGCATATTAGACCCCCAGCAACCACCGCTTTACCCTAGCAACCACCTGTTTTACCATAGCAACCACCCATTGGACCATAGAAACCGCCTACAGTATTAGACCCTAGCAAGTTGCAACCACCTACAAGACCATAGTAGCAAAGTAGTATCCTTGAGCAAAATGCAAATCGTTACTCTGCTCGACTCGTCTCCACTCTGACATGTATATGACAAGACAAGTCACTCTGGATAAGTTGTCAGCTCAGCGGCCTGAAATGTAAATTTCACTTTTGGAACACTGTACAGTACAGTCGATCGAGTAGATATCTAGTCTTGTGTAAAACACACACTACGGTTACATGTTTTAACATATGTTGCTCCTGCATACTGTATATCCCCACAGCTGGTTCAGTTGTTTTCTTAGTACATGTATGCATGGGGGCGATTCTTGCCACTGTACCATTATTATTCAAGCATTCGGTGGCTGAAGTCTGCCTCAAACAAAGCCTACAAGTCTATGCATGCTTTGACATAATGACATAAAGCAGCATTGGTCAATATGTTGAGTGCGTCTGTCATCCTCTACTCTGACTCAGCCATCTCTTTGAGCCCCGAGGCGTTGTCTCTCTAGCCTCAGGCCTCTCTCCTCCCTCCCTTCTCCTGCCTGCAGGGCTTACATCTCACAGAACTCCCTCCAGCACCCACCACTGGATGTGTATGTACTGTATACATCCAGTAGCCTCACTTATACAGCACAGTGGTGGACAGTAACAAAGTACATTTACTTGAGCATTTGTATTTTTGGCTATACATAATGACTTTCACTCCAGCTACATTTCTAGGAAGGGAAAAGGTACAGGTACATAATGAATTAAACGCTTAAGCCCTATATTTCAGATAGTGAAAATAGCACATCTACACACTCACAACAATTTCTTTTCTGAAAATACTATAATGTTGCTTCAGAGAGATTTTTTTTTTAAAAGCATGCACTTTTGAATACTTACTGGTCGGCAGGTTTATGAACTGTCCACAGCCCTCTGTGACACAGAATCAATAGACAGAAATGGTGCCATATTATAATGAGCATTAGTGACCGGTTATATGAAGATTGATTGAAAATGGTCTACATATAGTTTTAGGCCTATCTATACTTTGACTGCTGACTGGGTGATGCATGCCTCCTGCCTACCCTCTACACTAGTACACTGTGCTGTGTCTTCAGCCTGCCGTGGCATCCTTCCCCGTGTGTGAAATATTGTCTGCCAGCCAGGAAGCACAGAAATGGAGGAACAGAGGCATGGCGCGTTGAAAGAACTGGGGGAAACGGAGAACGGAAAAGGTTATTAACCCATTCTGAACGGGAACCCATGTTGGTGTTAGCATCATGTTATGCTTTAGCTATTGAAAAATAGCAGATCTACAAGCTCATAGCGCGCCACCGAGTGGCGCGCTACGAGCTTGTAGGTCTGCTATTTTTTGAAAAATCGAAGAACGACTGACATTTTTATAATCTGATTTCAGGTCAGAATGGGTTCATCAGACCAGTGTGTGTCCAGTGGAAACCTCGTATGAATCTGATCTCAGGTCAGAATGGGTTAAAAGCATTTTCGGAAATCTGGCTCTTTGTTCTGAAATCTGAAGCCTGTACTCCAATGTCTGCTTTTATATCATAAATACAGTATATCTGTTGTCATGCCATATGTGTCAGTCGGTACAGAATGGAGATAAAGATAGCCTGATGAAGGTCACATAGACCGAAACGTTGTTGAAAATCATAAACTTTTCAAATGCATTTGAAGACGGTATACAGGAGTTTTTTCCCCCCTTTTTTCAGTCTGTTCAGAATGTGACAAGTTACATTTTTTTTTTGTTTATTTGTTATTTCATCTAAATATAACAAATATACAAATATTATATGCGTACAGATAATATAGATACATATATGCATTATCTACAATATGCAATTATTTATAGAGATCACCTCCTGACATACACATCATATATTTTTACAGTATAAAGCTCTTGTGAACAGTGATGCAAGCAACCAAAATTGAGCAAGGAAGATTAATGCCAACCAGCAACATAAAGCAATGATAGAATGCTTTATTGATACGAAAAGAAAGAAAGAAAGAAGTATGGAAACTCAAGCCAAACATACCTGTTCTTTGAACACTGACTGTCAATCAGACAGAAAGCAAATACTCACTTTCAACTTCCTACGCAGACTGTGATGTGACTGCCCTCTGTTGGGATTATGGGGGTACTGCAGGAGAGTTGTGATAGTGTGATAGAGTATACTCTAAGGTTTCCACTCATGGGATATGGACAGAGCATTTGTTAAAAAAAAAATTAGGTCATAATTATGAGGTGGACTGCTACAAAGCCTGAAACCAGAACAATAATCATTCTGGGGTCGAGTCTGAGCCAACATCTAGATTTACTTTATCCATGCAGTTCCATTTGGTCTTATGTGTAGAAATGAGCCAGCAGGTAGCCTTCATACTGTAGTACAACAGCTTTCAATGCCACATTCTTATTATCCACAGCAGTCTAGATGTCTCTCTGCCATGCACTAACCCATTCACTGTGTAGCTCAACAGGTAGTCTATGACAGTAACACGGCTAAGGGGCTTCAGTCCCATGTGTAGCCATGTTCCCCCAAGGTCACCTGTGCGACAGCATATGAGCTCATGATGGTAATATATGGCGTTTATTTGGGATGAAAGGATCCACATATCTATAGAGCAGCATTTCATCCATCAATCAATCAATCAATCAATCAATCAAAACACTGGTCACGGCAGGACAGATCATTCACTAGATTATCGTATAGGCTGGGGCCTGGGGGGGGATATGGAAAGACAACGAGGAAGAAACAGAAACGGGTTAGAGATTTGAAGGGGTTTGCATGGTGTGATGAGGTGGGAGAGAGGCATGGGAATTGAGTGGAGAGAGAGCGAGGCTGAACTAGAAGTGTGATTTAGAATGGAAAAATGATGTGCGTTATTGTTCAAAAGGAGACTCCCTGCTCATGTCAGTGTTGACAATTATAAAGTAAATTACGGATTAACTTTCTCCAAAGCAACACATCCAAGTCCAAGAATCAGCACAGTGTAGCCTGCTACAGTACTGTGTATGTAAAATGTTTCTACAGGTGTTGTAAACTTTGTAGAAAAGCACTTCAGTCAGGACAACTCAAGAATATATATATTGAATATATAAAAAGAGCAATATATTTATTATGGATTGGCGATGAATTGGATCTGCTTTTTAGCCGGTATGAAGATGGAGTGAGTGTGTGATTGGCTGAGTGAACCATGTGAGTGAGAACGTGATGCTGAGGCAACTGCACTGAGATTTCCTGAATGAACTTGCTCTGCGCATGTCTGTGACAGGCGCGATGCTCATAACTCCTTCACTTTTGTTTTTATTCAAAAGTTTTCTTTTCTTTTTACACCAAATAATAATGAATAATCAAACGCAAATGAAACATACGAATCAATGAAAACAAAAACATAATTCCCTGCATGTTTATGTTAAACATATTACTGAATAGCAAATGACAGAACACGATCCCCCTCCTTTTCATTGAACGCACAGAATGTGTGTCCAAGGCATTTCAGTATTGAGCATGTACACTGCACCACAGACCTTTTCTTTCTCTCACTTTTATTCAATAATAGAAAAAAAGGTTTCTACTCCCACAAGTACTGAGATACTGGTGGTGGTGAGGATGCAGAATATCAAGAGCAGTTTTAGGAGAACAGTGTTGATATGATGTTTTTCTATGGCAGAGTCCTTTGGGGGAAGGATCTAACAGAAGCCCTAACGTTGTGTGCTTGTCAGCACCACAGCGCAATGTTCCTTTCTAACATGCCGTTATTTATTTATTTATTTTCAAAAACATCAAGATTAAAAACGAATGCTGCCCTCCACCCCACTCCACCCAACATGTCACTGTTGGCTTATCTAGAGCACTGGTGTAGTTCTTATAACCTTGCTCTGCACACTGCATCAGTGTGTATAAGCAGTAAGCACAGAGGATGCTTTAAAATTTTAATGCATTAGGCATTAAACACAGGCAGATGAAACACGGAGAGAAAGAGAGAGATGGGAGGGGGGGGGGGGGGGGGGGGGAAGTGTGTTGATGCTGTTTCTTCTGAAACTCTGAATTATAGGTAGCTAATGTAGCATTTCATAAGCACCGGACGGGATGTAGTGAGACATGAGATTTCCACTGCCACTGCAACAGTTGGGTGATATAAAACTGACAGCAGCAGTCCCTTCTCTGGAGGAACAAAGACTTGCTACTTGTTTGTTTTTCCTTTTTTTTATCGTAGCATAGCTCAAAGGGAACAAACAACAAAAGAGTGACTCATCATACCGTATGGACACCTCAGTGAGTTGTAGATGGCTATCTCAGCCTCTCCAGAGAACACGGTCAGCCGGGACCCCTCCCTTCCCTCCACGCGTTGTCTACGTTTGAGAAAGACAATCGCTTCACAGGGTTTCCTCCAATCAGATAATAATGTGGAAGCGACCTACATGGCTTTTACAAGTAGTCGCTGACACCAACAAAGAACTTGAGATAGGAGCAGCCCACACCTGTCTTTTTGTGTAAGCTTTTTTCCCCCACATTCTTTCTTCCTCTCAATCTCCCTCTCTGTCCCTCAATCTGAGCCTCTACGTATACTCTCTTTGTGATGGTGTCACAGCATCTGACAGGCATTGCCGCCCTCTTCACCCAACCCGCCACTTCTTGTCAGTAGACGGGACAGGCAAATGTTCCGCTGCGTAGTGAGAACAAAAGGGCCACTGTCTGGTCCGGGGAGACTGGATGGCTGGTCAGGGAGGTAGTTTGCAGTGAAGGGCAGTTGTGCAGTGTTTCTAGCACCCAGTACAAGATGAAAAATAAGACCACATCCAGCAGTCAATCTGGAATCACCTGTGATAAAAATGTAGTCCAACGGGTGCAATACAAGTGCTGCCATGGTCACTTTCACTTGCTGTTATTAGGACGGTTCTGTAAGTCTAAGAGACTTGTCTTGACCTCCACTGAGTACAATTACACAAAGTCAGGAGTGGTAGCCCAGGATCAAAGTGAGGATGAAGGTGTTGCTGAAAAACAGGATCGAAGGGCCAAAGAGTGGAAGCCAATCTAGACATGCTTAACTGTTCCATTTAATCATGGATTCTTTTGGAACTGTTTGTAGTAGTGACAAACAAACAGAACTTGCCAGATACTGAATGAGCATGTCAATCTTGATTTTAAAGGCCAATTTTCCCCAAAACAACGTTCAACAATGTTGCAAACTGCCTTATGCACAAACATGTTGGACAAGTATCCCATTCAATGCTGTGTTAAACTGGACGTATATGTCATAAGGACGTACCGTATATGAACAAGAAACGCATACAGTACATATCTACCTGACAGACAGTGGTGCAGTGACATTTTAATTTTGCTGACCAACATTCATGTCTGTGATGGTAGAGATATAGTACACAACTGTGAAATACTTGTGTACTGTTTAATAGAGCCTTACACTGGACAGTGCATTGGACTTTTCTTGTCAAAATGACAAAATATAGCATCCTCTGGTTAAAGTGCTTGGCTTAAACTAATATCACATCTGACATGGTTTATTACATTTATGTTTAGAATCACATCATCTTGTTATTTCTTTGCTAAGGTGGACACATATTTTGATGCCTTTTTCAGCATGTCCAATAACCTGGAGTGTACTCCAGTGGACAGGAAGCAAGTTTTTTGTTTTTAAGATATTTTTTTTGCGGCTTACGCCTTTTTATTGGTTTTTTGAAGGGACAGACAGTAGGCTGACAGAAAACGGGAGAGAGATGGGGGAAGACATGCAGTAAAGGCTGTGTCGAACCCGCGGCACACTGCGACTGGATTACCAGTCGGGTGCCCAGACGGTTACGCCACCGCCTGGGCCCAGGAAGCAAGTTTAATCACTTTATGACATACTACATAGCATACAGTGTGGGGCAAAACGCATCAGACAATGACTGGGGAAATGAATGGAGTTTTGTTGTTATGTACATAATCCATGATGCTTCTGACTTGCATGCCCTCATAAAGCCTACTACCTGTACCTGTACAGTATGTGTGGTAGCGATCGAGGGCAATAGTATTGGCTTTAGTTTGACTCGTGCACATACAAATTGTCCAGAGAGTTGCATCATTTTGGATATGTCAATCCATTTATTCACATAACCAAATAACATGAACTTAATTATAAAAGGTATAAAAGGACTTGCGGTAAGAAAACTGTGTGACCTCTTCCATTGCACTCAAAATTTTGGGATCATGTCTTGTAGAACATGGCTTTTATATCAAGCCAGAAATGGTTTACTCTCAGTAATCATGATTTACCACGGCAAATTGCTGTCATTGTGCACAGCCAGGAAGTCTGCAATCATGGTGCAAAATGACTGGCATGGTGGCACCTGAAAAAAAGGTTCCATTTGGGCCATAGAGTAAGACAGAGTTACAACATTGAGGGGGCAGAACACAGCCTGGTCATGTGGTTCATGTACTCGCACAAGCCCATAGACTCCAATGCATTCCGTAAACTTCAGGTTTGTCCCTTTTCAATAGAAGTCTATGTAGAAGAGCCTGGCCCCATGAAGTGAACAGAGTTATTGTTACTCTGTCTTACTATAATGGCTCTGCATTTGGGGACTGCAGATACTAACATGTTGGGTTGTTAGGATTGTTTTGCTATTTTGTCACAACTTATTAATCAAACTGTGACTTTCAGGAAAGGATATAAAATAAGCCGGGCAATGTCATTTCTTGGTCAATTTCAGACTAAAATATAGAAAAATGCCCCTGTGGAAATGTTTCACCTTCTCACAATTGGAAATTCAGTTCTTAAAATATTGTTATTATTACGATCGACAATTTTCAAAAATCAACAATGGAGAGGCCACAGCCAGAGACTTTATATGGCTATTGTGGGTCCTTGGCATGGAAAGGCTGGGATTCAATTTGCTATGCTCATACCAACTGCTGGGGATGAAACGCTTTGGCAAGCAACAATGTCTGCAAACAAAAGAAAACAAGACCCACAGTGGGTCGGTCACCATGAAGGCCCATAAAACGGTATGCTAAATCCACAATTGATTAAGGTAGTTGACAGTGTCCATAAATCCTCTGTTATATTAACCCATTCTGACCTGAGATCAGATTCATACGAGGTTTCCACTGGACACACACTGGTCTGATCAACCCATTCTGACCTGAGATCAGATTAAAGGAGCTCTTCGATTTTTCAAAAATAGCAGACCTACAAGCTCGTAGCGCGCCACTCGGTGGCGCGCTATGAGCTTGTAGATCTGCTATTTTTCAATAGCTAAAGCATAACATGATGCTAACACCAAAAGGGGTTCCCGTTCAGAATGGGTTAAAGAACAATTTTGTTTCCATTGTGTAATCTATAAAATGCCCCGATGTCTAATCTCACCCAAGCACATTTGAGTTATAGAAGTGCTTAGACCTGACATATTTATGTGCATTCCAGCTCTAACCCCAAGCTGCAGTCAATTAGTGTGATACTGTTCCAACAACCAATCCCCGTCGCTGTCCTCTTACCTGATCAATACCAGATCTAAAAGTGATGAATGAGCACTCAATGGACTCCATCTTTGATTTTTTTCCCCTTTTTTTTCTCTCGCTGGCTGCACAGCTTTCTCGATGTAGCCAGCCCAGGAGGGTATTTGTAGCACAGTGAAACAGAGGTCACATGAAGTCGAGTATCTTAATCAAACCTAAATAATGGTCTTGCTAACAAATTAAGTGAGATATTTTCGATTCTCTTTTTGTATCCCTGCCAAGCCAGAACAGCCGAAGCGAAGGATTTCTGGATGTTTTCACTCCCATGAGTCTGTCTGTTTGTCTCTCTGTCTATCTGCAAGCAGCTAATAATCTTGGGCGCCGCTGGACCGAAAACTTTGCACGCACAACCCCAGTAGGCCAAGGAAGAAACGCCACCCCAAATATTGCATATCAGCCTCATGGCGGTGCTATAACAAGTCATGTTTTGAACTACAAGGCGTACAATAATTTTCCCCCTAGATTCCTTGGTTTGCAATAACTCTCCATATGCTCCCACCTATTTATGCCTGGCATGATTTCCCGGCAACTTTTGCTACCACTCCTACGCAAAAGAAAACATCGAGCAAATCAGCACAGTCACACATCTTTGTGGATATGTGATCAACAGCCTATCGGGCTCGTATTTTTATTAACAGTACTGTTTTAATGACATGCATCGCTCTCACTCTCAGTCATTGGTGTCAGAGTGCACTGGGTATTTGAACTTGTGATTAGTTGTCGAGGCTTGTACCAACCAGGCCATTGTCATCTCTTGTTCCACTATTTTAACTCATTAATGTGGTGGGGTGATGACTGATTTAACCACCTAACCCTATAGTTGGTTGACCAGAGTTCCCCTGCGGTGTCTAACTGTCTATACAAGTAAGACGCGCAAACGCGGGAAGCGAACGCAGCTCGTACATATTTGGGTTTTTTAAAGATTTTTTTAGGTTAAGTTTTATGTGGACCTGGCCCCTTTTGTGCCCATATATGGAGCTGAGTGATTTGTTTGTGATTGATGCAACACACTCCATATTTGGACGAATAGCTGCTTTGGGGACTCCTTATATGGTTATGCGGGACAGACAGACAGACAGGCATGATCTGCTAGGTCTCATAGTTAGTGCTCACTGCGTTCGCAATCACTGCGTTCGCAATCACTGCGTTCGCAATCACTGCGTTCGCAATCACTGCGTTCGCAACTATTTCCCCTCTACACCAAATTTGCAGAAATTTTAACCCAGAATAGTGGTCTTCACATGTTTTACACACTGATCCACTCTCGTCCTAAGTCCCACTCCACTGACTCACTAAGGTGATGTCACACTCAGTCATTTGCACACAGAGAACAGACAAAAGTTTTTAAAGAGCAGCAAAACAATAAGTGGGAATCATTAGTAGGAACCGTTAATACAAATGTGATAGATTTTTTCTGGTTTCCTCAATGTTGGAACTGTTCATCTATATATGTAGGTACTTGTTGTGATTTGACACTTTAATTACATTGAAATGAATTGAATATATACTATAGTTCTGGTCATGACAGCCCAGTTCCATCTGTTTGATGACTACAAGTATTTCGGGCATATATATCTTCTTCCCAAAAGGACTTAGGAAAGGTATGGCCTGGTCAGCCTGCAATGACATGCATAAGATCTGGTCATCCCAGCTTAGTAAGATGTTAAAAGTAAAAAATATTTAGGACGACCGTTGAGCCGATTCTACTCTATGGCTCCGAGACATGGACACTTTCAAAGAAACTAGAGAAACGGTTGGATGGCACTTACACCCGCCTTCTAATGAGAGCGCAAAATCTCTCTTGGAAGAGCCACCCATCGACTAATCTAATATACGGCAACCTTCCCCGTGTTTCTTCACTAGTCCGATCCAGAAGAACACAGTTTGCCGGCCACTGCTACAGAGCTGACAATGAGGTTATATTTTCCCTTCTTCTCTGGAGTCCTGCCTCAAAGACCAGAGGTAGAAAACTGTCATTCCCTGATGTCATCGCTAGGGACACAGGCAGCAGTAAGCAGGAACTGGGGAGGCAATGAAGGACTGGGAAGTCTGGAGTAATATTGTGAAATCCACGATCTCGACCACGGTCGAAAAATTATGATGATGATGTTGTTTCCCTCTACCCTCTATGTAAATGTATATAAATTAATTTACCATTTACATCAAAGCCAAGGAGGGTGTGTGTAGCAAACTAACTGCTAAATTAATATACATGCAGGGTAATCTGAGTAAAACTGACCCTGGTCTATAGGTTGCTATTTTTCCTGTTCATGTCAATTGTTAATGCCAATGCAATATGATCGACCTGTGGTGTAACAATTAGAAGAAATTGTGATAATTAACCTGACATTTGCATTTAACGCCAATTTTTCAATGTTTGAGAGCTAGGGCATGTCAAACTGCATCGTTCTGCAGTAAATACACTCAACCAATGCTTAATGATAAAGCCTATAAACTGAACCCATAAATTACATTACAAGTCTGCTGTCTAAGCAGCACTGGAAATTAATCACAGGAAATGATCTGCTATGGAGAGACCAAGACTTGCCAGTCGCTTCCTTTAGTCATAACACTGTTTATTAAAAAGAAAAAAAGAAAAAAAGTTGTGCATTGTGAAAAGCTCTCCCTGCCCATACCTGCAAAAGTCTGTGTTATGGACACATTTCGCTGATGACGATGCTCTGCTTCTTTCAGTCGCAATAATGGCCATCCGGTCAGTGACGCGCTCCATAAATCAAACAGACTGCTGGTTTGTTTACCCGCTGGGGTTGGGGGAAGAGGCCTGAAACAGCAGTATCTGTCCAGGCCAGCTGTTCTCTCCCCACTCTGCAGTTAGGGCTAATCTCAGCTTTCCCACTTTCTTAATTCTGCTCATTCATTGTGCTGCTCATCAAGAGTTTGGGCAAAGTTTTTCCTCCGTGATGTGTTTCCTGTTTCAGAGCAGTGGAAATGTATTTTTCTCCTATCTCTCCTTTCAAGTTGTGACTTCCGTGGGTGCTCCTATTAATTTAGCCCTTTTGATTTGGTGGAATGTTCACAGGCCCAGCTGGCTTCGTAGTAAATTGGTTCTTCCATGGCTGGTTTGCACACAGCAGAACCATCAGAACTCACTTCCACAACAGAAGGAGTTCACCAACCACATTACGTTTTGGGATGGCCAACTGGTCAAATTAGATCCCCTGGGCCACAGTGAGGTCACAGGTTTGATCCCTTTGGTATTCGTGTCCCTTACATGTGTCCTTGAGCCACTGATACCTTCCCTTCTCACTCGGCATATGTTTGTAAAGTAGAAAAAAGTGTGGGAGTTGTAGGAAGGGTTGTCTCTCCTCTCGTCTCCTCTCCGCGACTCGGTCACCCGTTAAGGGAAGCTCTGGGGACATCATGGGCACAGCAGGCTCTCTCCACTTCTTTGAGTTCAGGGGCTGGGGCTAATTGGCAGATCCACCAGGGAGCCCTCCACTGAGTACACCCAGCCAGGGGCCCCATTTGCAAGCATGTGATCTCCCCCTGCAAGCTCCCCATTGCTCAACACAGGGCAAGTGTCAGAGACCAAGGAGTAAAGGAAGGGATGGGAGGTTCCTGAGGATATGGGAGAGGTGATTCCCATGGGATGTGTGGGTATAGTGGTGTGCAGAAATGGAGAAAAAAAAGAAAAGTTCAAAACCATTGTTCTCTGAGCTGTGAAATAAGTCTTGGGACTGATGAAGACCGTATAGGTCGAAACATGTCAGTTCAATAAAGTTTTCCTCCTTTTAGCCCGGATCTCCCCTTTGTTCTATAAGTCTTGGGAGTGCTTTACAAGAATTTGGAAAAGTTATTTTTTTAAAGAGATAACGAAACAACAGCATCTCTAAACCCTCACATGAGGATTGATACAAAGAATAGAAGCAAGTATAATAATTCAAAGCACAGAAACTGAGAGAGAAGAGGGGCTGGTGGAACGGAAAGTATGAGTAATTGACAGGCAGAGCTCTGACTGCTTTTTGAGGGACTCGTACACAGTGGTGTTGCCCATCGCTTTCGTCCGTTCTGTGGAGACCAGAGCATGGCAGATAAAAACTAAAGGCTCACTCTTTTGCCATGCAAGCTTGTCTGAGTCCTCCCGGAGGACTCAGACAAAAAAAACATCAACCCAATGTTTTTTTTCCCCCGTGCTGCTCATAAGTGTTGGCCTGTGACTATTGAACCATAGGTCATACAGTCAATTTATATATTTCCCTGGAGTCCTTGGATCATGACACAACTCCCCATATAGTCTCTACCTATTTCTGATTGACAAGACTTTACGCCATTTTGCGTTATTCTTTATTATTTTATATCTTTTATTTTCATTATTTTTCAAATCGACTTCAAAACACACTGTTTGCTAATCTGTGTTCCGAGGAGCACACTTTTCTAATTTCTACTACTTTTGGGTTTTTCCTTTGAAGAAAAGCTAGGAGCCTCATCTGGAACCTAATAATAATCTTTATTGTCCCGAAGGATATTCATCTTCACAGGTCTGTTCAACACCAACAACAAAAACAACACATAATACAGAAAGATCACACCCGTGTGAACTGAGTGGTGCAATACCCCCCCTCTCTCTCTCTCATTAGTAGGCAACAGTGCAGCTCTCTCTGTTACAGTTGAGCAGGGCTGAAGCAATCCCATAGCATAACTATAATTAATAATAATTCATATAACTCACAATACAATTTAGGTTTGAGTGACTATTTGATTGAATTTTTTTTTTCTTTTAAAATTTTGTCCCACCATTTTGCAACACATTTTTTCACCCAGTGTCAATTATCTAATGTAATCCTGGGCGCTACACTTCCTCTGCCAACCTGGGGGGGCAGCGGAAGCGGACTGAGCTCATGCTCTCTTCTATGCATGAGGAGTCCAAGCTGCTTCTTTTCACCTCACAGGAGGGAGTTTCCCCGGCCGGACGTAGCGTGTGGAAGGAACATGTTATTCCGACCAGTTCCTTTCCCATCAGGTGCCCCAGGTGGCCAGGGGGAGGTAGTTTAGAGACCATTACTGCATGTTTTTTTTGTGAGGTTACCTACCCTAGGGAAAGAAGGTATGATGTCCACACACCGGTAGTATTTTATTAGAAGGATTCAACGTTTCGAACCCTTCGGGTCTTCATCAGGAATGCATTACAACAGACTCAGAGTAGGCGTGTTTATATACAAATCAACCAGCTGTCTTTGCATTGAGGCTAATTAGGGTAATCAAGTGACACACCCACCACATCGACGAGTTGTTGAGCCAGTCGGTAGAATGATACATTAAGGCACTAAGCAGTAGTAGAAATGTAGAATTATTAATATAGTCTAGGGTGGGGTGAAACAAAGGTGCAGAAAAGTAAACCATTAAATTGCAAACCAAACAATATCATAAATAGCAAAGAAACAACTTAAAGCCTACAAAGCTATAAACTATAAAAAGTTGTGCTTTGTACACCA
The DNA here is from genome assembly GCF_963924005.1 of Protomyctophum bolini. Lineage (NCBI taxonomy): Eukaryota > Metazoa > Chordata > Actinopteri > Myctophiformes > Myctophidae > Protomyctophum > Protomyctophum bolini. The sequence goes on from NC_137871.1 coordinate 38,955,274, forward strand.
TATAAAGATTAAAATAATAAAAACTGAAAGAAAGCTGCTCACAGAAATGGCTTAATATCAAATTCCTCATTAAGTCCATGAGGAGCCATTATGGGCTCCAATTTCGTCGCCGCCGTTTCCCGCGACGCGGCCCGCAATGCACCCGCCGCCGCCCGAACATTACAAGTATAGGAGCTTACTCTGCCCCTTAATGGTGTTTTGGTCCAGTGTCACCCGCTATCGTTTTTGCCGACACCGATATTCGCGCCTAGAGGTGTGGTCATGGGCGTGCTGGCACGCTTTCCCCTGAATTGCTATTTTGGTCACACACATTTGGGAAGGTGCATAGTGGATTTTAAAAGCACCCGTAAACCGTATGCCAAATTAGTTTGGTAAAGAGCAGCGAGCGCCTGTATGGAGATGTGTATATATATATATATATATATATATATATATATATATATACAGTATGCATAATATAATGGGTAACGGAGTTAGTTAGTTTCCCCAGGTACCCTAGGGGACACGGGGAGAACATGCAAACTCCACACAGAAAGGCCCATACTACTGATGTAGGAGAGAACACGCCCCCAGTGCCCACAGCGTCCCCAGCGGGAATCGAACCCAGGACCTTCTATACCTTAGCTGTGAGGCGACAGCACTACCGACTGTGCCACCGTGAATAGTAGTTTTTTCTTGACTCAACCTAGCCTTTTTGTACGTTATATTATTGCTTTAATGTGTCCTCATTATGAACAAACTGCAAATGCACACATGCAAGCGTGTGATCTGCCCCTGCAAGCCCCCCATTGCTCAACACAGGGCAAGGACACACACACACACACACACACACACACACACACACACACACACCCAGTCTCTTTTTGTATATTTGTATATTGTATATTTTTTATTTCACTATAATCAAACTGATTGCCTGCTGCCATCTGCCATCTACTACTGTAGATCTGTCAAAGGACATTGGTCTGGTTTCTTCCTTTTTTTCCCCCCCAATTTTATTTGTCCTTCATGCTTATTAGGGACACTACCGTAGCCTGCATAAATACACCCTGGATGAGCCCCTGAGTCGACAAGCCACATCCTGCTGGGATGTCTTGTGACACAGCAGGGAACAAACAGCAATTACAAAGGCACCGTTATTGTGCAGACAGACACTTTCTAAGGAAGAATAAGAAGAAGTAGTATAGGATGGAGAGAAAAAAAATGCCTGCTGTATCTTAGCGCTGCACACAGTCATCACAGATCCCATTCTTCACTAGATAATGATGAGCTTTGTACACGCTGGCTCTCCTACCAGCATACAGATGGCACAATCAGCTGATAGCCTCTCTGAACCACAGACTCACCCGGAAGACAGAGGCAATAATGAATTATGATTACCAGGCCCTGGTAATCAGTGTATGTGGGGCCTTGGAGGGACCCCCTGCACTGCAGAGGAGAGAGAGACAGATCTCGTATTACAAACTATGACCCGGTCTACTCTACACTGTATTTGGAGTCCGCCAGGATGAGGTTGAGGAGAAAAAAAAGGGCTTGAGCCAGAGAGTTTCATGCTGTGTGAGCAGTAAGTTCCCGAGGTGTTGGAAGGACCGTCGCTGTGTGAATCTGAAATAATTTTATTCATACATGGAAATATACGGAGCCCCTGAATGGCCATGCATTCAAAATATATTTTATCTTGTACGTACAAGATAATATCTTGTCCGTACAAGATACAAGGGCTCTGTAAGTCTGTAGAAATATCATAGTTTGAAGTGTACTAATTAATAGTGTGGAACTTTTTTTTATCAATATTTGTTGCATAAATCTTTTTTCGCCACAAACGGTACAACAAAACAATACCTGACAACCCAAATTCAGACAATACAATCACTTAAAATGACAAAACAAACCAAAACAAAAGACATACAATACTGTACATAAATACAGTACAATAAGGACACTTATGTCTGTCTGTATGTATGACTATGTCGGTATGTCAAACAGCTCTTGTTTATTCTTTAGAGTATACAGTATAGTAAGTGAAATAGTGTGGAACTTGACAACATGAGTAAATGAGCAGGAGATACAAGGTATAGCAGTATTGTAACTCACAGTTTAAAGGAGTGATCCAGCCACAGACTGACAGATGTTGAAATGGTTTCCATCCTTAGACTCCATAATAACTCGAACGCCACAGGCTACGACAAAAAAAATCACATTCTGCACCAAAAAGCAATACGCACATCCATATTTTAGATAAGCTAATATAATGGAAATAGTGCAGATATTTACCACCACCATCTTATGAGGATCTGCTTTGCCTTTTTCATCACAAGGCTTGACGGCTCCGGGGTTGTTTTATCTAGCACTTGCTTCTGCACAGCAAGCCCACTGCACTCTCCTCAATGTTGTCCATAGTGTTTAACCACTTTAACCAGGATATTCCTGTTTTAAGATGTATGTATAGAATGGAATATGTACAGTATGATGTATAGTATATGTTACGATTTCTAATTAGCTTTAGAGTTCAACAGTATTTTCAAGATGTGCTACGCATCACACTGTTCCGTGTGCTGTGCTGCAAGCAGAACCCATCCCTTTTGTAGAACATTATTAATATTGCAAGGATAATGGGTCAGAAAAATTGAACAAAACAGAAAGATATTTCCCTCATGCCTGCTGGTGCTCCCTGCACCCCATACTAAGAGAAATAAGTCAATGCATGGATCAAATAAGTGATATTGAATCTCATGAAGGTGTGTATTGCCAGTAGAGTCTGGAGGGGATGTGAACTCTCTTCCTTAAGTCTGTTGATCTTAGTACCATAGCTCAGTATCCTGGGGGAAATCAGAGACAGTCAATCCACCTCACTCCGCTGGTCAAGTGCTGTGGGACTTTCTATGGGTCACTATACCAACGGAAGGCATCAAACATTATCAACATTTTCATTGGTAGGATTTGGCCGCATGCAGTATGTGTTGTATTAAAATGTAACGAATAATGTCAGAGGCTATAATGAAGTAATTAGTAGAAAGTCTATACTTTGAAATTGCCTTTCCAAGTACAGCATGCTAAGACAGGAAAAAAAATGTTTGACTGTATTACCTTCTATGAATGCTACTGTACTAACTGTAGGTCAAGACTGAACAAAATGTTCTCCTGACAATATAGCCTAAAGCTTAGCTATGTTTGTCATACAACACACATTGCCTACACAACAAGCTCTCGCTGTTAAAACACGCCTGACATTTCTACTTACAACATTACTACCTTACAACAAACAAAGGGCTTTCCACCCTTGATATGGATGTTATCATGTTATCAGTTGAGTTTTTCCACTATTTTGTCTTCCTTGCCTGAATGGATGCTTTGTTTCTAATGGTCATACTGTATGTATATTCATTGCGTCGCGCATGCAGTGTGGTCAAAGTTCAACAAGGTTGCGGAGCTTGCGGGGGAGCTGTATAGCTGCACTGGGCAGCACGTGCTCAACACAGCACCAAACTGTTTTCCAGATAGCTGGTTTCAGAGCACTAGTGGTGCCTTTGCCGCGTTGCGCCATAACCGTCACTCCCTTCTTCTGAGCATTTTCCTCTTGGATGTCTGTCTGCTCCCTCACATGATGACCTGGGAATCCTTATCAACAGTGGACAGCCGTGGACTACTGATAAGGACTCTGTATCACAGAGACCTGGCTGAACACAGATATCCCGGACTCAAGGGCGTGTATGCATAATAATTATGCTGAGCAAATATCAGTATGTATGAAAAAATAAACTTGCCATGAGAAGACGCATACACCAGTCTCCACATGTATACTCCACAGGCGATTCATGCAGATTTGTGAAGAGAGGTTAATATGTAGGAGTTAGTGCTGCACAATGAATCGAAAAAAAAAGATCGAGATCTAGATTCAGACATCTATGCTATCTCATTTTGTGAAGAATCGTGCAGCACCAGTTGGCTGTCAAATTCATTGTACAGTAGCTACTCCTATGTTTTTGTTAGTTTTTTTTAATAAATATTTTCATGGAAATTAATGAGAATCGTGTGAGAATTGTGAGAATCGTGCAGCACTAGTAGGAGTCAAAATGTAATGTTTGGCCATTTTAAATTGGTGTATTGTGTTAAGCTGTTTTTGGGGGCTATTCTGAATCTTTATTTCGAGAGCGAGAGAGAGAGAGAATCAGTGACTCGCACGGAGCTACCTCATCTTGGAGCTATCGTGGCGAGTGAAGTTCCAAACGGGGCTGGTATATCATAGTGGAGGGACGGGAAACGTGGAGAGCGAGTAGGGGAGTGACATGGCGGGATGGCCGGGAATCAATCTCACTGTCATGCATTAGAGCCCATGTCGTAACCACTCGGATATGCACTTTTTCCCCGCTGGTGCAAATCTTTCTGAACTAATGGACTGATTTAAAAAAATAATGATACTTTCGATAGGTAAACAATAAGTTGTACTACTTTTCCACTGTTTTCTCAGCCATTGTCTTCAACATTATACCTACATGAGTATGAACTTATACTTGGAAATGTATAAGGCCTTAATTATGGGAGTTTCTCTAACCACTTAGGGGGAAAATAAAAGGCTCTAGTAGTTTTAGTTTTATCTGCCAAAATGACGTTAACGTAAATGTCCCGGAAATGTATTTATTCATGAAATACGGATACCGTTTGTGACAACGTGTTTCTGCATTCCAAAATATCCGCGGGCACTAGGATCCTGCAGCATGCACCTTAAGCATGGAGCAACAGCGTGGCAAGATAAACATTTCATTATGTAAATAATGAAACGTGTACACACACATGCCCACACACACACACACACACACACACACACACACACACACACACACACACACACACACACACACACACAAACACACAAACAAACACACGTGCACGTTGATATGTATAGGAGTCTCTGTCTCTCGAATAATGATGACAACTGCCAGAACGACATTTGAAGCATTTCAGATGCATTTGCCTTGGGGCACACTATACTGTAAACAACAGTAAAGAGAGAGAGATACAAAGAGAGAAATCGGAAGAGACATAATGGAAACTAAATCATGGGAGATAATGTAACCTGATGAAAAAGGACTTACTCGTCCAAACCCCTAAATTGAGCCAGTGCATCGATATATAATTATTATTATAACATTGGCACAGCGATCTGTTAGATTAGGCTACTCACCATGTCATTCATGTTCCTCCGAACAACTCCATTATCATCACTTCCAGCATGGTCAATCGACAGTATCCTGTTTATCCATTGTCCCGAGTTTTTAATTAGTTGCAATTTGGAGATTGAAAGCTCTGGCTAGGCTTGTGTTGGTGATGGGAACTCATAGCCTACTGTTGTAAAGCTTAAGTCGTGCAAACTTTACTAAGTGGCAAAATGTCTCTTGTTGGACAGTCCGTTTAGATATTACAATACAATTTAACATGATTAACATGCAGCCAAAAGTCATTCCTTTTTTTAATCTAATCTCTGCATCCAATCTACCAGTGGTGGAGAAAGTACTCAATTGTTTTTACTTAAGTAAAAGTATCAATACTGCAATGTAAAACTGTATACAAAAAAAGTCCCCCCATATTCTGTGTTGCCTAGAACTGGAGGTCGGGAAAAAACCAGTAATCACTGACAGTGTTGGTTCATGCATGTAAATTAAGTGTGTGTGTGTGTGTGTGTGTGTGTGTGTGTGTGTGTGTGTGTGTGTGTGTGTGTGTGTGTGTGTGTGTGTGATTTTGTGTAATCATACATACAGTATAGTACATTTGGGCCATTCATATTTTAGTTTCTACTGTACCTGTACCTCAACATGGTTGTTCCTTGTGATTCATGTAAATTCTTCCATCCCAATCTTCTCCTTAGGAGGAGGAAGAGGTCTACCAGGTGACGACGGCACACGATGGGAGAAGCATGACTGGTCTTAAGAAGTGGAAGAACATTGAAGAACAGGTGAGTAATAACATCAGTACATCTTTGTGATGTCACTGAGATGATAACTGCTCTGGCCCGCATGAAGTCGCATTTTACCCAGTCTGGCCCATGACCTAAAATGACTTTACACCTGATTTACCCTGTTTTCTTGAGAAGGGAATGAAAGGGTTTTGTGAGGAAGCAACAAGTGTCATTTCCAATGTTATTTCGCCTCAGTTCAGTGCAAGTCTGAAGTGCAAGTCTGCCTTGTCTGTCTGTCCCTGCTTTATTGCGAGTGAGACTTTTTTGATCGTGGAGTGGATGATGGACAGAGGAGCTACTAGACACACAACTCTGTATCAAATATACATTTATTTCCAGGCAGCCTTAGTATAGTATAGTATAGTGGATGGCAGATAGTCAGATACTGGACACACAAAACAACCCTCTGTATCTAATATAAATGTATTCCAAGGCAGCACGTGTTGCTCTTCCATAAGGCAAGATCCAGGGCATAATGGATTATGGATAATAGATCTCTTAAAGGCAATGGCACCTGGCACACTGATTGGTTTAAGTTGCGTAACGCCAAACCACACCTATGCATAATGTAAGGATTTAGGTGGTGGCACAAGATAGCATTTTTCACGCCTCTTACACAATACTAAATCCCCAAATGAAGGAAATAGGGTTCCTGGTGTGAGATGGAGCCCATAGAGTTGATGCTTATAATGTACAGTGACATGCTAGCGGGAAACTGCTCAGCAGGCACTGAGCTAATGAATTTGTCAACAGCATGCATGCATGCTTCAGGTGGTTTGTTGTTTTTCCTTCAATCTTTGTCCCTTGAAGGCAAGACTTGTCAGCGAGATTTGTGGATGGGCACATGAGCTTGAAGCATGAAGACAATCGATAGATTCCAGCGAGGGGGGAATAGAAAGCATGTTCAATGGGAACACTGCTTTGGTTGTGTAATGGTCTAATGGGGTCTGCTATTTCTTTTCTTTTATAAATAAATAATAATGTGCATATTTTGACAGCTAAGAATCTCTTTCAGACAGCAACGTTCAACTGACTTTGGTGGTCTCACAGCACAATATTTATTTTTTGGGGGGGTTGCAGTGGGATAGGTGCTGGAGAATAGTTGTTGGTTGAATAGAGACTAGAATAGAGAATATAATAATAGTATTAGAATAGAGAATATAATAATAGAATATTAGAATAGAGACTAGAATAGAGAATATAATAATAGAATATTAGAATAGAGAATATAGTTGGTCGGTAGAGAGACGGTCAACATTTTCAGTCAGACTGAGGGATCACGGACGGTGCTCATTTGTAAACAAGGTTTCATGATGCTGTATAGTATTAATTAGATGCCCTGGCCAACGCGCGCCGCAACACTGGGCTGCCACTAAAAACAAACAGAGTTAGCAGGCCATGAAGCTTGCACGCACAGGGACTTGTTGAATTTATGTGGAAGGAGGTGAGCTCCCTCGGCATGTGTACAGCTGATTAACTTAGGGAAGAGCGCTTCACTTTACAGAGCTAGTCAATCAGTGATGGCTGTTTGCAAAGCCAATGACGCAACACGACACTAATGCTGTTATCTGGAGCATCTCTCTCTCTCTCTCTCTCTCTCTCTCTCTTCACTGCACCCTGCCATTAATATGATTGCCGTGTAACAAAATATGCACAATATCTCCAGCTGACTGAGTAATATATGTGTGGAATAAGTTTGTAGTTTGTAGTAAGTGGTTACAAAAAATTGCACTGTACTGTAGCATGCACTAGACCCCCTGGCCTACTGATTCTGAAGTAGCCCACACTACAGGCACCATGTTGCTCTGGATAAGCCACCATAGTGGGAAGCGGGGTATGGGATGATGGGTGAGTAGCATTGTCTCTATGGAATGTTCATATCTATGCACACATGCACTCAGCCCTTGTGACTATCAAACATAAAAAGGTGTTAAATAATCATGAGAAAAACATTAAAAACACTCACCAAGAGGCAGGTGCACCACACACATACACACACACACACACACACACACACACACACACACACCTGCACGCACACATACACTAATCATTTAGAGCATCAAAGGGCCCCATCACAAGAAAAAGTGACATTTCTTGACAATCTGAACAAAATTATCTGCCTCAGATCTCGCTGATGTAACCCAGATGCAACAGGATTTCAAAGGCATCGAATGGTTGTGCACTTATTTCCACTGTTGTAGGAGCCTTCTAAAATAATCAGATCTGATTCTATAACCTATCACACATTTCTGGGATATGATTGTCTCTCTCTAGTCATCTGCATCAAAAGTTGGTGCATGGAGAGAAAGATTATGATACTTATTCGGCATTATGATTCACTCTTCCTGTCCCAGCATACAATGTATGCTGGGATTAAAGCCGATACATTTCCCAAGACTGGAAATGATTTTCAGACCCAATAGGCAATAATTGTGATCTGTGAAATCTTGCAGGTCTACCCAGCCTGTCCTTGAGAAAAATAAAACGATAACATGGTGCGCGCAGCACACACACATTTTTGGGTTGGAAAAATGGTCTTTCCCTGACGTTCTCAACAGCCTTTGCTGTGAATGATTGTGTGACAATCCATGCTTCATTTTATAGAAGCAGCTTCTGAAGTTCTGTTGTATCCTATTTCCAGAGTAATATAGTAATTTGGCGACACTAGCGTTGACTCCCATTGTAACAATGGAATGCGGAAGTGCTCATTCTATCTCAATGGGATAGTTCCAGCCATAGGAGCAATGTTAGGAACTATAGCCCAGGGCACCCGCTTTGCGGCGAGATCAAAGCATGTCGCTACTATATCCTACTCTACACTCTGCCTATTGCTATAGTCTGGCCAATTCCTCATATCTTAAACTTATTACTGTAGGGATTGACTTTCCAGCCACGTGCCATGTGCATAGCAGCAGTGTGTTAAAGTAAAAACAAACAAACAGAGGAAGACTCTTAGCCTTCAGTATAAATTGAGCCAAAGCCCATTATGCACCTTGCATGAGGGAAGACGAGAACAAAGTGAGAAGTGAGAACAAAAGTCAATTACAAGAGAGACAGTTAAGACATTGGTTTGGCAGCTAAAATTCAATTTAGCCATGTTGGCTTGTGGTGGACCTTTTTGTCAACATATTTCTTTTGCCACGGACATACAAAATGAGTGGACAATATTTCCAGAAACACAAATGGATAGCCCTGAATAACATGTCTGTAACTCTGAGAGTGTTCAAATGGAACCAAACGGACCCTTATGGGTACAGTAGTCTTTGCAAATAAAACATTTGATAACCACTAGTACTACTTGGACTCTTAATGTGCCATAGTGTCTAAATAAATAATTGCCATACATATTCAGAAGAAAACCTGGAGATTGACATACAGTAATTGGGTGTCATGATCAAAATGAAATCATAAACATAAAATCTAAGATTTGCCACGGACATGACCAAGTCTTGGTCCGTGACCCCTGCCCCTGTTTTAGACATTATGATTACACACAATCTATCCTCACATGCACCCGGTAACACTGTAGTGTGTTGCAAAGCAACAACAGCAGCTTTGTGACCCAGTTCATTCTTATGGTGGAAAAGCATTTTTCTTTTCTTTTCTTTTTTTACTATTGCTGCCATAAAGCAGCTTTCTGTATACACAGTCACACAACAAAAACATGCTCCAATGCTCCCGGTTCTTTGAGCTTTTTGCACCACGACCTCAACTGCTTTCCCTTTTCAACTTTTTCATTCAGCCAAGCTCATCTCCATTTATTTTTAACTGTGCTCTCAATGGCATATCACTCGACTGGACCTCGACCTATCTATCAAAAAATATCCTGATATCCAACAATAGTTACTATAACATTGTACATGTCATGTATTTATCATTACGATATACAGCACAATTCACTCTATATATATTTTTTTTTTCAGAAATATGGAAATATTAATTGAGAAGATCAAACTATTAACTTATTGTTGCACAACACAATACAGGCAGCCTTACACTGGTCTAATGAAATTCAGAGCCGTATGGTACCATTGTGCCAGATCTGCGTGGGATGTTAAGTGGGCAACAGTGCACTGCTACAGTAATTAAAAGGTGTTGGATACCCAGGCTCACAGACTGTTAACAGATTGTGTTAGCCATATGATTATTTTTAACTGTAGCTTATCGGCGTCTCCAACTTGTAATGTCACGTATGACAGTTGCGCAGCAGACTGATGGAAATGTGGGATACAGATTTGACCATTCAATCACTGGGAGATTCATTATTACTGTGAACCAAAATCTAGGCTACTTTGCAGCAACAGCAGCCACAACGGCAACAGCAACTCTAATGTGGCGCTCCGCAGAGCTCATAATGTACGTAGGCCTACAGTATCTCAGGTAGGCCAGGTGTCCTACACAGAGCTCATACTGTATAGGCCTACAGTATCTCAGGTAGGCTAGGTGTCCTACACAGGCCTTTGTTAGTTGTGGGTTTACATACATGAGTCAGTCAGTACCTCTTTTAAACACTAGTGTTTTTGAGAGGTGCAACCACTCCAAGGAACAGCAATGTCTGTGACCCGTGTCGGTTAACTATGTGTTTTTGGTTAATGAGCACCAGTATGTACCAGTAGGGGCGCCAGAAACAGAGAGAGAGAGAGACAGTGCTGCACTGTTGAGAGAGAGAGAGAGAGAGAGAGAGAGAGATGGGGGGGGGGAGAGGGGAGTTGCACCACTCGGTTCACACGGGTGTGATTTTTTTTTTATATAACATTTGGTTTTGGAGGTGCTCGATATCACTGTTCAAACTTTATATGGCATGCTTGCCTTTTGGTACAGTTATGTACACACTCACACTCACACTCTCACACACACTCTCACGCACACACACACACACACACACACACACACACACACTCCTCCCCCCATTTCCCGTCGGCTTACTGTACACTATAAAGGCAGAGATAGGCCCAATATCTAATATCGTACAATTTTTTTTATTAAAATAATAGACACATCAGGGACCACGTGTGCTCCTCACCCCCAACCCCAACCACCCCCCCCCCCCCCCCCCCTGGGTCCCACAGGTACACAATTATAATGAATCTAATCCAATGCGCACCATGTGGTACAAACACTGTTCAGCAGCTTCAGTTACATCAGGACCACAGACAGCAGCTGCAGTTACATCAGGACCACAGAGCAGCTAGTCACTTCAGCACCATGGACATATCTCTCTCTCTCTCTCTCTCTCTCTCTCACACACAATCACACACAATCACACACACTCGGAAGTTGGACTGAATAGATCCTTTCTGATTAGCTCCTGATTTTGGCATTTAACAATGGACCAGTCCACAAAATAATAATGTGCTTAGCCATTTTTCTCTATACTGCTTATTCCGCAATCAAGCCTGGGAGAGATTTAAAAGGACAGGCCAATGTTATTTATATTCCTGTCCAAAGGCCCAAAGTTCATTGCACCCTGAAGTTTGATTCTCTAACAACACAATGCACATACTAGGCCCTTATAGATCATCCTACAGTACCATAGGTGGGCGATTCCCACTCAATGCATATAACGCAAGAGCAAAATGGACCCCATTCATTAATACCAGGGTACCCCACACAAAGTAGGCAATTAGACCTAATTTGCACACATCCATTGACCATGAAGATCAATATTATCCTCATCACCACACATTGAACTTTTACCTGCTTAATTAGTACGGTAAATTAATGTCATGCATCCCCATGGTAACCATAACCATAGAACTGTATTACGGCAGGCAAAAAATATTTGCTTGTCTTGTGCGCACGCCGCACACTAGAGGGAATTTAAATGAGAAAAGATCAGCAGAGAACGCTTTATTCTCTGCATGCAATATTCATCAGAAAATTACTGATGTCCCATCAGTCAATCCCATTTTGAGTCTACCATATAAAAAACCACTTAGATTTCCGTCAGTAAGCAAACAGAATGTATTCATCTGCAACGGGTTATAATACACACTTTTAACTATAGCAATGTAACAACCACAAAGGTTACATCACTTATATGGGCTTCAGACACAGTGCCAAGGAAAGGACCAAAAGGACTCACTGATCAAAATGCACCATTAGAATTTAGAAGAGAGAAAAGGAGACGTTCTGCCGCATGATAATCACATGCAAATCATTTGCCTTGATGTACAGCAGGAATATAGCACAATCGTTGTCATTTAAGAACTGGAAATAGAAACGATTGCAGCTGTGAAGACCAAAGGAACATTGGGCAAAAAGGCCATTGGACCCCATCTACCCGCGATGAAGTCTTATCGTTTACTGTTGGATAACCGACGAGGGGCAGATCAGGCGGTCACTGAAAAAGCACATGGTCTCCTTTCTGTTGTGGAGGGCAAGACATAGAAACTCCGTCAGTCAGATGTACAGTATGTGATTGACATTGACAGGCCATTAGCACATCCAGAGTGGGATGAAAACGGTTTGCATTAATGCACTACAAGCCTTGTGATTTGCATGCCATACCGTACATTATATACAGAGATGTCAAAATATTTAAATGGTTATTGAATTAGTATCCTGTCACAGAAGAACAGGATTGTAATCGGATTGTGTGATCGCAAAGATCCATGCACGTCAATGAGGAGAATAAAAACAAGTTCTACCCTCCTGATAAAACATACTGTACCTTTTTGAGATGCATGTCTTTCATCTGACAGTGGATTATACATACAATAATACCCCACCGACAGCGGTATAAGGGTATAATCACGCACGCTTCCCACCTTCCAGTGACATTTATCGAATCCTATTTTGGCATGAATGGGGCTGACATTTTCGCTGGCATTGTTTCATGATAGGAATTGTTATTAAAGCCTTTGCATACAGTATGACATAGTATGTCAAAGGAACAAAACAAACACCCTCACCCTAAAGGACACCCCCAAAAAATTCAACAATACTGTCCTCGCTTTGTTGTGACTCCAATCAGGTTTGGTATGGGGATGTGCAAATATTGGAGTAGGTGTATTGGCTTTCACATCTTGGCCGTGAAGGGGAAAAAAAGAGAATGGTTTGTGATTAAATTCACTGGCAGCCTGGACCGCACAAGAGACTCGCCTGTATTTATATTGTTGGATTCTAATCCTGTTAATGAAAAAATTGCTTTTTTCATAGCCACTGGCTCTGGGAGTGCGGACCCTCTCTAGTGGGAGAGAGGTGGGAGGAGGCTTGGTCTGCCCAAATAAAACACATGCATGTTGCAATCAACTGAAATGAGGATTTTGGACACAAGGAAGGCGCTCACATAGTGCTTGTTATTCTAAATGCATATAGCAATTGTCACTTTAAGTGTGAGAATGTTCAAATGTTCGATGCACTATGAACCCTATAGTGCATTAGTAAATGTTCGCCCCTATTCTGGGGCAAGTATTTGATGGAAATAGCAGATCTACAAGCTCAGATTGATCTGAGCTAGATTGGTTGTTGTTTTCAGCAAGGTGGTTTGGTGTGTAGAGGGAAAAGAAAAATATGGAGGCAAGGATATAGACCCCAGGCAACGAAGTACATAGGGTTTGTAGTCGGAGTACCGGTATGTGTAAAATTATGAAGAGGCTATATGTAGTAAATTGTCAATTGTGCTTTTTAAAAAGCAAAACATGGCACAGATGATGAATTACTAAGAATTGCAAATACTACAGACAAGTATTTTCTCCACAGTAAATTGTGAAATAACCCATTGAACTCAAGCTAGCGCTGTTCAGAGCATCACCCACATTAGCACTTTACAGCTCCTCTTTCATTCTGTCCAATAAAAGGGAGAAATGTTGAGGTGGGGGAGTCATAAATGTTGGTTTGGAAGAAAGAAAGAGAAGAATGATGTAGAAATATTGCTCTTTTCCTTGGGATGTGATGTGATCAGGGCCAGGGCAGAAATGTGGTTATTGCTTTGTGGGATATTGCTGGAGCGCAGAATTAGATTGGGTCGCCCCCTTTGGCTTTTCACTGGAACCTGCCAGATAAGGGCATTGGATCGATCCCCTTTGACAAAAAGGGGACAATATAAATATAAACAGATTATGACCTGCAGGGGAAACGGCTTCATTTCCAATCAGAGGGGCATTGCCTGGTCTCGTTGTGACAAAGCTGGTGTGTTGTCATGTCGCCCCAGTCACCCGCATGTTGTCTTTCATTTGACTGTCAACTTTCTGTCTGGGGCTACTAAATAAAAAGCTAAAACAAAATAATAATAATGGGAGGATGGGGAAGGGGTATTAGATGGGGGGGAAAGGCCGTCTGTCTAAGTGGAAGAGAAAACCATTGTGCTTATTTCCCACCAGAGTTTATTTCCTAGGTGGGAGATGGGTGAGGTTGGAGAGGGGTGAGGACAGTAGAAACCTAAGGATTACAGCGTTGTGTTGTGTTGCTGGGAGGGGGGGGGGGGGGGGGGATTTGAAATTTATGGTGAATGAAAGGCATCTGGACGGCAAGGTCGCCAGAGCTGACAAAAGACATCCAATATTGCAGCTTGCTGTCTCTAATCTTATGAGTGTTTAGGGAGTGAAGTGATATCATAGATAAAAGTAAATCTACTTGGCAGCAGAAGATTTGCTGTCTTCATTGTGTGTGTGTGTTCATTGTGTGTGTGTGTGTGTGTGTGTGTGTGTGTGTGTGCTGCTGGGATTGGGGTGAGAGAGATAGAGAGAGAGAGAGAAAGAGACATATAGAAAACAACACTAAATTTGACACAAACTATCTTGACACACCCTCGTGATGGTCGAATCTCAGCTCCAACTCCGTCCCTTGGCCCTCGTGATGGTCGAAGCTCAGCTCCAACTCCATCCCTTGGCCCTCGTGATGGTCGAAGCTCAACTGGACGACAGATGGCATGGCCTCAGCCTCACGCAGACAGAAGAGGAAAAGCAGCAACGCTCTGGAAGCCTCCATCCTGGAACTCAGTGACTATTGATACAGGACAACTGTCTTATATAGAGGGAATGGGCGGGATATTATCTCCTGACACAAATATGAATTAATTATTACCTGTTGCTTGTTTAGCCTACCTTGCTAGACCAGTTCCTTGTGTTATAGGGCATAAAGCAGTGGCAGCCATTTTGTGGTATAATAAAGGTCATTCAGATTAACACATTGGCTGCTGGGCTATTCTGCCAGGCCTATTCGTGTGGTGCTATGGACTTTACATTGAAGGAAAAACACATTTCGGGGCCCACAGAAAAATGTTGAGGTATCCTTTGGTTAGACATAAGGTTGGTGAGGGGTGCGTTAAGACGACCGGATTAAGGTTGGTGAGGGGTGCGTTAAGGGTTGGGAGAGGGTTACGGTTAGGTTTAGGTGTGCTGTCCCGTGGGAGGTTAGGTTAGGGTGAGGGTTTGAGATGGTTAACATCGGTAGACAACTTGACTGCGTACATGTGCGTGCGTTTGTCTTGATTTGTGAGTTATCTTGGCACAGTACCATGGGTGTGTACGCATAACAAAACCATTCTATGCAACGATTGGTATGAAAAACATAATTGAAGCTGAGAAGGGCCATGACCCATGCCAGAGTCGGCTATGGGGATTAATGTGGTTGACAGGCACTGTAGGAGGAGAAGATGAGTTCAGATATGTACCAGTGCCACTGTCTGCTATTTTGTTTAAAGCTGCATTACACCTCAAGCAGACTGAAATTATGAAACCATTGTCTGGTTTGGGTGTTATTTTGTTCATAAAGTGCATGCTATTCTTGTGTGATCCTCAACACAGGATTTGATATATCCAGACTAACATTATTAGTATTGCCTTCACCACCAATAACCATGATAGTACAGAAGCTATCTGCACCCGGGGGCATCACTATGCCAGCTTGTGAATGTGATCAACATTTGCATTAATATTTTATTTTTGCCACAGATGTGCAAAACAAGTGATCAATGATATCACCAGAACACAAATGTATAGCCTACAGTACTAATAGATTCTTGACGTGTCATATATTGTCTACTCTATTCCACTGCGCTACACATTTGAAAATAAGTCACTTATCAAAACGATCTACAAGCTCATGCACAACACATTACGGCATGTTGTGACCTTGTAGATCAGCAATTGTCCTTTCTTCTTAGCCTATAATGACATGCCCACACATGCACTACACTACTGATCCAACTGATGACTCACACCCCACTTTAACCGTAAAGTATACTTTGTTTGATTAGCTTCAAATAAATACATGTTTTCTGGCATTTACTCCTGTGTGTCGTCTCCCATATTTGTCATGGTTAAGTCCGTTCATGACAATAGTTACCCAATTAACTTAAGTTATCCACTGTATACTGGCAGGTGGCCGTCCTGAGACAGGCATTATATGTTGCATAATGCATGGTCCAAGTATATTCCATGTTTGGGATTTCAATAAATGGGTCTTATACAGTAAGTACAGTTGCAGTCCGAGAAATGGACACTTAGCTGCAAAGGTGAATGGGTAGTATACGTATTAGGTTATTGCAGATGGCCTTTCAGAGGACAGTGTTACTTGGGGACATGAGGAGACGGGAAGTTCTACAAGCTAAACTAGTTTTGTGTTTGTCAACGTAGCTTATTTAAGCCTTAAATAGTTGGTGTCAGTCCACTAGGGTGTTGATGAGAAAACTATACAATGGAAACATACCTGAGATTCAAAACAGATAATTAAGTACATGAGTGATTCATGAAGGCCGTGTCAGGATTTAAAGGAATGCAGTGTCACAATAGTAGTTTGATTAGGGTGCCCAACCTTGATCAGAGCTGAGGAGGAGGTCTGTGGATCAAGGGTTTCCATGAATTATGCTTGTTGAGTGTTATTATGATTTAGTTGTTATTGTAATTTGACACTTTGAAAAAGTTTCTCTCAACTGACAAAAACATATAACTATTTACCATGCCATGTTCTTTTCCACTGTGGTCATACAGTTGACTTGACTCACACATACCATGACAGATGTGGTACCGATATCGCATACAATAACACAAATCTCCTGCAACATATTAATGAACATGTCATCCTGAAACTATAGGCCTATTTAAAATTGTGAATATTAACATATATATACGGACATATGAACAACGTTCACTGGAGTTCACTGTGTTGTGGAGCATTTGCTATAACAAAGTAGATAGACTATAGACGTCAGTAGTGTCATTGCTGTAACTTGGTATCTGCAATGTGTTCTGTTGCTGCAGGGTGAACTATGGGTAGCATTATTATAGTATAATTGATGCCTTACAGTCGTCGTCCCCCCCCCCCCCCCCCCCCCCCCCCCCCCCCCCCCACCCCTGTCTGTTTTGGAATGAGGGGACATAGGGCTGAGGGAACATAGGACTAAGGGAACATAGGGCTGAGGGAACATAGGACTATGGGAACTTGGGTACGGTCCCCTGAATATTTCACAAGAATATAACACAAGAGTGTAATGTAGTTTATTTAGAGAGTGAGAGAGAGAGACGGAGAGAGAGAGAGAGAGAGAGAGAGGGGGAGAGAGAGAGAGAGAGAGACTGTAGGAACCGATAGTTAGACCCGAAATTGAATTACTGTATAATGTATGGGTGCCACAGAAAGTACAGACAACTCGCCCCACAATGTCAGAAATTGAAGATAACTCACTGGGGTGAGCTGTCCGTCCTTTCCCTTAACCAACTATCCCTTCCAATATCCTTAAAAACGGCGTTTTAAGGATATTCGTTTGCCCCCCGCATCTGAAAACGGCGTTTTAAGGATATTCGTTTGCCCCCCGCATCTGAAAGCGGCGTTTAGATGCGGGAGGCAAACGAATTCCCTCAAAACACAGTTTTTAGATGCGGGAGGCAAACGAATTCCCTCAAAACACAGTTTTTAGATGCGGGAGGCAAACGAATTCCCTCAAAACACAGTTTTTAGATGCGGGAGGCAAACGAATTCCCTCAAAACACAGTTTTTAGATGCGGGAGGCAAACGAATTCCCTCAAAACACAGTTTTTAGATGCGGGAGGCAAACGAATTCCCTCAAAACACAGTTTTTAGATGCGGGAGGCAAACGAATTCCCTCAAAACACAGTTTTTAGATACGGGAGGTTTTGAGGGAATTCGTTTGCCTCCCGCATCTAAAAACAGTGTTTTGATGGAATTCGTTTGCCTCCCGTATCTAAAAACAGTGTTTTGATGGAATTAGTTTGCCTCCCGTATCTAAAAACAGTGTTTTGATGGAATTCGTTTGCCTCCCGTATCTAAAAACAGTGTTTTGATGGAATTCGTTTGCCTCCCGTATCTAAAAACAGTGTTTTGATGGAATTCGTTTGCCTCCCGTATGTAAAAACAGTGTTTTGATGGAATTCGTTTGCCTCCCGTATCTAAAAACAGTGTTTTGATGGAATTCGTTTGCCTCCCGTATCTAAAAACAGTGTTTTGATGGAATTCGTTTGCCTCCCGTATCTAAAAACAGTGTTTTGATGGAATTCGTTTGCCTCCCGTATCTAAAAACAGTGTTTTGATGGAATTCGTTTGCCTCCCGTATCTAAAAACAGTGTTTTGATGGAATTCGTTTGCCTCCCGTATCTAAAAACAGTGTTTTGATGGAATTCGTTTGCCTCCCGTATCTAAAAACAGTGTTTTGATGGAATTCGTTTGCCTCCCGTATCTAAAAACAGTGTTTTGATGGAATTCGTTTGGCTCCCGTATCTAAAAACAGTGTTTTGATGGAATTCGTTTGCCTCCCGTATCTAAAAACAGTGTTTTGATGGAATTCGTTTGCCTCCCGTATCTAAAAACAGTGTTTTGATGGAATTCGTTTGCCTCCCGTATCTAAAAACAGTGTTTTGATGGAATTCGTTTGCCTCCCGTATCTTAAAACAGTGTTTTGATGGAATTCGTTTGCCTCCCGTATCTAAAAACAGTGTTTTCATGGAATTCGTTTGCCTCCCGTATCTAAAACCAGTGTTTTCATGGAATTCGTTTGCCTCCCGTATCTAAAAACAGTGTTTTCATGGAATTCGTTTGCCTTCCGTATCTAAAAACAGTGTTTTGATGGAATTCGTTTGCCTCCCGTATGTAAAAACAGTGTTTTGATGGAATTCGTTTGCCTCCCGTATGTAAAAACAGTGTTTTGATGGAATTCGTTTGCCTCCCGTATGTAAAAACAGTGTTTTGATGGAATTCGTTTGCCTCCCGTATGTAAAAACAGTGTTTTGATGGAATTCGTTTGCCTCCCGTATCTAAAAACAGTGTTTTGATGGAATTCGTTTGCCTCCCGTATCTAAAAACAGTGTTTTCATGGAATTCGTTTGCCTCCCGTATCTAAAAACAGTGTTTTGATGGAATTCGTTTGCCTCCCGTATGTAAAAACAGTGTTTTGATGGAATTCGTTTGCCTCCCGTATGTAAAAACAGTGTTTTGATGGAATTCGTTTGCCTCCCGTATCTAAAAACAGTGTTTTGATGGAATTCGTTTGCCTCCCGTATCTAAAAACAGTGTTTTCATGGAATTCGTTTGCCTCCCGTATCTAAAAACAGTGTTTTGATGGAATTCGTTTGCCTCCCGTATCTAAAAACAGTGTTTTGATGGAATTCGTTTGCCTCCCGTATCTAAAAACAGTGTTTTGATGGAATTCGTTTGCCTCCCGTATCTAAAAACAGTGTTTTGATGGAATTCGTTTGCCTCCCGTATCTAAAAACAGTGTTTTCATGGAATTCGTTTGCCTCCCGTATCTAAAAACAGTGTTTTGATGGAATTCGTTTGCCTCCCGTATCTAAAAACAGTGTTTTCATGGAATTCGTTTGCCTTCCGTATCTAAAAACAGTGTTTTGAGGGAATTCGTTTGCCTCCCGTATCTAAAAACAGTGTTTTCATGGAATTCGTTTGCCTCCCGTATCTAAAAACAGTGTTTTGATGGAATTTGTTTGCCTCCCGTATCTAAAAACAGTGTTTTGATGGAATTCGTTTGCCTCCCGTATGTAAAAACAGTGTTTTGAGGGAATTCGTTTGCCTCCCGTATCTAAAAACAGTGTTTTCATGGAATTCGTTTGCCTCCCGTATCTAAAAACAGTGTTATGATGGAATTCGTTTGCCTCCCGTATCTAAAAACAGTGTTTTCATGGAATTCGTTTGCCTCCCGTATGTAAAAACAGTGTTTTGATGGAATTCGTTTGCCTCCCGTATGTAAAAACAGTGTTTTGATGGAATTCGTTTGCCTCCCGTATGTAAAAACAGTGTTTTGATGGAATTCGTTTGCCTCCCGTATCTAAAAACAGTGTTTTGATGGAATTCGTTTGCCTCCCGTATCTAAAAACAGTGTTTTGATGGAATTCGTTTGCCTCCCGTATCTAAAAACAGTGTTTTGATGGAATTCGTTTGCCTCCCGTATCTAAAAACAGTGTTTTGATGGAATTCGTTTGCCTCCCGTATCTAAAAACAGTGTTTTGATGGAATTCGTTTGCCTCCCGTATCTAAAAACAGTGTTTTAAAGGAATTCGTTTGCCTCCATTTAGAAACGAATTCCATCAAAACACTGTTTTTAGATACGGGAGGCAAACGAATTCCATGAAAACACTGTTTTTAGATACGGGAGGCAAACGAATTCCCTCAAAACACTGTTTTTAGATACGGGAGGCAAACGAATTCCATCAAAACACTGTTTTTAGATACGGGAGGCAAACGAATTCCATCAAAACACTGTTTTTAGATACGGGAGGCAAACGAATTCCATCAAAACACTGTTTTTAGATACGGGAGGCAAACGAATTCCATCAAAACACTGTGTTTAGATACGGGAGGCAAACGAATTCCATCAAAACACTGTTTTTAGATACGGGAGGCAAACGAATTCCATCAAAACACTGTTTTTAGATACGGGAGGCAAACGAATTCCCTCAAAACACTGTTTTTAGATACGGGAGGCAAACGAATTCCATCAAAACACTGTTTTTAGATACGGGAGGCAAACGAATTTCATCAAAACACTGTTTTTAGATACGGGAGGCAAACGAATTCCATCAAAACACTGTTTTTAGATACGGGAGGCAAACGAATTCCATCAAAACACTGTTTTTAGATACGGGAGGCAAACGAATTCCATCAAAACACTGTTTTTAGATACGGGAGGCAAACGAATTCCATCAAAACACTGTTTTTAGATACGGGAGGCAAACAAATTCCCTCAAAACACTGTTTTTAGATACGGGAGGCAAACGAATTCCCTCCAAACACTGTTTTTAGATACGGGAGGCAAACGAATTCCATCAAAACACTGTTTTTAGATACGGGAGGCAAACGAATTCCATCAAAACACTGTTTTTAGATACGGGAGGCAAACTAATTCCATCAAAACACTGTTTTTAGATACGGGAGGAAAACACTGTTTTTAGATACGGGAGGCAAACGAATTCCCTCAAAACACTGTTTTTAGATACGGGAGGCAAACGAATTCCCTCAAAACTCTGTTTTTAGATACGGGAGGCAAACGAATTCCATGAAAACACTGTTTTTAGATACGGGAGGCAAACGAATTCCATCAAAACGCTGTTTTTAGATACGGGAGGCAAACGAATTCCATCAAAACACTGTTTTTAGATACGGGAGGCAAACGAGTTCCCTCAAAACTCTGTTTTTAGATACGGGAGGCAAACGAATTCCATCAAAACTCTGTTTTTAGATACGGGAGGCAAACTTATTCCCTCAAAACTCTGTTTTTAGATACGGGAGGCAAACGAATTCCATCAAAACACTGTTTTTAGATACGGGAGGCAAACGAATTCCATCAAAACACTGTTTTTAGATACGGGAGGCAAACGAATTCCATCAAAACACTGTTTTTAGATACGGGAGGCAAACGAATTCCCTCAAAACTCAGTTTTTAGATACGGGAGGCAAACGAATTCCATCAAAACACTGTTTTTAGATACGGGAGGCAAACGAATTCCCTCAAAACACAGTTTTTAGATGCGGGAGGCAAACGAATTCCCTCAAAACACAGTTCTTAGATGCGGGAGGCAAACGAATTCCCTCAAAACACAGTTCTTAGATGCGGGAGGCAAACGAATTCCCTCAAAACACAGTTCTTAGATGCGGGAGGCAAACGAATTCCCTCAAAACACAGTTTTTTTAACATAAAACCAAATGGACCCTTACAGGTCCATTTGGTTTCATGTTACGCTCTCAAGAGTTAAATTATTGTTAAACGTCTTTATTACTTAATTTACAAGAAGTCTACACAATTAGAGAATATATAAACATCAATACAGCATGGAACAATAACAAAAGCTATTCTTTAGTTTTGGGTCTGTGAGGCTAAATATATCCTCAAATGGTGGTCTGTGGCTCAAATGCCAAATAAATATAGGAGCAATTTATATGAAAAGGGTTGAAAACCACTGCTCTGAAGGAGTGCATCTCTCTCTCCAGCTGAAGATGAAAGACAGTTTTGGAGGTAACTCTTCCCAGTGAGTGTTCTGCTCTTCCCCAAGCTGTCTTTCTCTCCTGCCAAAAGTGAAAGCACAGTGAGCTATTTGACTGACAGATGCAGAGAGGAGGCTCGAGAGAAGCATCAGTACTTCAGGCAGAAGAGAAAAGCTCATGTTCCGGGCTAAACGCTGTGGCTGCTGCTCTTCTAGATCAAGCACTTGTTGCCTGTTGCCTGCCTGCCTGCCTGAGCACCCTTGTGGACCCATGGATGTTTCATAATACCAAATATACTGTACAAATTGCAGAACACGTGTACCATAGGAATGAAACATCACAGTTGTTATATTATATTATACCCTGCTACAGTATGTCAGCACACGGGTATGATAGTTTTTCTTAAAAATAGTGAAATAGTTGTTATCTTATAGTATTAGAGTATTTTGTCCTTATGGTTCATGTACTATTCTGTGCCTGGATCTTATGATTACAGACCACTATGGCAATATTGCATTTGGGCCAAACACATGAACGAGCACCAGGTGTGCGTGCACTGCGAGCGGGTCATGAACAAGCGCCGCCGTTGTTGCGTATTGGCTCGGCCGCCTTGGATAGAATTGTGCGCTCACAAAGCTGGCAGACGGACACATACACAAACTAGAAATGCACTCTGTCGTGATGCCAACTTGCGCCTTGCACACAAGTAGGCCATGTATGGCCATGTATGGCCCACAAGCAGAGCCTACAAGCTCACAACACGTTGCCTGCTACGCGTTGTGAGCTTGTAGATCTGCTATAATTCTGTGTGTGCGCCCTGTACACACCTGCACAGCACCGCGCTCAATTAAGAAAGATTTGGTGCAGATGTGCTCATTGTGCTGATGACGGTCTGGTTCAGAGCCTCTGAATGGAGAGGGCACGTTTCTCCAATGGTCAAAAAGGTGTTTCATAAGCAACACATTGATGATGAACAACAGAACAAGCTGATGGTTTTAGCAGGAGGAGTAGACATGCAGTAGACACAGGAGAGCAGGTACCGGAATGCTTTTTTCCCCCCTTCTTTTTTGGGAGAGGGGGACCGCCCCGCCCGCTGCCCGATAATTGCGGTGAAAACCATGAAGCGTCCGCCCGCCCCGTGGGACCTGCGGGCAACGGGCCGGCCAGCGCATCACTACTCTCTGCTGCTGTCCGGGTACGACTGCTGCTCTGAGTCCGAGACACACCAACACATACATACATACCCAGCCAATTGCAGTACTTGCACGCTCTGCTTGCACAAGTAAATATTGAAACGCACACAGAGGCTAATCATATAAATCATCTCCAGGCATAGATAAGAAATGTGGATAATATGGCTGTGGGTTGTACAGGAGCACTCAGCAGGGATTGCTTGTATTAAAGGTCTGCATGGACCTGACATTTAAGCTCCTGCCGAAACGTGTATGCGTGACATTCAGGCCCTACCTGACCCAAGCCAATGTATTTAAACTCAACTTCCACAAAATGTTGAACTTCGAAAGACCAACTCAGACAATTGGCTAAAATTAAGTACTTACTCTCATGCTCTCATTTTATCCCTTTTATATATAGCACTTAGATGCTCTGGTCAGATGCTTGCCGTTCGAGGCTTCCCCGGTTGTGCTTTTTCTATTGCTGCTCCAAAGCTGTGAAAAAGCATAGCCTTGCCTGTTATGTCTGCCACTTCTTTCGACAATTTTAAATGCAGACTAAAAACATACAATTTCTCCCCCAGCCCTTGAATATGTTTAATTGTTCTGCTGCACACATTGCTTACCTTCTGTCCTCTGTTGTTGTACTATATGTCTGTTATATCTTACATGGGTTTTAATTCACATTCTGTAAACTGAAAAAATGACTGTAGCTGCTGTCCTTGGTTTTGAAGTAAGTGTAGCTGCTATCAGGTTCTGAAGTAACTGTCACTGCAGCAATAGTCCTGACGTGGAGGTGGGGGGAGCAAAGACCTGTTCAGTGAGTTGATTAGAGTGGTGGTAGGGGTGGCAGTCCCTACCCCCACACTTTCTTGTCTTGGCCCCAACCGACTGTTGATGACTGCCAAATGCGGGTTTCGCCACAGGTTTTTCTTTAGCGAGAGGCAAGCAGCAGGCGACTATGCTCGCACTAGACGCATCACATGACCCTATGGGTCATACCCACTATGTCATACCCAGGAGAAGTTAATGTTCCATGGTTCTGAAGTAATTGTAGCTCCTGTACATGGTTCTAAAATAACTGTCCCTGCAGCTGCTGTCCACATGGCCCCTGGTGTGACTAATTTGTTGACAATGTTTGTGCCAAGTTTGATTTTATTTAAAAAAGATTGTGCACTATACAAATAATAAAATATACTTGGTGATTATACAGGTTCGCGGAAGTTACTGTACATCATGCCAGATGTCCTTAATGAATTATAAATGAATTAATAACCGGGCCGATTATTCATGAGATTGAATGAGAACCAAAATGAACCTTCAAGCAGTTTTCTAAACAACAAAAATGAATAGGTGGACTGGTGGGTACAGTACATTTCCATTGCTTCAGCTGATCTTGCTTGTAAGGCACCAAATTGGTGAGGGCTGTCTCTGTCACGTGCAGACCACAAAATGAAGACAATGAAGGCAGCATGGATACATTTTCTCAAATGCATTATCAGATCTGTTGCATCAAACGGATGACGAGCTGGGGCAGGATTTGACCAAACGAGACCAAACTTTTATTTTTTTAAAGATATTTTTGGGGGCTTTTTCTGCCTTTATTGATACTGTAGGTTGAAATTAGTCTGACAGGAAATGGGGAGAGAGATGGGTGGAAGACACGCAGAAAAGGCCGTCGGGATCGGCAGTCGAACCCACGGCACGCTGTCAGGCCGGCTCAGCAGCCTAGGCGTCCAGACAGTTGAGCTAACCGTCCAGGTATCCAATCATTTTTACCCCCGTTTTGAGACAATTTAATCTTTATGGCAATACATTTCTCCCACTGCATCTATCTATCTACTGCATTGCTAGTGTCTTCTAGGGTAATGAATCATAGCTCTGTGTTGAAGATTATATAATACTTTCCAAATCATATGTAGCAGACATAGATAGCAGCATCTACAAACATTCTCAAACTCAAAACTCAAACCTCTGGAATGTTCCATATCAGAGTTCCTCCCTCTCTCCTCTCATTCAAAACCTCACTCAAAACCCACCTCTTCAGGATAGCTTTCCCCAGCTGAGGTCTGGCTAAGATGTCCCCCCTTCCCTCGTTTATCCTTTTATCTTTTTAACCTTGTACTGTTGTTGTATCTGTTTAGTTTTGCTTTTTTTTTTTTTCCCTAATGGAGTTTGTTCCTATAGTGTTCTTATGTAAAGCGCTATATAAATTTGAGCTATTATTAACACTAGAAAAGTCTAGAAAAAAACACATGAACAAATACCATCTGGCAGGGGGACAGGGAAAACAATACAGGCTTGGCCAGGGGCAGGGGAGTAATTGAAAACAGGTGGAGATGATTAAGATAATGTAAGATGTGTAAATATGAACCCCAACGTTCTAGTGTAGACCCGCCTTACCATGTGTCTGATTGGTCCGAGACTCCGAGCTATGCCCGGGCAGGCATAGTTTTACTGAGGTTAGGTATAGGGTTAGGATTAGGTTTAGGTATAGTTTTACTGAGATTTGGGTTAGGTTTTTAATTGGCATGGTTGTAAAAATGATGAATTACAGTGACTACTGGCCAATCACAAAATACTACAAAATGATGCATTACTCAAGAATAAACAGTCATTGATTAACAATTATACTTTACACCTTTGATCGACGTGCTGAACCAACGCTATTTAACCCATTCTGACCTGAGATCAGATTCATACGAGGTTTCTACTGGACACACAACTGGTCTGATGAACCCATTCTGACCTGAGATCAGATTCTAAAAATGTCAGTCGCTCTTCGATTTTTCAAAAATAGCAGACCTACAAGCTCGTAGCGTGCCACTCGGTGGCGCGCTATTCTGTAGATCTGCTATTTTTCAATAGCTAAAGCATAACATAGTGCTTACACCAAAATGGGTGCCCGCCCAGAATGGGTTAATTTCCATTCCATACAAAGAATGCAAAAAGAGGTGCTCCTGAAACTACACGGTGCCAGACCCGCCCGGTCTGTTTGACGGACATGTCTGTGTATGAAATGAAATGAAAAGACAAAGCAAATAGAAAGTAGACTCTCATACATGATCCTCTGTTTTGTATTGTTGACAATCTTGGAATTTATGACTACTCGGCTCCCGTTATGTCACAGAAAAAAAGAAAAACTCAACCGCCTATTGTGAACATAAACAGGAGCATTACAGGGGTTTTCTGTTTTTCAATAATACACTTAGGCAAAACTGTTCCCTCCCTTTATTTTGCATATTGAAAAATGTCCTACATCTGCAGCACATTGCCAGACAGCCATTTCACCCCAGGACGTGCACTTCCAAACTCCACAGTGTCATGTCCTGGATGGAATATTCAACAGTGGAATGGAAATACTGTGGAGGCATCGACAGTAACGGTGTCACAACGTGACAGTTCCATTTCCTAAAGAATGACTGGGAAAACCCGCTGTTTCTACCTAGGAGAAAGAAAACCGCCAACTCAGCAAATACAGATGTCAAAAAGTTTCAGCAATGTCATGATGTATTGGTACCTCGCTCCGTATGTGATATGAAAAAAAGAAGGATCAGCATAGTTTCGTGCTCTTGAAAAACCACTTAATGCTACCTGGGTATAACTGAAAAAGGAGCCCATGTGGAACTTGAATTTCAAAGCAGAGGAGTTAAATAATCCCTAAATGCCTGGCACTTATTAATTCAGAATTCCACCCTATACATCAGAAATTCTGTCTCTAAAACTGACTGGAAGGTCTACGAAGGTCTGTCCGTTCAACAGGCCATAGTTCATGGCATGCTGGAGAACGAAAAAGGACCCTTTCCAAAGTCACCTCACCTGGTCAGCGTTCCTTCCTCATGGTGAGCTGGGTGACTGTCGAGAGGTCACATTAGGTGAGACACCCAGGGCTGAAAAACTGGCTACCATTAGAGAAAAGTTATAGGAGAGAGAGAAGCATACAGTATGCTCACTCACTCACTCACTCACTCACACACACACACGGATAATATGAAATATTATCGGTTCTGTTGATTGAGCTTACAGTATTTGGGTCTCCTAGCATTTCAGCAACATCAGCTGTTCTAGTCAGAGGGGGATTTGATGACGGGTAATAAACTGCACCTGCTAAATAAAGTAACAAGCCCTCCACCCCCACTGTGCTTCTCTTAATGGCAATACAGTACATCTTACCATGCTTACCTCAAGGCTTTATGGACTCGACAGCTTTGCTAATTTAGCATACTTTTAAAGGTTGTGAGCCAATTCCACGCCATCAGTTTTAAAAGCACACAGTCTGACGTCTGGTTTGCCTCAATAATATGATTGGCTTCACTGAAGGCCTTCAGTTTTTGTGTTGTCAGCTAGAGGCTGAAACTACGACATTAAGCAAATTGCTGGATGGTTATTCTTGGGTACAGCAGCCATCCACCACTCCCTCCACAAAAAACCCCCCCCTCGTATCCAATTCATTTGAGATTATATTGACGTGAGTCATTCTCATTAGCACATGATTATTGATTGATTATTACAGAATTCAGATTTTGACAACAATGACATAATCTGTAATCTCCACTGTAAACTCATTGTATATTTTATGCTACTCATACAGTATTTAAAAGTTACACACTACATTGAGATATTCAAAACGCTGCAAGATGCCAATTCTGTCAATACAAATATCCACAAAAATATAAGCAGCATTACATTAATTGTATACTAGTGAGCCATTTGAGTTCACACGATTGAATGTCAATTTCACAGATACATTACCAATCATCAGTCTGAACAAAAAAAGGTAAATACGCAAAAATATACACGGAACTTGAGAAACAACTCCCCAAAGTTGTCTTTCATTGCTGTAACAGTCAACACACATGTACAGTAAGGTGTGTGTGTGTGTGTGTGTGTGTGTGTGTGTGTGTGTGTGTGTGTGTGTGTGTGTGTGTGTGTGTGTGTGTGTGTGTGTGTGTGTGTGTGTGTGTGTGTGTGTGTGTGTGTGTGTGTGTGTGTGTGTGTGTGTGTGTGTGTGTGTGTGTGTGCGTGCGTGCGTGCGTGCGCGCGTGTGCAGCGACAGCATGTGCGTGTTGTTGTTATAGGACTGAAATTTAATGATTAGCCTGTTAATCTGGTGTAAGCAGAATGCAAACTTGCTGATCACGACCTCGAAATGGCTGTGCTGCTTGTGATGCATTTATTCTCATGCTGACCTCCTCTGGGAAGGCTGACTGCCACACGTTGAATACAACGCATCAGGTAACAAATGAATGTAGGACTTACTATGCTTCTATCAGCTCCCCCGTGATCAACAGTCCTTGATCAGATTTTGATCAAGGTCTTAGGATGACCTGTGTCATGAATAGAGAAACATGCCATTAAAGGACCATGATTTTAGACCCTATTCGGAAGCATACAATGGTTTGATTTGATTCTCGAGGAAGCCGCTGGATGTTTGTAATATATGACGAGAGCTGGGAAGAGACTATTCGGTTCTAGTGAGCAGAAATAATCAATAATAAGCAGACTTGGTAACCTGACTGTAGAAAGTAACAGTACAGTAAAGAACCTGGGGGTTATTATTGATTCTGAATTGAATTTTAATTCACACATTAATCATGTTACCAAGAAATATTGCACGAATCAGAGCCTATTAGTCCTTGGACGATGCAAAAACGCTAATCCACGCCTTTGTTTTTTCTCGGCTTGATTACTGCAATGCACTTTTTTCAGGACTGCCTAAGAAAACAACTGACAGATTACAACTTGTCCAAAATGCAGCAGCCAGAGTTTTAACTAGAACTAAGATGAGAGAACATATTACTCCAGTTTTGGCATCACTGCACTGGCTTCCGGTTGTTTTTAGGATTGATTTTAAAATTATTTTACTTGTCCATAAAGCTCTCAATGGTCTCGCACCTTCCTACCTACATGACTGCCTGCCTAAATATGTCCCAAACCGCCCCCTAAGGTCTTCCACTGCTGGCCTGCTCGCTTTGCCTAAAAAAATGGCAACTTTTATTCTCCATTGTTCTGTAAAACACTTTGAGCTGCATTTCATGTCATGAAAGGTGCTATACAAATAAAGTTTTATTATTATTATTATTATTGACGCTGGAGTAGAGAATTTGGTTGTGTTAGAGGTTTTGAAAAAGATACAATCCGATCATAGTTGCCAAGTCTGCTTATTAATAGCTAACGTTGGGCTTGTGTTTTCTGCCAAGTAGCTTGAACAAATGACGTCATGGCTTTTTCGTCTGGTGTTTAAAAATGTGATTGCTTTTTAGGAAAATGCAACAAGCAACTTTATTTCTTTGACATTCATGGTATCTATTCTCCCCAAGGCATTGAGTGACAGGCTGCTCGGTAATGACCAGTGTGCTTTCAGATCAGAAGGAGTAGTCATGACAACAACTTATTACGGGAACAATCTTTTATTTGTGATGCAGCACCCAAACACCAACGGACTGGAGATGAAGGGGAAATGGCAGAGGGAGGCTCAGAGCAGCTATACCCCTCTGTGTCACGGTAACACAAATACAAAGTTGCACGCAAATAAACCTCATAACACAACAACCCCAATAAACATTTCCCCCACATACAGTTATAACTAAATAATAAGAACAGTAAAACATCACAGATGCAGAAGACGCCCTTAGTCATGCTAAGAAGTCTCCAAAGCCTGTTACCCACCTGGTTGGGACGCTACAATATCAATGAATGTATGATTGATTAAATATTATATCTGCCTGAAATGCAAGGCAGTACAAGTATAGTCAAACACTTTGTCTAAAAGGAATACTCCTAGAAAGTCCTTGCGGTCTTGTTTCCATTGGGGTCCTATATCCAATTCATCAACATATGACACCTGAAATTCAATATCAAAAACACTATGCACACAGTAGGAAAGAAATCATACTCGTGTGAAGTGAGGGACACCTTTTTATCATGTTGACCATGTATGCTTAAAGCAAACATGCTTACATGCAAAAAGTCCATAGACTTGGCTGCCACATGACATCATGTCAACCCTAAGCCATTCCAGCTTGTCAAAGTGGGCAGGGGTGAGGTGGGTTTGGGGGGTGAGGCCCAGTAGAAGCCTGACCAGTTTGTTTTGAGAAGTCTGGAGCCTTGTTTTAAGGGCCTTTAAGGTGCTGTGGTACCAAGAGGTGCATGCTTGCATAGTCGAATAAACCTTGTACAAGGGCTCCTGTTAGGGTCTTCACGGTATTTTTGTTGACCAGTGAGGAGATCCTGTATAGGATTTTTGATTACGATTGCCAGCAAAGCCGTTGAAACTCATATATACATAAGGATAAGGTGGAAGGTTAAAAGGAATAAAAGAGCAATGGAATGAGCACAACTGTTTGCACTGGCGCTGCTTGAAATGACCCTGTTGATGTTGAAAGAGTTTTTCCTCAAATGAAACATGGCATAAAACTGAGGGTCATAATGGACCAGAAAAACTCTTAGTAGCATAATCTGTCCACCACGGCCTGAAAAAACAGGGGATTTGCTGCAAAGACTTGGTCCCGGACCATGAGATGCAGGAAAGATTCAAAGGTTTCCAGATTATTATTAGGCATACTACTCAAAGCACTGACATCAATCAGCAAACGGCAAACTATCTACATTAATTCTCAATTCTACCTACCTCACCAATGGCTCATTAGAAAGACAATACATGATTCCCAGAGTTCCCCAAAGGGCATGTGTAGTGGTTGTGTGGTTAAACACTTGGGAAATTGCATATTGGTTAGAATGAGGTTAATTAGGTGCCTGTGCGTTGCCTCTGTGAACAGAACCAATTAAGATGCAGTAGGTCAATGCAATGCAGTGTGTTATGTGATGTATGTAACATGTTTATGTTCACTCTATATGATTGCATATAGATGGAAATAATAAAGGTCAAGTGTAAAGACAGACAATACATTATTACTCTTATGGAACCCCCAGGGTCGTCTTTAAGCCTCAAGTCTCAACAAAGTACATGTGAGCCATGCAGTGAGTCTTTAAACCAGCCTTCCAACTGTGAGTTATTTTGCTACTCAACAACTGCATTCCCAAATCCTAAATGTGTTTGTCGGATCATTGTGTGTGTGTGTGTGTGTGTGTGTGTGTGTGTGTGTGTGTGTGTGTGTCTCTCTCTCTCGATACATGAGAGCTCACAAAAGCAGGCATTGTTGAATGTCTAATAGGAATTTTAACATCAGGCGTAGATGTATTTTATCTTGGGTATTTACATCTTTCCTTTTCACAACCAGCATGACATTTTGGAGCCTGGGGACATTTTAAATCCCTGCCCAAATCACTTTCAGAGCGATTTGTTGGATGATAGAAATTGACAGCCAAGAAAAATCCATCTGAAGGACATCTGGAACACACTTATTATCATTATTATTACGTATACGAGACGATTTAGCCATGGTTCACATGGCGCTCGTCTGTCCTGGCGGAACTTCAACCTGTTTTATGCACTTTTCCCATTTAGAACGTTAACAGTACTTATTCCCACCCTAGCAGAATTGTAACATCAATGACCCTGGGGTGAGCACTTTATATTTGTACTCTGAAACATTTGTATAGGCGAAAGCCGCCGTAAGGACTGTAAATGGAGAATGGAGTGCGTGAAACACTTCAGTCCAGGCCAGGGCTACCATCTTCTTCTTTCGTGTATCGTCGTCAAATGTCCAGCTCAGTGTCAGAAAACCACGCCATTGTCTCTGGTCCCACTTGGAAGAGGCCAGCCTCTGAACGAGGTCTGTACAGAGGACAGGTGGTAATTATGTGGTCGGCAGTCTGCTCAGGCTCACAATCATCAGGGCTACCATGAGCTCACAGCACGTTGCTGTGAGTCTGTAGGTTTTTTGTTTATGCTGGGGCCCTGGGGTTCAAGTGGTTTATAGTTTAGAGTATCCTTATCTCTTTATACATGATTGCAGCGTCAAGTTGCACAAGCATGCATAACCACCACTGAAATCGGACATCAATCTCCCTCTCCCTCCATGTTACAAAACATTGTGTTACTCGCCTGGTAGAGACACTCTATAGATATGATCAATTAAACTTGTTCTATAAGCATCCGATGAATGAATGGCTTTTTAAAATGTATATATTATGATAAGTTTCAGTGATCATAGAAAAGTGTCTCTTACCATGCGAATATATCATATATCAGTCCATTGTGTTCTTGTCCATGCAGTCAAGGAAAACATTCCAATCGTCCTCTGGCTCGTTTCATTTTCTAAAGTAGCGTTCCTTGTCGAGTGGCAACAAGGATCTGTGCCTGTGATCTGGCAAGCCACTTTTAAAATAGTAGTATTTAAAGCATCTGCGTTTGGCAAGCTACTTTTAAATTAGTAGTATTTAAAGCATCTGCGTTTGAAAACCCAACACTCGACTGTTTTTTCCGGTTGCAATATTGACGCCCCTGATGACAAAAGTCGTTGTCGGTGTATTAGGGCCGATTCATACTCCTATTTTACCGCTGTTTAACTTATTTATTCCAAGCAGAGTTTTGAGGTCTAAAAAGACATTATAGCAGCTTAACCCATAAACCGGGAAAGCATCTGTGTCATTTTTTATTTTTGCTATTCAAACATAGCAGATATACAAGCTCACAAACATTTTCAAAGTGTAAAAACCAGTGATTTAGGAGGCATTTGTAGAATCTGCCTCAGGTCTCAACGGGTACAGTACAACAGACCAAGTGTATTTCACCACATAGCCCAACTGTCCTACACAACTCCTCCAGATAGGATCTGAAGGGGTTTCCGTGAGGTCTCCAAAGGGAGTACAAAGGTTTAATGGAGTCTGCTGGGGGACCTACAGTACTCTGAGAGGAGGAGGAGGAGGTGAGTGGGGAAACGAGGAGAGGCAGAGATAGGTTGAGGTCACAAGATTTTTCCGGCACACGCATCTGAGGAAGTCAAGCTGTGCGGTTAACTCACATTTTATGGAAGGCTTCAGAGTCGATGCATAGAGACCATAGTGGGTGTAAGAAGGCATGCTCCCCCGCTGACAAGTACGACTCTGCCCCCTTGATGCTAATCCTCTGAAAGCTGTTTTCTAGCAAGGATTAGTGCCAGGGAGAACAAGGCTTAGAGCTCTCTGCAAAGTTAAGATGAGAAATCGAATACAGGTGCTTGTCAGGGCTGAGCCCAATGACTTTCCTGTGCGATATCATACAAGGGATATAGCTCTCATTGCGCCAGCTGGTATTACATCCTTGAGGGTGATATTGTTGGGATTCAGGTCAATGCTGACTTGTGCAGTTTACAGAAAAGAATACTGTGAACCTCAGTGTATCCTGTAACCCAGAAATCATAACTTCTATTCCCCTTACCCCGACAATGTCAATTCAACCCCATTTTCCCCTTACATTGAAGTAACTCAGACAACTGTTGTTAATGCGCACGCACATGATGCATTTGTCTTGCAGTGACATTTCATTTTGGACCTCTAAGACCACGTGTGTTTTAGGCCTATACCAATATCACATAGCTGTTTTATGAAAAACATTGTCGTGCGCTAGCGTTTATTTTATTTTATTTTTTCCCCCAACACATACAGCTGGTCCTGCGTTGCGTGTTGCATGTCCCTTGGGGTGTGCATGAAGCTCTGCTGTTGTAATGCATGGCCGCACTCACCTGTTAGACATGGGAGACACATAGTACCCCATCGCCGGGACCGCAAGACGGATGAGGCTAGAGAAACAGCAGCATCGGCTCTCCTGGAGGTGACCCAGCTCTGCTCTGCTTTGCCTCGGGGCTCCCTGCTAACTGGGAACAGCTTGAGACTCACAGGTCAGAAAGCGCTACACAGTCACTGAGATGATGACTGCGTGCGTGTGGGCTGACACGTCGCTGGCAGTACAGTATGTGTGCCTATCTATCACCCATCATTACCACTTTTATAGTGTCATGTCTAGAACATGTGATTCATAGAAATGGAAGTCTGGCTCGGCTTAGTGTTAGTTTAACCCACTGCAGTGGGTCACGACTCGAGTAAAAATCCCATTTTCTTTTCCTACATTAAAAAATATATAGGCTATATTTCAAAAGATATTTTTTGTTCATAATTTAAAAAAAAGTCCCGACTTACGTCCCATAGTAGCTACCCACGATCAGTCCCATTTGGGAAAGACCAGGGCCACACACGCTCCCGAACTACAGTACTCTGCCGGGACTGGGAGGTAGACCAATTTGGCGCGTGGAAGGACTAGGCTCTGTGGGTTGACTCCTGTCTGGGCCCCTCCTACAAGGACCTGTGCATTGCACCAGACTCCCAGTACCAGACACTTCATTCAGGAGTGGTGGGTTTGTTAGGCTTTCTCCTCCATGGAAGACACAGGCTGGGGAGCCAAACCACCAGACTATTCCTGGTTGTCATGTAGTCTATTCCTATGAGTCGCTATATGGATAGAATACATACAGTATGTTGTACAAAAAGGGTAACCAGCTAATTCAGGTCATGTTTAACCAGTGTTGAAGCCACGGCCAGGCCTGGCTGGGACCATTCATCCTACATGTAGGTAGGTCCGCCCCTTTCCAAGGCTGGAATAAACTGGTTGTTGTTGCTGTAAAAACATACTGTACATGCTCACATGTTAAAACCTCGTATCGCACCATTAAACACGTGATTATTCCTTTATTATAGTTGTGTGAAATAAATAAAGGGCATATGGGTTAGCATGGATGAATAAAGATTTGTGCGTACAATGCTCAATGTGTCCATGCCTGAGGCATCTTCTTTGTGGAGTATGCATATTTACTGTGCTCTCGTCCTTGTGTTTTCAGTTGTACGGTTGTCATAGTCATCCAATGTCAGTCGGATAAAATCTATAACCTTTTGTGCAGGTTATCAGTTACATTGAGAATACTGGCTTATGGTGGATGTGTAAAATTATGATTGGTATTGGAACTTGTATCAGTACAGTTTTTGGCATTTTTTTTTTCATTTGAAGACTAAATAAGCATGAATTAACTAATGATCACAACAGCCCATAACTGCAAGTTAAAACTTTGCATGACATTAGAGTCGACAACAGTGTCAGCAAGTTTGAGCAAGGACTTTGTTAGTTTAGATACAGAGGCACAGCAGTGGAAGGACATTGGCAACAACTTTTGGTGAGTGTACAATATAACTTTCAGTGTACCAATAACATTGGTACACTGATGGATTGGTACACATTTTGACTAATGTGCTGTGTGTCAGCCACATGCACAGATGGATCCCAGGTGTGTCTTTTCCTTTTGGTGTTTGAAATTAATTCTCAATTAAAAGCTAATAGTTATAATGCAGATTTCTAATTCTGTGAATCGCATGACTGCACTCTGCCCTGCCCTGCTCTCTCCCCCCCCCCCCCCCCCCTCCCCCCCACTTGGCACAGACACCCACCACAATTTAGTGTGCATGCAGATGCATCCCTGAGAACAGGAGCTGCCTCCATTGGTCACAGCCATTGATTTAGCTTATTTACCAGTTGCAGAATAATGCAACCAAAAAAGGAAAGTGAAAGAAAGGGAGCTGCAGCAGGCAGCCTATAGGCTAGCAGCTCTCCTCTATTTAACTTGATATTTTAGAGGGGTTTTCCCTTTTTCTTCCCTTGAGCACCTGCCACCAAACTGTCTGCATGGCCCTGCCGTGTGCAGACCATAATGTTTCCAATTTCCAGAGGCACGCACAGTACCGGACCCGGTGGAACACTAGGAAATTGCACCCTCCCTCGCCCCATTTCCTATGACATTTCAAGTGATTGTTTTTGGCATTGGAAGTTGATTTTAATATATAAAGGGCAAAATATATACATGTAACTATTTAAATAGCTACAAGATAAGAAATATGCTACACCGCAGAATGTTACAAATGTAATTATCATAATGCTACAGGACGCTACAGGCACAACATAAAGTCAACATGACTCCACATTGATAATCTATCGCTGAGAGATGTCAGGTCTAGGTCAAATTGTGTCGAAAACAACCGACAGCAAATGGCCTGCACACTGAAAAAACATGGTCCAGTGGTACATACCATGTGCATTATGTAGAATTATGTCTGGAAGAAATATATCCTCATAGGTGCTTTTAAAACTACAACATTTGGAGAGAGAGAGAGACAGAGAGAGAGAGAGGCTGTATGTGGCTGATGTCCATGGTGCTGAAGTGACTAGCTGCTGTCCGTGGTCCTGATGTAACTGCAGCTGCTGTCTGTGGTCCTGATGTAACTGCAGCTGCTGTCTGTGGTCCTGATGTAACTGTAGCTGCTGAACAGTGTTTGTACCACATGGTGCGCATTGGATTAGATTCATTATAATTGTGTACCCCTGGGACCCAGGGGTGGGGGGTGGGGGTGGTTGGTGTTGGGGGTGAGGAGCACACGTGGTCCCTGATGTGTCTATTATTTTATTTTATTTTTTGTACGATATTTTTGGGCCTATTTCTGCCTTTATTTGATAGTGTGCAGTAAGCCGACAGGAAATGGGGGGGAGAGAGATGGGGAGTGACACGCAGCAAAGGTCGTCGGGATCGGGAATCGATCATACATCATCAATGGTGGAATCTGTAAGAAAACCATGACACCTAATTAGAGGAACATTTAAAAGTTTGACTTGACATTATGCAACAGGATCAATGTGCTTATCAGAGGATGATTCTTCAGCTTGGTATTTGAACTCTACAGGGTGGTCATGATGTACTGAGGTCTGATGTACTCGCCAATCAATGAAAAACAACACAGTCTACATCTACAACCCCCTGCTGTATTTCACGTCTGAAATACAGCTAAATAAAGTCACCACTTAACACAGTCTTTCTCAGAAGACCATTATAACGGCAGTAAATGTTTAAAGACAACTTTTGAA
Source organism: Protomyctophum bolini (assembly GCF_963924005.1). Lineage (NCBI taxonomy): Eukaryota > Metazoa > Chordata > Actinopteri > Myctophiformes > Myctophidae > Protomyctophum > Protomyctophum bolini. The sequence goes on from NC_137871.1 coordinate 38,992,628, forward strand.
TGAATCCCGACCCCATGTTGAGATCTCTGTGGATATATAACAAGATACTGATAAAGGAATATTGCAACACATGATGATCAAACAAAATTCCATCAAAAGCTTTACACGCGGATCGCGATTGTAATACAAAACTCATAAAATATGGTGTTATTCACAAATCACCACCGCCTGAGGCTACAACAGCTCTCCTCACCAAACCCATGCTAAACTCTACCCTAAAGCTAAAAGGATAAGGCAAAGTATGTTTTCAACATATCCCAAGATAGAAAAATGCAATTAATCTACTTACTAAGTTACTGATGATAATAACAAAGGTTGTTTGATTGAAAAAGGCTCAGAAACTTCAGAGAACAAATAAGAAAGAATTAACAGTATAAGCTTAAGCAAAAAAAAAAAAGTTATCACATGTTGTAAGGACCAAATACAAATACAATATATCATCTTTTAAAACAGCATAAAATGGCCACTTTAATGCTATATCTTCTCCAGTTCCCCTTCCTACTTTATAGCTGGCCCAACCACTAAGTTTGGATGCACAACAGCACTTTAACAGTGCTGGTAACGTTTTGTTTTTAAGGATAGCACCATGCCACTTTATTTATTTATAGGTTGTGCGTGGTGTTGGTGACTTTTAACTTGTCCATATGAATTGCACGTCATCATACATACTGGGGTCTCTTTTTTAAATGTCTGTCCATGTTTGGTTTTAGTTTTTAGCTTGTGTTTTTAAATAGGCTCTATGTTTTATGTTGCACTGCCAATAACTGTGGGGAAACGATATTCCATGTTCTTTTGTATGCAAGTACATAGGAAAATGACAAATAAAATGATTCTGAAGTTGGTAGACACAACCCCATGGCATCCGCGATGAGAGGGAAGCTCCCTCACTGTTAACGTTCTCATCTGCATGCAATAGGAATAAATCTAGATTTTGAGAGTGCATCACACACATGATGACTGTTGTTGCTGGTTTATGATCATGCAGTCTCTCCCCCACTTAGTCTTTGAGTCTCTCTCTCTCTCTCTCTCTCTCAGGAAAAGTAACACGTGTCGTGTAGTCACAGCCTGTACAGAGATATCAGGGATGTCAGACTGTATGGGAGAGAGTGAACAGGAGGGAGAATATAATAAGGGGGATATACTTATTACTGTAGGAAAAGAGACACATTAGCCTACTAAGGTGCTGCCCCGGGGAAAACGAAGGGAGGGAGGGCACTTATACCAGCTGCTGAGCTGTTTAATTAGAAGTCCTGCTGCTCGTTAATGAGGACACAAACGAGGACAGAGCCTTGTACTGCCCGCTGCTTGCTAACGGTAGAAGATCTTGTCACCAGCCGGGACTAGGGTTGGACACAATACTGCCATGGGGAGCCGGGCACCCATACTGTAGGGGGGGCGTCAGAGCTGGACAGGGCGCCACGGGAAGCCTGGACACAGTGCCATAGCTAATTGCAAAGTTAAGGAACACTAAGAGTTCATAATGTGTTGCACTTTTACTTTTGTTGATTGATTGAGCATTTGGTTTAGTTGCACAAATTCAGACCATGGGCTTTGCAGTTTCTGATGTGATTATTACTAGTGCTAGTGGTGTATAGTGTTTAAAGGACGCCTGTGCATCAAGCTTTTTGATGAACGGGTAGTTTTAGGTCGTGGGATTTTATTTTATGTCAAGGAGAACACATCTGTCTTTAATAGGTGTCTCAGCATGCACAGTATGACTACTGTAGGACATGATGTGGGGCTTCACCACAACCACAGCCCCATTGACATCCATTATAAAAGAAAAGTACATTTTATATAAGTATATTTGTAAAAACTCACCTGCCTACTGACAACGTATACAAAGTGTCACTGATGACACATGGCGGACTGACAGATACTCGCTCGTGCAAACACACACACACACACACACACACACACAGACCCTGTCATAGACGGTTAGCCTCCTTTTTTACACCGTAAAAATGCAATACTAAGCTAATATTTACTATCAGAGCTTGTAGAACAAGCTGTTTTATAGAACGAGCTGTTTATAGAAACAAACGGCATTGGTTTCCACAACTGTTAGCAAATAGCCGAAGTTTTTTGTTGAAATTGTGCGAACTATGAATTTCACCCTTGAATTGACCACCTCAGCAGTTCCTTCTTTGCTGTTGGTTCTTCTCTGAAAATAGTTTTGACTTGTTTTGACATTAGAGTTTTTAAATCCTGGCAAGGAGGGAGAAAAAGACACATTTCTTTTTTAGGATGCAAATACAAGGTGATTTTGCCAAAACAGAGCATCACACACTTTATACTGTTAAATACTCACAATGACTCCCAAATCTCGATCACAGAAACCTGTAGAACGTAATCAAATGTAGGCCTGCCTTTATGCAGGTCAGATTCAGTTTATGATGCTTTTATGATGCTTGTCGTGTGCTTAATGTCGATTAAATAGGCCTGAGCATTCATATAGTTTTGCCCCTGGTGTTACCATAATTCTACATCTCATCTTCTATTTCTACTGTCCACCTGATACAATATAGAAGTAATCTTATACTGCCATGTTTCTGCTTCCCAGTTAGCCTGTTGTAAATTATAAGTTTCTGTTAGAGGTTCCATCATTGTACCCCTCAATCTATATCATTTTGGGTTGGGTTTGAGTTTCTATCTGTTTACATCTCACACTACAGGGTAGTTTGGGCAAATAATCGGTTCAGACTAGCCTCGAATCGGGAATGCTCCCATGATTACCATCCTATCAATCTGTATGATCCATTAGGTTGCTTGGAGGGCAACTCAAGCTACCCAAAATATCACCCGGTAAACCCATAAAATCGTATTGGAAAATATGCTGCTTCTGATTTTTGTAGATATCTCTGTGGAAGGTACTGTTAGTTTAAGTCAACATGCATTTCCATGGTAACGACAGTTTAAAAGGAATGCATGAAATCACACCCTGTAGAGGAGCAAAATGTGTTTTGTTGGGCTTTGCTCAGACTGCGGGGGACAGCACTACACCGCAAAGGGCATCTGACTACACTAAACTCACCCTTTGTGAGTGTAGTAACAGTGTTGAGTATCATTTGTTCTGAGGCAGATGCTTGATGAAACAACAAGCAGCACCTGAACCCCTCTTTGTTTGTTCATAATGAAGATTAATCTGGGTGGTGTTGTTGCTTTCTTGGGATGTTGTTTATTGCATGATATCTGTGTGTTATTGCCGTCATCTGCCTCAATATGATTTCCTTAAATGGTTATTGATGTCTATTAAACTCCTTCCCTGCCTTAGGCAAGATCGGACGAGATATACATATGATCACAGATCGCCTAGGGCGAGATTGGACGAGATAAGGGTTCATAGTGTTTAATCATTTTTACCGGCTATTGGCGTCATCGACACCAGGCAACACTTGATTTTCAATCCTCGGATACTCAAGGAGTTGCATTGGTGTGGTTGACCTTAAATTCGTTTTTGTCCCAAGGTGTTGCAACTGGTGTGGTTTGGACTTTCAAGTTCGAGCAATCCAATGGCAATACAGAATTAGTGTTGTCAGAATCATCTACTGTACATCTACAGTGCATACGGTCCGGGGACCACCAATGGGCCTTGAGGGGGTTCCAGGTGGTCCCCAGCTAAATGACGGTGAGTTGCTAACCAAATGGGCCCTTTATAGATCTGTTCCAGGCTGGAAATGATACCAAATCCATTTTTAAAGAGTTAAATTGTTACACTTCTGTTACACAAGGAGTCTACACATTTCAACGTTTGCCTGTTATCTCTCCTATATGGTTCCAACATCAATGCAGCATGGAATTGTGGACAAAGTCTTGTCCAATGACGACAAAATATTTGTTAGTTTTGGACCTGAGAGGCTAAATCTCATCAAATAGTGGTCCATGGCTCAAAGACCCAATACACAATGGGCCTTGATATGAAAAGGGTTGAAAACCACTGCTGTATACAAATATTTTAATTTTTAAGATGTTCAATGTGTAATGCAGTGGAAAACAAGGGGATGCCAACTGCTCAGCCAGTAGCAGTACAGTCAGAATGCATAGCATTCCCTGCTCCTTGGGAGTGACTTAGAAAAGGAGATGTAGAAAAGGGAAGAAAGAAGAGAACGCTTGAGACTGTCAAGCGACCACGGCTGCTTATCCAGCACAGTGGTGGGCATGGAGCCATGAATAAGGGAAAGGCAAAAGAAATGGGGAGTGGGGGGCAGATCCCATTTAACCCATTCTGACCTGAGATCAGATTCATACGAGGTTTTCAGTGGACACACACTGGTCTGATTAACCCATTCTGACCTGAGATCATATTCTAAAAAATGTCAGTCCTTCTTCGATTTTTCAAAAATAGCAGACCTACAAGCTCGTAGCGCGCCACTCGGTGGCGCGCTATGAGCTTGTAGATCTGCTATTTTTCAATAGCTAAAGCATAACATGATGCTAACACCAAAACGGGTTCCCGGTCAGAATGGGTTAATCTCAACAGGAACATGACAGAGAAATAAAAGCAATACTAAAGTTCAATGGGCCCTGCAGATTTCCATCCACACGCAATTTGTCACAAGCAGTGAGGTTGCTCCTCTGCAGATGCACATCCACTTCCCAGGATCCCAGCAGCTAGTCTAAGCTTTATCCATCCCTGTGCGTGCGTGCGTCTGTGCGTGCGTGCGTGTGTGTGTTGTGTGTGTGTGTGTGTGTGTGTGTGTGTGTGTGTGTGTGTGTGTGCGCGTGCATCAGTGTCCTTTTCAGTGGCCATGCATGCTTGCTCAGCCATGGCTCAGTGCGTTTAGCATTCCCACAGCAACTGGTCCTCATATCTGATACAGCATAACAGGTCCTCTCTCTCTCTCTCTCTCTCTCTCTCTCTCTCTCTCATCATAGATAGAACAGTGTTATATTGTTCCTAGCCTCACACAAAAGTGCACTGCACTGTCAAAGCTGTGAATGAGTGTTACAGTAGGCCATTTTATTTTTATTTTTTATTTATGAATGTATTTTGTTCATTTGTTTTGGGGCGGCTATTTTACATAAAATGATTGATCCCTCAACTTCCCTCAACTCTGCCAGCAGAGTGCATGTTGCATTTACACTAGTACATAGTTTTTTTTTGGTGTGCACTGTATATACTGTAAATCTGCGGCAGATGCACATCTTTTAAGATGTCTGCACGCTGTCAGAAACACGTGAAGCACCAGCTGCACTCGGCATTGAAAAGAGGCGACGGCTTGAGTTCCTGTTTCCGTGAGTCAGCCAAGCATAAGGCACGGTGGAGGATGTAAACCAAAACCTGGGGTTGTCTGTCCCCCGTTGGTGGGACTTGAAGGAGAGACGATGGGAATGAAGAGTGACAGTTGTGCTGTTCTCCGTTGCTGTGGGTGGGTGTTTTCATGCGGCAAGCGGCAGTATGTACTGTAGACATGCAATCCGGGACGTGTTTGTTTACATTGGTGGGCAACTAGAGGCTGATTTGCTACAAATGCTCTATGTGCATCTCCCCTTTGTGTCGAAGAAAGAAATATATCTACACTTTAGATTGGAAGCCAAGAAAATAAGTTATAAAACTGTCTTGATATAAAATATTGATTTTTGTAAATCAGATTGATTATGCAGCTTGGCGGTACAGTGTTGCTACATTTTTACTTGTGAACTTTTGAATAACATTAAAATTAGTTTTAGTCTAGTTTAGTCTAGCTGATCTACAAGCTCACAACGTGTCTGCGACACGATACCCATGCGCAGCCAAGAATAAAATGACTTGTCTTAGTTCTACTGGATCTCTTCTCTACTAACACTAAAATGGTCAGTAAGTCTAAGAACAAAGGGAGTCTACCAACGCGCCTCAAGCCTGGAGCGCCTGGTCCGGTGCATCACAGGAACAAGGACACTTAATGCAGAAGGAGGTCAATAAGCCTATTTTTTGTCATAGTTTTAGTAATCATAACTGTAGATTCGTTTTTATCAGGTTTCATCGGTGAAAAGAATTTAGTCAAACATTTTTCAAGTCAACAAAATTAACACTTCATCTGCGCAGTCTCGTAAATATGTCCTAATGGAAACCATCATTTCAGTGAAAATACGAGGAACTTGTTTCTTCCACAAGTCGACTTGGTTGCAAACAATCACGGGGAGCTGTTGGCAGGCCTGCTTCCTCTTGTGGGCAACAGAAGTGATAATTGCTGTAGCAGTGGCGGCTCCTGCAGTTAGCCTTGGCTTAACCCAGCCATTAAACCTGATGGACAGGGATCTCATTTAGCTCTCACACACAAGCTGCATGCTGGGATTTGGAGTATCTAATGTGGGCAGGAGCAGTGGGCTGCTTGTTAAAATAATGGAATGAAAAGCAGATGAAGTTCTGAGGCAGAACACACTCACTCACACAAATTCTGCTCTTAGTTGTGTGTAGTTAATCTTCTCTCTTTCATGGTAGGCCTATTTCTGTGACTGCAAAGCAATTTGAGACATAGGTTTTTGTTAGTATTATAGACTAGTGCACTCTGTTTTTTCTGGGGTAGACGAGTTGGTTAGTTTGTAGTAACCTATTAGTTTGTAATAGTTCAGTATAGATTTTAGTTTAGTTCGTTTGTGTGTCAGTGCAGTTTAGTGTGTCTGTCTAGTTTATTGTGTGTAGTCTTGTGTTTTCTTTGTCGCTAAAGAAACCAACAAAACGCTCCCTTCCCGTTCCCCAGGGTGCTGCTGCTGCCGGACGATGAGGAGAAGAAAGTCCCTGTCCCCAGCTTAGATGAGCCAGTGCCTGGACCGAGTGATTCCCAGCCCTCCTCGTCCGATCACTCTGGGACCGTTTGGGGTCCAACTCGGGAGGATGAACCTACCCCTGGTGAGTTCTTCATTTCTGGTATGTCTGTACATTACAGGGGGCTGCTGTTACCGCTGCTGCTGCTGCTGCCACGATCTTTACATTACATCCACCGTTTTGAGTAGTGAATTTACATGTAAGCGATACAAATGTATAGCCTCTACAATGAATCCATACTACTGTATACGTTGTGTCGTTTGATAATCAGTTATATGATTTTATTATTATTTAGCGTGACTAGAGGCCACAGTGGTTTTGTACAAAATGTGTGAGGAGAGGAGGGGATAGGAGGCAACGTGGTATCTCGCATTGTCTCGCTTACATGTAAATGGAGACACTTTTTTTGTCGCCTCGCTATTCTGTAGCCTTTGTATAAATAAATAAAAATGTTCATGGCTTGTCGAACTGCAAGCAGAAAGGCGATCGACTGGGGGAGGAGGGGGGAAATGGTGGCATGCTACTTTTTTGTCACCCTGAAGTATTATACGTTCTGTGGCTTATTTGTCAACTAATTCACTACTCGAGGCTCGAGCAGAAGGGATGGGGGTGGGGTGGGGGTGTTGATAGAGACGTGTCTCAGCTTTGTGTGTGAGAGAGCTTGTAGATCAGCTATGTTTTACTAGAATGCAGAGAGACAGTGTAGTGTCTCAGTAAACTATAGGATCATAGAATGCAGAGAGACAGTGTAGTGTCTCAGTAAACTATAGGATCATATGCAGGGAGACAGTGTAGTGCAGGGTTCCCCAATACATTTTCCTGACTAGGGTACCAGGCTGGGGGCCGAGTCGGTACGCGCGAGGTCGAGGTCTTGTCCTGAAAATAAAATTTCAGGGCAAGACCCCATTTGAAAAGGACCCCCAGTTTGACATGCGGGCCGCTAATTGGGGAACCCTGTGGTGTCTCAGTAAACTATAGGATCATAGAATGCAGAGAGACAGTGTAGTGTCTCAGTAAACTATAGGACCATAGAATGCAGAGAGACAGTGTAGTGTCTCAGTAAATTATAGGATCATAGAATGCAGAGAGACTCTGCAAATGGAAGATGATAGAAACTAACTAGTATAGAGCATAGACGGTATTCAAACCTTCTTTGGATGTATAATATGTTCACATGGTCCGAACAGTACATTTTGCATGGTTGCATGTTTCTTGAAACTAGGTTTTTGTCATAAACATATTTTTGAGAAACATGGATCCACAGAGAATATACTGTTCGGACCATAATATATATCAAAAGATACCCTGGAATGTCTGTCTCAATCACACACAAAAAGTAAGTTTCTATCATGTTGCATTTTGGAGTTATGGATCGTTGAAGACGGATCGGTGTCACTAAATACATCTGTTGAAAAACCATGCTATAATCCGAGGTTCATATTTATAATGGAAAATGTGAGAAGCTTTTCTTTTCTTTTAAATTATACTCAGCACTATAATTTTGGTTTAATTTGAGATATGTCATGGATATGTAGTCCTAGTAGAAAGTACTTTGGAAATGAGTTATGAGCATTTTAGTGAATCAAAGTACTTTCAAAGTGCTTTTTTGGGCGAAAACAGGCTGTATTTAGCTGCTTACAGCGTCATACCGGTACATTTTATCAACTCAGTTTATTTTTTATTTTCTTCTTTTAAGATATTGTGTGTTCACAAAGACAAAACAGAATATTCTATAATTCTTTAGATATGTCTCCAGATTCTAAGAACCCCCTCGTCATTACATACCACATGGCTCGAATCTGGCCTTGGCACCATGAGAATGTTAATAACAAATGACTTGAAAATGAAGATGCCTATCAAGACAATATCATGATGGCATACAGCAGGGTTCCCCAATACATTTTCCTCAGGGGCCATATTTTGACTCGGGGAAAATACATTTTCTTCCAGGGGCCACAAGGGGGCGCCTATTGGGGAACCCTGACATACAGTGTATACAATACACTGAAAATAAAATACTGCAGCAATCATTTTCCAAGGGGAGACTGATCCCTTCCTGTGAATTATGTTAATGTCTGGACAACGGTAACCACAGTTGCCCCAATTATCTCCAGTGTACTCTAGCTCATCCATTCTCTTTATCTATTCCCTTTCTTCCACCATCAGGGACCCAAGACCCCCTTTCCCTCACTCTTCATTCTGTCCCTTTCTGTAGCTGGAGTGTTGATTAACGCCCCGTGAGGTTGAAGTCCTGAATGCTGCTGAGAGCCCCAAATTAAACACCCCTCTTCCTCTTCCTGTGCAATCAGTGCTTCCTTCCTGCTTCTCAGACTGATAGGTCCAATTGCCTTGCAAAGTGCTCTCAATAATCTAGCCGGAGCCCTCATTTGATTATTCTTGCACCTCTTGGCTCTCCAACGTCTTAATGTCACTGGAAACTAAGCTTCAGACCTCCCAACAAACTGATACGACTACTTCTCTGCCTTAAAGGAGAATTCTATGCTAGAAGGCTTTCTTACCTTTATTTGTAGTTGTTACGTCCATAGACATATAAACGCCCTTTCCGGCTCTGAGGCTTGTGTCACAATTGAAGGCACAGTTTTCCTGAGATTCCTTGCAAAGCATTTTCCTTCAATGTCAAGCTTCCGTGTGCGTAACATAAGTCCCGGAAAATACTGTGCTGTGATTGCCCAGTAATCACTTGAGTGACAGCGAGAGACAATTGTAATTATGTAATTTTCATAATGTTGCTGAGGTCTGGGGTGGATGGGTCCTTGGGTACCTTCAGGATGCTCACTGACGTAACCTGACAGCAGGTTTGTTTTCTGGCCCCCTTCCCTGTTTTTTTCTACAGGCAGGTCTTCTTGTGATTTTTCAGGTAATAGTGATAGAGGGTAAAAAAAGGGTAAAAGAAAACAGACTAACTTCACTGGACCATTCTCAAAATGTTCTTAAAAATAGTAACAAATGGAAAAGAAGTTTAGGCATGAGGGGTAAGGCGCTGACAATATAGGGCCCTATATTTCTTACGGTAGGCCTACCACCTGGAGTAAGACTAATAAAGTATTCAATCAATAATACTTTTAAAAACTGACCTCGGTGTCCCTAAAGAAACCCCTGAAGGGCTTGAAATTCTCCTCAGAGTACAAAGTGACTGTACAAGTGTCAGCAGTTTGTGGAAAGAGGGCAACTGCAGAGGACACAGGAACCTAAATTCAAACAGAAATTGCTGGGCCTCTTGGGTAAACAGGAAGTGCAAAGATGTGTGGCCTCCTGTCATGATGGCACAGAGAATTAACTGGCCTGATGAACTGTAGGGAAAGGTTGTACGACTCTGCAAAGTTCTTCAGCTGGCTGCTTTTCTTCAACATACAGTACCGAGTAGTGTGCTTGTACTTCTACTTTTGTACATTTTGATACCTGCTGCAATTGTCAATATTTCGGATGAGTGGCTGTGTGTGCCCATTATTGACCTCAAATCCTTTGACCTCTTGATCACCTCTTTGGGCCAAAATGATCTTTCCAACTTAGGCCTCTTTTAGACGGCGACCATCTCCATATAACACGTCAAAGTCCCGTTGCGTTCTAATTTTTTTGGACCATTTACATGAGAACGCACACTTGAATGAAAACGCTACAAAGTGCATGCATATACATGCCAGGTCGCTAGGTGGCGCGTGTCCTTGTGGGGTCCGTGTGACGCAGCGCATATATAAACCATAGACATAAGTCACGCATGCGTAGAACTACTTCCGTTCTTCTTCTACACAGAAAGTAAACAAACGTCGCGTCCTCATCACTAGCATGGTTGTTGTTGTTCGTTTCCCCTAGCAACTGACGCATGCCTATGACACCATGTAAAAACGTAGGACATCAATTCTCACCTTAACACTGATTTTTACCTTGAGCTTTGAATTTTGCATCCCAAAAGAATATGATCTATCCAGGAGAGCCGGATAGATCATTTATTTATTATTATTATTATTGTTATTGTTATTGTTATTATTATTATATTTTTAAACCAGCCCAATCTGGTGGCCATTAACAAAAAAATGAATAAAGACATTATATAACTGCCCGTTAATCATCTCATTCCAATGTTGTAACCGTCAATTATCTAGCTCTGGCTGGGTCACATACTGTACAGTATTTTGGTTGGTTTTGCTACGGTAATATATTGTCCCCCGCTCCACAAATTGGGCTGACTGGTGCAGAATCAACCTGCTTGGCAATACAAATGGATTTCTTTATTATAGCCATCACCTGTTATATTATGATGTATCATGATTTACTAGTTGGAACAAAAGTACAGCTCAGTTCAACAGTAATTTAAGATAAATCTCATGTAAATAAATCTTTCTGTATTGCATCTGTCGGGTCATTGTGCACCTCCATGTGCAATCTTACAGTGCATCGAACTAGCTGCCAGCCTGGCAGAATCGAGCATTCAGCACAATCTAAACAACTGTTCCTGAGAGACAGACATATACGTACCACTCTACTCACAAAGTACCAGCTTTGGTTCCAATTCTGAATGACATAAATGTGGTTTTTCTGTTTTTATTATACACATACTGCTTACAAAGTACCTGTCAACGACCAGCTATGAATGACATGAATGTTATTGTGTATATTGTCCTTCAGTCTACTTTAGTCTACGTTTTAATTCAACCACTTTACTGAATGTGAAATTACATAGTGCTGTATCTACATTCCAAGTTGACTTTGACCCCAGTGTCACTTCATTCTGGCGAGCCAATCTAGTAAAAAATAGGGTCTGAAATGGCACATTACTTCAAAAGGACTCGAGAGGAGAAAAAGCAAAGAACTGAAAGCAAATTGCCACTTTCAGCACTCAAACACAGACCAGGAGGTCACAGGGTTATAAATGATGTGGCTGCCATGCTCAGTTTGAGGGTTTTTTAAATGCTAAATGGACGCTGCATCTCAAATGGCAATTCCTCCTCCCTCAATGCCTCACTCTGTTTATCTTCCATTCCTTTATTCTCTCCCGTTAATTTGTCTCCCTCCTTCTTCATATTCATATCATTACAGAGGCCTTTCAGTGTTTCGGACACACTAGTGTTCTAATCACCAGCTGCATCTGGTTCAAAGATGATGTGCCATAGAAATTGGCTTCTGTTTACACAGACCACACACCGGGGGCATATTAACTAACTGCACAATCTAACAACTAACTTTGCACACACACACACACACACACACACACACACACACACACACACACACACACACACACACACACACACACACACACAGACACACAGCCTCGCTTCTGGCCTCATCACAACAGTCTGTGTTGTACACCCCCCCCCCCCCCCACCCCACCCACCCCCAGCTGTTACCTAGCTCTGCCCAGGTTGGCATTCACAGAGTCAGGCTCGCTATCATCTGACATCTATTACACTTCAAAATGTCTGGCATGCATTCGATCTCTTCCCCGGTCCCCCTACAGTATGTGTGCACACAGGTGTGTCAGCCTGCATGCACGTGTGCACGGCACGCATGCACACTCGCACACCTCTTATATGCCCAGAGTAGCTAATAATTTGGAGACAGCTGACATAAAATAAAAAAGAGCAGATCGAGAAGAAAAAAGAGGTGATGGGAGACAATTCATCTGTGCTCCCAGGCTCCATGCCTGAGTTGACTGACGGCTGATTTATGACTCAGCACGGAGCTTTGAGTGCTTTAGTATTTCAATTCCTTACAGTTGGTGATGGGCGAGTTGGTGGGAGGGAGGGTATAGGAGCCAATTATCTTAAGTGTCTGTCTCACTCTGGCCCCTTCTGTCAGCGCTGACAGTAGCAGACTGCTGCTGCTCAGCTCTCGCCCCTTCTCTTCAGCCCATACAGGTGACTCGCTCCTCCTCAATTAGAAACACACTCCACCAGATGCTCGGGCTCATTTGCAAGCTGACATGGGCCCGGCGTAAAACCGCTCGGTTTGATTCAAAAACACAACGAGGAAACATACTTTTGCTGCGTGCCTGTCAGAGCACATAATGACCTTTGATCCGACATATCAAATGTGAACATGGCAACAGGCTACATGCACTGAACGCGAAAGGGAATTATTAAACATGCTGCGGCTACAAAGTTGGAGTGAAATCCATACTATGTGCAAGCAATCAATGTAATCTAATGTCTGATACAAAATCTAAGTACCGCCAAGAGTAATAACACATTATGCCAGCCATATTGTTGGAAGGACCCCTCGGTATACAGCACTCAATCTTTAGCTGCGGGCTGGCCTGTCAGGCGGCCCTACCATCCAATATATTCCAATCAATTTGCCATCCCATGCAATTCAATTTGACAATAAGACAAATCGGAGCTCCAATTTAAGATAAGTGAAACAGACTGTTATTTGATCATGTGGATGGGGGCCTGAGAGAGCTTTGTATTCTACATAGGCTGTTGCACTGCATCTCTCCATGTCAGAGATGGATCGTCGTGTCAATTTGTATGGATAAACCTGTATTTAGTTAGCCTCATTGGCTGAAATGAACATTTAAGCCGTATTAAATATAACAAGTGTTTTATCCACGTCAATGCAATATGCAATATTTGGCTGGCGTCAACATAATTGTTATTGCCGAGCACAATAGGGGGAAAAAAAAAGTAATTGAAAAACCGGGGTCGAACAGTAACATTGGAATAGATGCCGTCATAAACAAACATGGGGCAGCAGTGAGTAGAATGTAAGCCTCTCCGCTGCAGTTGCATGTTCAGGCGGAGGCTAAAGCAAACACTGACTGAAATTCTAATTCATCCCACATGCCATAAACGCGCTCAGCTGTAACAGATAGACTCTCTACCGCCTGTGCCCACGTCCCTGGTCATTTTATGCGCTTTACATTATTCATTTAAAGTGTCTAAATGTGTTTTATCTAATGTGTCTCGTATGGCCCTTTTCTCTCTTGTGAGTGTGTTTTATACCCTCTGCTGCAATGCAGATTTCCCATTTAGGACAATAATGCCTTGAACATAAACTTGAACTTGTGGCTTGTGGCTTATATATTTTGGCTATTTGAAATAGCTGTGAGTTTAGATCGGCAATTTTCAAAAAAATATATTTAAAATTTGAATACCGGTACTTGAAATGGGACATTCTGTATTAGGAGTATTTTATGCCAATACCTTTGTACTTTTACTAAATTCTGAATACCAGACTTTTACTTGTAACAGAGTATTTCTACATTGTGGTATTGATAGTCAAGTAAAACATGCGAGTACTTCTTCCACCACTGCCAATGCTTCTCTGACTGGAGGAGAAACCGAGCCGTAGAGAAAGCTTTTGGTGCTGGAGATTATAGGCCACATGGCAAACACACAGCAACGCTAACAGATTGGCATTTCAAAAGAAGTGCAGTCCTTGAAAAGGATTGTGTGTTTGTGTGTGGGGCGGGGGGGGGGGGGTTTGATGTGAATCACTCTCCCTCTCTCAGCCAGAGCTCATTCATTCAGGAGCCTACCTATGTCAGAGAAATGTTTAAGTGCACCATGCGATGCCCACTTGCCACCCACCCACTCCTGGCCTCCAGGCACATACTGTAGCACTGTGGAGCATTACTTGGATTATATCACACAATCAAAAGCATTCCACCTTCAGGCTGGCAACCCTCTTTATCAGCAGTTAACGTGAGGTGCGATGCAGGCACTCTGTAACAACATGCTAAACCTTGCCGGAGTGCCAACTCCCAGACAAGTAGGAAGCGGTGTATTCATTCAGACACTTAAAGGGTAAGGAATGGGTTTGTTCTGAGCCCACACAGTTCAGGGACTCATGCATGATGCACATTCAGTGGAGGTGAAGGGTTAGGTAAACTCGAACATACTTCCGTACAACACTAATCCAGCTAAAGATGAGCCCCAGTGGAGGAGAACCTTCCCCTCGTATCTGTGAAATTTAGATATTTTAGAGTGGGCGACTATAACCAAGGTTAAAAAATGTGCTTTCCTCCCATCTGCAGGAGCAGCGCTTGGCTTCATGATGTGATTAGCATTAGAATGCTGCAGTAACCGCCTGATGGAGGGAACTGGTTGGAATAACGTGTTCATTCCATGCGCTACATCCGGCCGGGGAAACTCTCCCCTGCCAGGTGAAAAGAAGCAGCTTGGACTTCTCGTGCATAGAAGAAAGCATGAGGTCAGTCCGCTGCCCCCCCCCCCCCCCCCCAGGTTGGCAGAGGAAGTGTAGCGCCCAGGATTACATTAGATAATTGACACTGGGTGAAAGAATGGGTTACAAAATCGTGGTATGAAAAGAATGCTGCAGTAACATCGGGTTCGTAAACAAATGTAGTATATCCCTAAAGACCATTTAGTTTATCTCCCTTGTTACTTGCGCAAGCAGAACGAGCAAGTATTGTGGTCGTGCTGGCTTTTCTATGCGTATACTCAGAGGTAAATATACCGATGACGTAATTGAGATATGTTTCAATGTCTGGTAACAACTGGCTGTCGATGGTGACGTAATTACAAAAATTAACTCAAGTCCAAAAAATATAAAGTCCCAGTTTCCAAAGCAGATAATATACTTAGGTCTTCAGTTGGAGCTGCATGGAGAGGTGGTCAGGCTGGCAGGCAGGTACTGAGGAAGGAGACCAACAATTAGGATCAGGCCAGTAGAGGAGCGGAATATGTTCTTGAGTCTTAGAATTCAACTGACCTAGTACAAAAGCACAGAGGTGTGCACTGGCCGAAGAGGAATTATCACTGAGCACTGCATGCCGTCACAGCCAGGTATAAGTAGCCAGCCAGGTGATTGCCAGATGGGGACCAGCCAGGTAATCACCAGGACACACCTTCCCCCAGGTAGAATGCAGCTCCAACCTAAAGGACATAGAAATAAAAAGTTAGAACAGACAGACATTCAAGCTGCCATGACAGTGGTCATGTTTGGACGTATGCACGTGAGCTTGGGAGGTATATATACTGGACGTTGATACCAACAAAGCATACAGTACGTATACATAAAAAGCCAGTCGACCACAGTATAGTACTTTCAACTTGCATACATGTTTACCTGTTACCCAACCAATATTGAAACATATCGTAATTACGTCACCATTAACAGCCAGTTATAACCAGAGAATGTTATTAGATATCAGATTGTATTTGTTTTTTAAATGTAATCTTCCTACAGAATGTTAAATGGTTTGGCTGAGTAGTTATGTTTCATCAAGAGCTTGCAGTACCAACTTAACCAATACGATTCCTTTTTCCCATCAAATGATTTTGAAACATAGATTACCGGTAATTACGTCATTTCCCCTAATTAGTTGTTGTTGGTTACGTAACCAATCTATGTTTTACAATCGTTCATAAAGAATTACAATCGTTTACAGGGTCAAGCATTCCACAGATTCTCAGATTACTTAACACTAGCATGTCTGAACTAAATTCACCTACTACTCTGACGGCTAACGTTCAAGATGACCGTGTTTTTCGTGCAATTCCATTGGCCACTCTCTCCCTGCATCTCTTCTAATGCTCTTCACACCTCTCCCCCCGCGGCGGGGGGGTTGACGACTTGCCATTGTCTTCTAAATGTCACATTCCAACTAATTCAAGGCAGCAGTTTCAACGACAGGACAACTAAAGTTATTTTTTCCTTTTCATTTCAGTTTACCAAACTATAATTAAGTGACGGTGTGAGCGCTATATTGAATACCCTTGCGCAGCGCGAGGTAATTAACCAAAGAGCAAATTATTTGGTCTTTGATTGTGTGATTAACGGATTATATATATACATCATTTTAGACCAAACAAAGTTTAGTTTACTTTAGCATTCATGTTGTCTTCATTTAACAATGAGAGTTACATGCTCACATGTCACAATATACATAATGAATAACCTAATTCCACATACTGAAATAAACGGAACATTATTAACATTATTAATTACCATGGAAATGGAACTTGCACTAACATATAGACAATACATGGCATAGGATTGTGTGTGTGTGTGTGTGTGTGTGTGTGTGTGTGTGTGTGTGCGACGGTGGCCAGGAGCCAATGCTAGCATGGGAATGATCGATTCCTAAATGGTTAGAACTTAGAACAATCCTGTTATACTGAGACTTCTCTCTACAAACACCTTTTTTACCCCCACGAAACTCCTGCAAGAACACGGACAGCAGCCAGTGCAGGTTAGCATCTGCTATACCTGCCATTACCTCCTGAACTCCAAACGATTGTCCGTGTGCAGAGAATATGTCCCCTATACTATCACCTTGATTTCCCCTCAGTCCCGAGCCGCAGCCTGTTTGGAGACTCAGGTCACTGCTCTGGCCTTTCAGTGCTGAACCCTCTACGGGGCGAGGCGCCAGCCCCCATGGCTGACAGTGGTCCTCACAGGAGCCTCTATAGTGGCCGCACGCTAGTCCAGCCATTCCCTAATGAGGTCCCAGGGTAGCAGAGCACACAGCAGGCTGGAGGACGGAGAGCAAAGGGCGTTACAATGGCAGCGCGCAGTGGCTCACTGACTCGCCCCACTTCTAAGGCGCGGCTTGTTGTAATGTACTGTAACCATCCTTTCCAAATGATGCAATGCATTCTGCTTCATAAAGATACGGCGTTATGATGATGCTAGGAATGCTCTATGGGTATATAGGAAAACCAGCTGGCAGCCAAGGAAAAAATAAAAGTTTTGTTTACTGTGTCCACAACTCCACATGTCCCAGAGGCACATGGAAGCAGCTATGCTTGGAGATTCTTTTTTTTTAATGGATGAGCACAACCATGGTCTCGCAAAAAGTTGTTAAAGCTTCTACCCATAACTCTTTTTAGTGAATACAAAATTGTTTAACCAATCTGAATCTACGTGGCAGAGCATGTTACGAGAAGACAATATAACAGCGGTTGGGGGTGTGAATTTGTATAGTACTACTAGTAGTACTAGTAGTATATATATAGTAGAACTGGTTCTTTTTACAACAAGATTGTAGTATTGAATGTCCTATTTGACCTCAGGTCTCAATGAGATTACCTGTTTAAATAAACAAACAAAATAGTATTGTGTGAAGCGTAAAGTGTAACATTGTGAAACTTAAAGCGTAATATATCCCCCTGTAGAGGTTTTGGCAGGTCTGTGCCCTACGGATTGTAGCTCCTAATGAAAACGTAGTAGTATAAATGTTGGTACCGTGTGTACCTGTACCTACAGTAATGCTCTAATATCTCTAATGGGTATTTATTTGGTCCCCATGGTTTCAATGCATCATCCGTAACGTAAAGCATGTCAGAGTTGAGGCACATGGATGGCTTGTCAATGGAGAAGGTCACCAGCTCACCTTTGCCCCCCTGTAAAGAGTGCCGGGAGAATGATGGCACCACGGCTGCCATTAATTCCCATGAAAAGAACAACGTTCATCACTGGTATCTACACAGTCACTTATAGGTCATGCAGGCCAGCATTTTCTATGGAAATTACCACTGTGGCTTAATGGCCTGGATAGTGACTTTAATCATTCAAAACACTGGCCAGTCCTGGCAATCAATCAAAATCCGACTTTGATGCATCTATAACTCATAATGCTCTGTTTCTCTACACTTTAATGTATGTTTTGATGTGTATCTTTGATAACTTTGATAATCCAGCTATGCCAAAATTACTTTCTCTCTAACTCCTTCCTTTTTTAATTCGTCATCAATTCACATTCTTTCTGATCACCTCTCTCATTCTCCCATTCTCATCTCTCTTTCTTTCTCTCATTCCCTCTATCCCTCTCGGTGTGGGGGCGTGTGTGGGATTGATCGCGCCTCAGGTTACATATTCTGTCCACATTTTTGCTCTCTGCCGCTTCTCCTCCACACAACGTCTCTGGAGTGCCGGCGGACCGTGGGCTATTACTGTCTCATTAAACGAGGACTGGGGAGAGACAGGCTTGATAAATCAATCAAACTTCCCCTTGCTTTGCCAGGGGGAGACGGATCGAGATGGATCTTGTCCCGGGGATAGACTATCCCATGGTGCCCCTCTTCTACACTGTGTCAGAGGATGTATGCTGAGGCAGCACAATGGTTCTAAACATAGCTTTTTATTCCCTCAGAGATGTGCTTCTATTTTAATATGTGATTACATTGGCAGTCGAGACTAGAGTTAGAGTAAAGACAGAATACCAGCGTAGTGTCATTGTGCCACAGATTGTCATTTATTTGCCCTTTGTGGTATATGTTACTGACTGGCCATGCACTGCCGTCACTGTAGTCGCAAGCCTGTTGGATCCATTGATTGTAAACCTTGTGTTTTTGTTTAGATTCTTGATTAATGATTGTCATTGTCCGTGTACTACATGACCATGCTATTAGACGTCCTATTGTCTTTGTATGATGTTTCAGTAACAGTACCACAGAACTCTGGAAGCTGTCAATACATCTTCCGTGTCACCAAGACAAAGTCGTGCACATTTACTGTACTTGGCGAGTACAGAGATGTGTTTCTGTAAGTTGCTCTGGATAAGAACATCAGCTAAACGTATATGTAAATGGATCTTCTTCCTGTTTCAAAGGGTTCGGAGGACATTGCCAGTGGAATCACAGCCGTGGGGAAATGCAGAGTCTTGGCTGACAGTAGTGGTGAGTGCCTTTGACAGGCCCCTCCGTCCATCATCTGCCACTCTACCTCCTAATGGGTACAGCCAATGACATGCATGCAACCCACACACTGTGGAGACAACCAGGCCTTGTCAAACTGCAAATTAGAAAAGTAAATACGGTGAAATATGATAATGACTTAAGACAACATGGATATGTGGGAGGGGGTTACTCTATTTGTGGAGGGAAAATTGCAGAGAGTTTTTGCTTGCTGAACCGATTACTGCAGGATGATATGGCCTTTGATTCCATGGAAACACTTCACGGAATGAAATACGAGACAAGCAAATCAAAAAAGCATAGCCTGAAGATATTGTCACTATTCTATTAATAATTTGCATTTGTACGACTTGCTATCTAGCTAGCTAATCCTCCTGTGCTATTAGAGTCTCTAAGAAGAAGACTTAAAATGTGTCAGCTAGAGAACTATTAAACATCACAAACGAGGATGACAATGCTGGTCAATCCATCAGTCTGTCCACTTTGGAAAACTCAAAAACTACTGAGGCACACAAGATGACTCATAATATAATAAGCAGATTGCAGAATGAACCCTAATAATGAAATCTAATGGGTGGATTGCGATTACACTTGCAGAGTGCATTCATGCTCCCGGAGGATGAACTCTGCTCATTTAGGCCTTTCCTCTACTACTGTAAGTCTACTTGTTCCCCCACAAGATATCTCTATCTAATACGCAGATGATTTTGATGTCCTTTCCAATAACACAGTGGTGCATTCGGACAGACCACATATATTTACTTCCCAGCTCGTTTTTCATGACCTCTCACATGAAGGGTCCCACTGATTATTTTCCACTCTTCTTAAGACATTATTATTATTATTATTGTCTAATGAAACTCTGCTGACTCCGTATTCCACTGCTATCTGTGTACTGTGCAAGATGCCAGCAGCCAAAGACAGGTGCAACCCAGTTGCTGGCAACACCCTTTATTTTCCTTTTTACTTCGCCCACCTGCATGTTTGCAACATGCTCATTATCACCTTATTGCGTTCCCCTTGATCATTTCTCCGCTATATTGGAGATCTAGAGATTGTAACGTTAACACCTCTTCTCTCATGATGAAACAATGGGAAATTCCATAACTGGATGTTCAACGAGAGAAGGATGAAAATTGCAAATTATTGTATGAAAATCATATCAATGATACATGCTTAATAAATCTTAAATTATCTTAATTTGTCACATTGTGATGAAATATAACTTATTTTTTGTTTTAAATAAATTGTATTCAAAGAGCAATGAGCATGACATCATATGCAAGTTTCACAGAAAGAAAATACAACTTTGTTTTTATAATTTTCTCCCACAACTCCTTTCCCAATCCTCCCCACCCACCCACCATCTTTCCCCAAGAGGCCAGACAGATGAAATATAGGCTCAATTTGATGCACAATACCAAAAATTACAGTAACGACACCCCTCCCAGCTATTATTGCTCTTTATTAGACGCCTTTTGTTTAATAATTTGAATCAGACAATTAAGGCATTCTGTTAGGCATTCTGTTATTTCCTGATAGCAGACCACTGATCTGAATAACAGACGCTACTGTCTGTTTATGTTGCTTTGGAAGTGGAAGCTTGTATGCAAATACAGTAACTTTTAAATCATAGATTTTTGTTTGTTTATAAGTAGTCGTTTAATAAGAGGGATAATGGACAATGAGTCATGACTCATGACCCCCAGCTATATTTATTTTCTGATAATTACCATCTCACTGTATATTATAGCCTACTTTAGGTATGATTTCTCAACACCCTCTTATATTCTGAATTGTAACACAGAATTATTATTATTTTTTCACTTTCTGTGTCAGTGATATTATTGCACTGTGATTCTCTGATGGTGTGGTTTTTCTCAGTCGTATTTGTAGGAGGCTTATTATGCAGATGATTTCTCACGTCTTTGTATGTGGAAACAAGCTAACAAAAAGGCTAGACACAAACAAACCAGGAGGTGAAAGTGAAGACAATAAGTGAGAGGTGATGAGTGAATATATTAACCAGTCCCAAGGTGCAATCTCCAAATCATTACTCGTGCAGCTTTGTTTGTAATCGGATAATACAGTAATAGTTTCAATTTGATCGAGCCTCTTTGCACACGGAAATGCAATTTTCCTGTCAAGAATAACAATTGTTTTCTGGTGAAAGGTCGTGTAGGGGAGGCAAAGAGTGACAATAAGCATCATTGGCCTGTTCCTTCCTTCTCCGGTGCCCCCAGCCCCCCCCCCCATCCCCTCTCTCTTTCCACTGGCTGGCTGCTAGCATGCACCCGTCTGTCTGCCTGCCATGCCATGTTGGAGGGAGAACAGCCTGGCACCTTATTTATTTTAATTATTTTGATTCGCACTCCATCTCTGGCATCCGAGGCTTGGGGATTGCTGATGGCTGACACACATTTGTCAATCTCGTCAGGCTACCTGCCAATTACAAAAAAAACGAAAGTTTTGGTGAGGCCATTTAAAGAAACTCTTGCCTCTAACAAGCAAGCTTTAACAGGCTAAAGTTGCTGTGTGGCTGCTTTTGTTTCCCCATTCCCGTGCCCTCTCTTTTCCGGAGCAGCATAATGGTGACATGTTGTCACATACAGTAGCACTAGAAGATGGACGCTCTGTGTCACACCGTTTGATGTCTTGTGCTTTGTGCTGTAACTACAAAAGAAAAGGATAGACTTTATTTTATTTTTGTTTTGTTTTTTAGATATAAAATAGTACTACACTGATATGCTATATAACCACTTAAATGCTTAACCATTTAACCATTAACAACAAAAAAAATCTAAATTACTGTATATAAAAAGACACTCCAAGTCCAAGCTCACAACACATTGTTCGCTTACTGTGCTGTAGATCTGCTATTATCGAAAGGATGGCTAGAATAAATGGCTGGTTATTCAAATGCAGTATGGAATAATCAAATAATCAAAACACAGGTGATTTTAAGAAATAGGCTTTCTTGTTTTGTCAAAAAATCACTGTCATTGGTCAGTTTTATTTCAGGTAGGCTACAGTTTTCCTGCGTGAACAGCTGATGCCTGTAAATAGCATTTTTGCTTTGACAAACTATTAAACAGAGATATATTTTACCTTCTGTTGCTAAAATATGACCATTAATTACAAAGAGGCTGTCTAAAGGATTAATGCGAAGGTCCATAGTTCATTTCAGCAGAGTCGAGTCCATTGCATCATACCTGGATGGCTTATGGGTAAGCAAGCACTTTCAGTATTTAGGTTTTATCCAGACATGTTTGATCTGGCAAAGATGTCAAGTCAGGGGTGGATAACTCATGCTAACAAGGAGCCTATCTCCTTTGGGCATAACATTTTTTTGTTATTGTTGTTTCCCTCCAAACGCTTTTTTTTTCATCAGCATATTTTACTAGTCATACAACAAAAATATAAGTAAGACAAATTGGGTTTCGGGGAGTCCAAAAATGGCAGCCATAAAAATGGCTGTTAAATCCGTTAGGTACAAGGCAAAGCCCTGAGCTTAGCAGTTGAAACACAAGCCCACGTAACATCACAGGACAAGCTTCTGTCTGTCTGTCTGTCTGTCTGTCTGTCTGAACTACAGCAACTGGTGAGAATAATTGGAAGTAAAAATGAAACACTCTCTTACTTGTTTCCTTTGTTTTGCAGTACATGTGCGGTGTGCTCCATGCTCACACAACTAGTTAGCCACTACGAACCCTCTCTTTTCACTTTGCAATATGTTGCGTTGACTATAATAATGAAAGCTCTCTGAAGCTACTCCACATTGTGGGTGGATGGCATGGATCGATGTGGTGTTTGGTGAGTAATTGTAGGAGCCATGCTGTCTAATCAAGGCCTTGAGCTGAACCCTAGTGCTTTCTGCCCCTTATCAACGAGAGCCCAAGCTGGTCAGCCAAAGGCCCAAGGCTTCTCAACCCCCAAAAAATAGATTGTCTGGTATCAGAGAGTTGTATCCCCCTGACTGACAGTATTTAAGATAATTGCGACAGACACACACACGCGCACACACACACACACACACACACACACACACACACACACACACACACACACACACACACACACACAATAGTTCATTCATATACAGTACATACTCCCACAAATAAGTCTGTCTAACTCACACACGGCCACAGTACGTCAGGTGGTCCATATAAGCAGTCACTATTCAGCGTTCACTTTACATGCTAGCTGAGACAGTATTGTTCAGATGTTTGCATTCAAATTCCCTCCACCTCCCTAACCTCCTGCCTGTGGCATTTAGTTCTGTAATGGGTTATTCAGTGATTGTATGTGATTTATGACTCGAAGTTGTATTATGATATTTGGTATATAGTTCTGTAATGGGTGATTCGCTGATAATGTAATTTATGCATTGTTCTATGTGTGATATCATATCTAGGCTACATGGTATATGCCTGGCATACTTTAATTTAAATTGTTATGATGTTCATGTAATGTCTATCCATCTTATGCCCTGCTCTGGGGGGTTTGTGATCTCAGATTCTGTATGTTGCACATAGGTGTGTAATACAGTATCGCATGATCAGAGCCACACAAACTACAGTAAACGCAATAGATGGTAATGGTCAATCCTGAGGTGAAGAGTCTTAATAAAGTACAGGTTACTGTATGTTTACAGTAGTGTGAAAAGTGTGAAAGCTACACTGTATAGCAAAAACAACTTGCTAAAGTGTTTTTCCACATGTATCCGTATTTTAATTAACATACACAGACACGCGCACACACACACACACACACACACACACACACACACACACACACACACACACACACACACACACACACACACACACACACACAGTCGCTCCATGTATTACACCTCTGATTTAATTGTGACATTTCTACTCCAGTATTAGTTCATCAGGAGGAGCACATCATCACCTTTGTTTTGTCACACAGGCAGACGAGACGTTCCCAGCTGACGAGAGTTGATTAATTACCTTTTCCAGTTGTGAGTTGCTCTCCGCACAGTCTGTCAACATCACACGTAAAAATCCAGCTATTTTTGTATACAGCGCATTTTTAAGTGTACTGTTTATTCTGTGTGAATGTAGTACTCAAAATACAGTTAGAATTAGTACAGTATAGGCTACATATATGTGATGTGAGATGCAATCGCATCTACAACAGTGGTTCTCAAAGTGAGGTGCGTGGACCCCCAGGGGTCCTTGAGGGAGTTCCAGGGGGCAGTGATGTGCACAGGGAATTTGAATTGCAGGGGCTGGAATTTGAAAAGGCGCCTTTATTTTTCTACCCAGGTTTAGAGGAATATCTCATTTTAAACACTAGGAAATGACTGCCAACA
The DNA here is from genome assembly GCF_963924005.1 of Protomyctophum bolini. Lineage (NCBI taxonomy): Eukaryota > Metazoa > Chordata > Actinopteri > Myctophiformes > Myctophidae > Protomyctophum > Protomyctophum bolini. The sequence goes on from NC_137871.1 coordinate 39,017,337, forward strand.
GTCTGCCCTGAAGCCCAAATGACTGGTGGTTATCAAAATAAAATGAGCAGTTGCTTGTGTTGCTGTGTTATAAATATTAAGTATCACGTTTGCTTGATCGCCTAGCAGTCAGACAGTTTGTGTGATCGATCAAAATTCAATTCGAAAATTGTGAAATGACCCTGGACTGACAGAGAGAGGTCCCCCCTCGTTCAGTCGTGACAAAATACAAATTATTTGAAAACGTGACTGGATAGATGTAATGTGTTGATCAAACCTACGTTTTTTGTCCAGTGTGAGTCCAAGATATGTGAAGCTGTCAACCTGTTCTACTGATTTACCATTAATAAGGAGTGGGTTAAGTCCAGTGTGGGTTGTTTCAATGGCCAGTTCTTTTGTTTTGTCCACATTCAACTCTAAATAGTTTTCAGTGCACCACTGTGTAAAATGAGAAATGGTATCCTGATAAACCGTAATAGAGTTATTGTCTTGGAGCAGTCCGAGAATGGCAGTATCATCAGAGTATTTATTTATGTGATGTTGTTGTTAGTGCAGTCATTTGTGTATAGAGTGTAGAGGAAAGGACCGAGGACACAGCCTTGGGGGGCCCCTGTGTTGGTGATAACAGTTGATGAGAGAGATGTACCTACTTTAACTGTGGTCTATTACTCAAAAAGTGTCCAGTGGATGAGGAGTTGAGGAATGTTGAGGAGGTGCAGTTTCTTGATCATATGATGGCGTTGGATAGTGTTAAAAAGCAGAACTAAAGTCCACAAAAAGAATAGTAGCAAAATTGTCCGATGAGTCCAGATGTTGGAGAAGGGAGTGAAGGAGGCCACAGCATCCTCTGTCCCCCTCTTTGCCTTATAGGCAAACTGGAAGGGTCCAGTTGTGAGTGTGACCTGACAGCTGGCAGAATGATGTTCAGGATCAGTCTTTCCAGGCATTTCATCATTATTGACTTTAAGGCGACGGGTCTATAGTGGTTAGGTTCTGAGGGGCGGGGTTTCTTGGGTACCGGTATGATGGTGGATGTTTTCTAGAGGGTGGGCACGGATGCTGTCCTGTAGGATTCCCGGAAGATGGAGTGAAGGATGGGGTAGAGCTCCATGGCGCAGAGCTTGAGCACCTTTGCTGCGATAGTTGGTTCGATTTGTACACTCTCAGAGTTAAATTAACATTGATTTCACAATATAAATTGAAGTCCCAGAGCTAGAAAAATCAATCCTACAGCCGTAGCAAATCTTCTCTTATTTGGGGGGGTGGCATATCTTTTCATATGGGAGTCCACAGGCTAATAAGTATCAATTTGGGCATCCTAGATGACAGTTTGAGAACCACTGGTCTAGAAGCCCCCCTGGCTGCTAGAGGCTGGGTTGCTTCTTACACCCAACCGGACCAAAGTGATTTGGGACGACATTTGCCATAATTCAGTCTCCATGTACAAGCTCACAATGTGTCAGCTGTTGTGTGAGCTTTCAGATCTATACCATTGTCGTTTGCAATGTCTACTTCTCCAGTTCTGATATACTTTACTTGGCACTCACAAGTTATAGACACACACACACGCTGACGCACATGCGCACGCACGCACGCACGCACATACACATACACATACACATACACACACACATACACATACACATACACACACACACACACACACACACACACAGATATGTATAAATAAACACCTGTTTCATCTGCCCCCGGTCTTGCACTCACTAATTAATGCACACGGACTTGCACATGCTGGCAGCCTCTCACCATAAAAAGAGGGAATAATTATTCTCTCCTTTTGTTCTCTTTCCCTTTCTCTCTCTCTCTCTCTCTCTCTCTCTCTCTCTCTCTCTCTCTCTGCACACACACTCTTGCACACACGCATGCATGCACATACACACTCAGAGACAAACACATTTCCTGTCTTTCATCTTCAAACAATGTCATTTCTCTTATTGTGCAGAAGCTCTAGCTGAACACTTTAGCCCACCTCCAGTCTCCTGTCTAATCTCTGCGTAGCTCCCATTAATATCCTGGGTTATGACAGGCCTTGTCAAAACCTATCCTACACTCTGTCCCTTATGACTATTCCTTTTTTCCCCCCGTGTCCCAGTAATGAAGTTTTTTTTATTAGATGAGTTAAATATTCAGGGAGTTTGAGATGAGTGGCTTTCATTATTTTATTCTGTCACGAGGAAAAATCGAGCAATTTTGCTGTGGTGCTGTGCTGTTTATTATATTTTATTAGAGCTAAATGTTTATACGGTTATTTGCAGAGTCACTTTTATGATGCTTTGAGCCATGTAAGCTTGTTACCACTCCAATTAAAATGTTCCTTTCTTTTCCGACCAAAGTCTCTAATTTCAACAAAATGTCCACACAGACATGCTGCAGATATTATGCCACGAACAGAGTACACTTTCTGGGCAGACATATTGTGTAACATCTCAAACAAAAGTATCAGACATGGAACACACCAAATGACTGAACCAAACCATGTGGAAAATTCTGTCCATGTGCTGTAATTGTGATTCTGTGTTGGCTTTTGTCAACAGCCAGCTAAGCTAACGGATGAACTGGAATGAGACGAAACGTTCCCTTTGTCTCGGTCGCTGTTCTAAACTTAATCTCTTTAAGTTACACTTCCCACTCTGACACGCTACCAGTACAGGAGGGAGGAGGGGAGAGCTTTGCATGTTGAAAGAAAGAAAGAAAGAAAGAGAGAAAAAGAAGTGGCAGGGGGATGCTGTTAATGAGAGAGATGGGCATGTTTACAATAACCCAACAGTGATACATACAACACAACACAGAAAAAAGAAAGAAAGAAAGAAAAAACCCTCAACACAAAACAGAAGCATAAGAAACCCCAGCAGAACATCCAGGTCTTAGCAGGATTTTGCGACACAGCAATTAGGAGATGTCCTTTATTTTTATTTTTTTTATGCTATACTACTTTGTTATCCCCAAAAGCTTTTTCTTTTCTCTGGCTTTTAATTTTGCAGCCGAGCGTAGAATTTCAAAAGGAATTAATGGGGCCAAGCGAGGGGACACAGGCTAAGCTTGAACACTGTATAGTACATGGCTGTAATTAACTGTAATCTCTGGCTTGTGGTGTAGATGCTGTGCTCCGCAGCGCTGCATGTGAAGCCCTTGGCGTGTGCAACGCTGGCCTGTGTTAAGGAACAACTCTGCAACGACGCTGACACCAGAGCTTATTAAGGAATGATGAATTTGCCCGTGTCAAATACGTGACAAGAGCCAAGCAGCTGGAATGTCCTTTATAAAGGGCACATAAAAGGGTGTGCGTGGTTTAGTGTGTGCACGCGTGTGTGTGTCATAGACTGAACAGTCACACAGAACTATAGTACAGTAAGTGATTTGTGGTTCCCTGTGAATTAAACTCACATAACTTACAGGCACAGGTCGTTAATTAATACCGAGCACAGGGTCAGGCTAACGTAATAATGCATGTTAATATAGTGAAGCCCGATGTATTGACAATAACTACTTCAAACTTCAAATTGGCCATGCGTATTGCTGAGAACCCGAGGGAGTGCACTTCCCGGAGTCAAGTCTGTCGTACAGGCAGTATCCAGAAGCGCTAATCTGACCGACATACAGTATAGGCATAATAGGATATGGAGATCTGGTTGTCTTGTTCCGTTGATTCGACCGATATGGTCATTGTATATTACTAGAAGATCAACCCGCCTCGCGTCTAACGTGTGCGTGCGTGTCGCAGTGCGACCCGAGTGAGACACAAACACACTTTATCTTTGCCCACTGACCGTGTCGTTGTTGTTTCTCCGTTAATGTCGTGTGTCCGTTGTCCGTGTGTATTCTCGGGCCATCGCATCACGGAAAGGGAAGTCTCAGAGCTGGGTTGAAAAGGCAGGGGTCAGTGACGTATCGCGGCCGTGGAGCACAGGCTTAGGCGGCTATGACTTGCCAACTGAAGTGTGCACGATGTGTGCTCTCACAACTTGTTACCAGCTCCATTATAGATACTAATGACATCAAGGATCAGCATAGTGGCATGAAAGGGACAATGACACACAGTGCGTGTTGATTGATCAATATAATATAATCAAAGTGGAAATTTTGCAACGGTTACACAGTATAACATTCAAGATTTTACGGTGCAATCCTTGGACTCTCTTTTGTCAACTTTGAATCTTTGTCATTCACAAAGGGAAGCAAGTATAAGATGGCCTCCTGGAGCAGATAAGTGATTTTCCTCCAAAGGAACATTCACCAGAGACTTTAGACTTTCTTTATGTTTTTTCATAGATGAATAAGGTTGAATAAGGTTGAACAATGACCTTTGAAGAAGCGCAGCATAAACCATGCAAGGTCTAAAGCCCTCCTCAGAAAGTGTGTGTGTGTGTGTGTGTGTGTGTGTGTGTGTGTGTGTGTGTTCCTTTGACATTTCCTGAATCCTCTAATTTAAAAGTGCTCCAGTTTAAAGTCAATGGAAAGTGTGTGTGTGTGACTTCAGTTGGTGAATGTTTATCATCTGTTGACCTTATCAGCCCACCAAATATTTGACATACAAAAAAGCCACAGATAAATGAAAAGAAGCACACGCACACGCACACGCGCGCGCGCACACACACACACACACACACACACACACACACACACACACACACACACACACACACACACACTCATCAGTGTTCATATAATTGTCCATATATTATTATAATTTAAAAAAAGATCTATCGTTTCTGCCGAGTGCTAAATTTAATTTCTTATTAATTTGAAAACATTGGCAATGGAACTTTGACAATAGGAAGAAAACAGACCCCGGTGTTGTGTGACATTGAGTTCTCAGCACGTTGGGGGGAACGCATGCCTCCAGGGAAGAAACACGGTGTGCTGAAAAACTGACAAAATGAGGAAACGGTCTGAAAACTTTTACTGTGCTGTATGTATAATTCATCATGCCTCATAAGTCATGATGATAAGAGAGAAATGGGTCTGAAATAAATTATTTTAGCGACCCAGAAAACATATTTTGAAAATATATGAAGCATTTTCTTATTACTTTTCTCTTTTAAGTCCCTCGCATCACGAAACATGAGTTCCACTTGTCACTTGTGGGGCCGGTGCTCTGGCGACACAGAACAGTGACGGCAACAATGGAATAGTGATGAGCAGCACCCCGCTATAGCTTATCCACCCCCTGCCAACACACACACACACACACACACACACACACACACACACACACACACACACACACACACACACACACACCTCCAAACATCCTCAACTGGCTTTTTCTTTTTGCAATGACATTTGGTGTCCATGTGTGTTTTATCTTTCCTCTTGTCCCGAGACACATTGGCTGGTCTTAACCTCAATGCGCACAGAGACAGGACGAGTCACAGGCAGATAAGTAACAGGGGAGGGGGGGGGGGGGGGTGTCGAACGGGAGCATCTGACATCCCTGCCTGCCTGCCTGGCACCTCAACACATGCCCCTGTACGGAGACTCCCATCACTGGCATGTAAAAGCTATCTACTCACTACAGGTTCAAACAGTCACATCCCTTCTCTTTGTCTCTTTTTCATTCTTTTTTTTTTTTTTTTTTAGAGTGCAACAGCTACATAGGCAGCGCCAGTGCCAATCTTTCAAGCCCAGCTATTTCAAATCCTGAGGTCGTTCCAATCATTTCTGCTTCTAACTTTTCATTTACCAGCGTTTTCACGCAGGGTTTTCTTTTTTTCTTTTTCTCCATCCTTTTATCAGTCAGAAATTGCGTTTCTTTTGCATCTATTCTCTCTAGAGATGACAGGGGTTTTGGGGAACGGTCTCGTCTGCACTTTGCCGTCTTGAGTTCTTCTCCCTCAGCTCTTATTTGGAGGAATACAGATGTTGCCATCTAATGATGGTCTTTCTCACGCTGGCTCTTTGCTCAGCCTCGGGGTGAAGCTGCTTCTAATTATCCCATTCTGACCGGGCACCCATTTTGGTGTTGGCATCATGTTATGCTTTAGCTATTGAAAAATAGCAGATCTACAAGCTCATATCGCGCCACCGAGTGGCGCGATACGAGCTTGTAGGTCTGCTATTTTTGAAAAATTCGAAGAACGACTGACATTTTTAGAATCTGATCTCAGGTCAGAATGGGTTAATCAGACCAGTGTGTGTCCCGTGGAAACCTCGTATGAATCTGATCTCAGGTCAGAATGGGTTATCCAGCCGCGATGTCACGCTCTGCATCCATCAGACCTGACACATCAATGGAGCCAGGTGTGGCATTTGTGAGAAATCCAGTCAGGTTTGTTATGTTGCTGCATTCTAATAGGCTTTCTATTCTTCTCCTCTCTACTCTGCCACCATCTGATGTACGCTACAGAAGGAATCTCACATGAGCACGCACAGCATGCGAACACACACGCACACGCACACGCATGCACACTGCACATATATACAGACCGTTGTGAGTAAATGGCCTGTAGTTGCCATAGAAACAGTTGAGTCCCATAACATCCATTCCAGAGCCTTCAGAGAAACAAGCATTTGTCTCATTTTTCATATCTGTCTGTGTGTCGCCACAACAAAACAGCCACACACACACACAAGCACGCCACCTCATCTCCTCTGGTGCAAACACACAGACTTGTATTACCGACATTCATATGCGTACGTGCACACACACACACACACACACACACACACACACACACACACACAAACACACACACGCACACACACAATTTTGCCAAAGTCTGTTGTGGACCCCCACCCCCCTTCCCTTGTGATCACAAAGAGCAGTTCCCATATGCCATACAATCCCATTTCACACCACATGCTTAGAGACGTGGAAAGCGCTGGATTATTGGACTGCTCCACAAACAGGTTGGGATTATTTCAAATAAGACATGAAATTCCATAAGCTCTCACTTAAATAGAAATGTTCAGACATGTGAGTCACGTGTGTATTCCAATGTATTTGGGGTTTTGTTTGTGCAAAGATATTGAATCTCTTTTGAAGCAGCCCACTGATTTCTCTCTCTCTCTCTCTCTCTCTCTCTCTCTCTACTGAAATGTGTAGGGAGCCCTACACATCATGAGAGCGGGAAAAAAAACAAATATGATGTACCCGAGTTTGAAGCAAAAATGAAAAGCCTAATGCTAGCCTGGGAGTGCCTGTTGCGCAACCCTCGATGTTGCAGTGAGGACGTCATCGAAAATGTTCCCCCCCGTGTTTAGCCGACGACAACGAAAATCTTAAAACGTTAACAACTCTCAATCTAAATCATCCCGTCTAATTATAAAATATTATCCTGTGTTAGACGGCCCTCCGCTGTCCAGTCGCTAGTCGCGTTAGATTTATTCTTACCTCCCGTTGTTGTGGATCGCATCGAGAGTGGTTTGCCTACATCTAGCTGCTACAGCCACATCCTTTAGAGTGGTTTGCCTACATCTAGCTGCTATACAGCCACATCCTTTAGAGTGGTTTGCCTACATCTAGCTGCTACAGCCACATCCTTTAGAGTGGTTTGTCTATACATCTAGCTGCTACAGCCACATCCTTTAGAGTGGTTTGCCTACATCTAGCTGCTATACAGCCACATCCTTTAGAGTGGTTTGCCTACATCTAGCTGCTACAGCCACATCCGGAACAACATCTGGACGCTATAATTTAATGGATTAAATAACCCCCGAGCAAATTAAGGTGTTAATAATGACACTGTTTTATGTTGTGATGTTCAATAGAGATCTGGTTACACCACAGAATAAAATAAGTTTCACCTCCATTTTGTTAAGATTTATGTTGCTCACTGCTGCTGTAAAGTTCAAATAGTTTGAACCATTGGCGGAGTGCTACAACACTTGGTTTGAGTATTGCCGAGGGTAGCGGTGCGGCGAGACACGATCTCCTCATAGGAAAATAATGACTGAAACCTGTCATGTTTTGGAGAAAGCTGAGATATGGCAAAGAAAAGCACAATATGGGATTCATTCCTGGGCCATTCATTCATTTAGGCATTCATTCATCCATACAAGGCTGTGTACAGCAGGTATGGGTCCAGAGACATTTCTCAACTACACTGTCACTACTAGCGCAAGGAAAGAATCCTGAACCATTGTTAATTCCAGTCACAAGCTGTGCATCCACAATTCAGGCAGTTAGCTCACAAGGCGACGATGTTTCAAGAATCTGTGGAACATTATTCATTTTTTAAATAATGACAATTGGGAGAAAGTGGCTCTGGTCCTTTACGGTGCTGTTGTGTTAATAAGCTGCTTTCTGGACTAATATTTTAGTTGACTTACATGTTACACTTACAGTACATGTTGCATGTTATTCAGCTCATACATTGAGTTCTTTTTTTAGCCCCTCCTATGCACAGCTTTCTGTGTCCGTGTGTACCCAATAGTGATGATTTGATTGGCTGAGGGCTTAAAAAGTGAAGATAAAAAGTGAGGACTCCAAAAGTGATTGGCTGGAATGTGATGATGTATATGATGAAGTGTGAAATGAGCACCCCTCACGTCACACAAGTGTGATTTTTAAATGAACACTGCTGCTGCTGCTGCCGTTCTTCCATCCTTGAAAGGATGAGAGGCAGCAGACGCGTCGACTAACACAAGCCCCCCCACCCCCCAACCCCTCCGTAACTCGAACGACGGACGTATATAAACCGGTTAGAATGCGGAAAGGTTCGTTAGAACCTGGTCGATGTCCCAGACACGTTCATTGTGGTCTTATCACTGCAATTATAACGTTTTACAATCACTATAGTCGGGTTGCCCTCCACACTAACACTGATGATCCGCGTCGAGACAATCTAACGGAGTCCCAGTGCTTTTGATCGTGGCCACCCGCTGGCAGCAGCCCGACCCGGCCACTGCTGGTGACGGTCCCTCAGCGATACAACAACGTGACGTTGTGATCTCGTTTGTTAGTTATCTTGTTCGTTTGTAGTGTGAAGAAGGAAAGGAGCCATGAATCTGTCCGACGTCGGTCCATGGGTGTTGCAGTGTCAAGGCTGTTATGATTGTATGCTCTAAACATAAACCAACCCCTCCACTCCTGAAACAGGAGGGGAGGAAGGGGCAGTGTTGCAGTGTGAAGTGTGATCCAGGCTGACTGGAGTGTTACGATCGTATACAGGGCATGGACGCCGCCATTACGGACATTCTAAACACAAAGCGGCAAGCTGAAGTTGATCACGTCATCCTGTGGGATGCAGTGTGATTCAAGGGTGAATGGGAGTATTACGATGGTGGCCACTGGCCACACAAGTGACTGAAATGAATCAATAAAAAAGCGTTAAACACGTACATCTACGGGGTCCGCATCGGAGCGTCAGTGATTTGAACACATACATTCATGTGATCCGCATTCTGTGTGTTTTGTAATGGCCTTTTCATGTTTGGTTTGCTAGTCATGCTGGGAGTGGATGGTAGGTGTGGCGCTCCACCTCAGCAATCCATCTCCCAGGGGAGGGTCTAGTGCATTATTGTAACGGGGACAATAAGCCTCTCTCGACCTACTGTACTTGCGCAATATTGCTTTAATAAAGTTATTGTGAAACTTAGATTGCAGAGATGAAGTGTTGACCACATTTGTCCGTCAGTCTGGGAAATGACAACGGGACAAGACAATGTAATTTGAAACAATGTGAAAATTGGTGGACAAAAATGGCATTCACTGTGCGACATGTACAGGTATGGCTTATGATAGTGACAGTAATTCCAATATTGTAAGACATAGCCACAGTTTATTCTTTCTACTCCTTCTCCAGTGTCTCCATGCAGATTTAAAATAAAGCATTAGGGGATTTCAGCACGATTAAATGCTTGAGTAGTGCTATAATATATAATATCCCTACTCGCCAACACTAATCCAGACTTGAATTATCAAAGATTTGAGCACCACTACTGTGCTATGTGCATTACAGTATCTCTTACTACAGACTGATGGTCCTCCATAACAAATACTATACACATCATGTGTTTTTTTTATATTCAAAAGGACATCCGTATCTGAACGTGCTTGGATTCCTTCAACAGACCAAGTCTGAAGTGAAGTGTCACTTGGTCTGTCACTTCACTTGATCCTTACAGATCAAGTGATGTGTAAATGACATTAGTTTCGCTTAAAAGACAATTCACTTCACAAGTTTCCCCCGATAACACACTATGCAGTTGTGTAAAAACCATTCTCTGGCTTACACTTAACTTAAATAGATAGTATTGCATTTTATTGAGACAAAAATGTATCCTGGACAAAAAAGATAAGTATTCTGTGTCAGAGATGAAAGCTAAATGGTGGTTTGTTGCACAGTATGTGGTTTAAAATGAAAATAACACTAATTATGACTCTGTACTCAAAACATTATTACTTCTGGAAGGGCTAAGGAGCAGAGGAAATTCAAAAACAAACACCAAAGGTATAAATTAGCGTTATGAAGATTGTTAGTAGTGTGGTAGGGTGGCGATCTTCCACAACCTTGAATTGGCATCCAGTTTCATGGCAATCTGTCGTAAAGGTGTGTTCTACTGATGGGAGATGGTGCCTCTCATAGGCACACACCAATCAGTTAATTGGCACCTTTGCGATGACCCACTGCTGCTTCATGCAGATTCTTCCTTCACTAATGGTAAATGGTGCATTTATATAGCGCCTTTATCCAAACCGCTTGCATAGACACACCGATGGCAGAAGAAACCATGTAAGGCACCAATTCGGGAGCAATTACGGGTTCAGCGTCTTTGCTCAAGGACACTTCGACACTAACTGGGGGAGCGAACTGGGAACCTCACGTTCCATCCGGGCGCTCTACCGGCCACTCTACCCCTGATGAGCCACTGCCGTTATAGGAGGGGGAGGGTGCAGTACCTATAGTCAAAGAAAGTTTAAAGACTTTGCCCCTGGCTTCAGAACAATGTTGTTGCATTCTTACCAGACTGCTAAAGAGTCTTTGGAATTGGTCTTTCAGAGTCTCTTCAGTGTGTGTGTGTGTGTGTGTGTGGCATCAAACCTGGCCACCAACCTCAGTACCTCCATGACATAAATGTCCTGCTCTATGTGTCTGTTTCCTTTGCTGCGTTGGCTGGGATTTCCCCCATGACTTTCAAAGGCATCCCTCCTGGCCCGTAATGGGCTTTGTCGTTTTCTCTAGTCTACTGAAAATGACCCTGGCAGTGCAGCGTGTCTGGCCCTGCCGTGACATCTGCACCTGTGTCTATCTTATACACGCCATGTTGCATTTGTCCATTTCTGTCATGTCAGGCATGAACCTCTGTGTCAGAAGTCAGTGATCCAATGCAACCTTATCCTCAGTAACATCTGTTGGTGGGCCGATGATCACCATGAGCAGTTCTAGATCTGCACACATTGACCCGATGACCATTGTTCTATTCTATTCAAAATCTGACTTGTGTGGTGTTGTTAGTAGAGTAGATATTACAGTAGGACAGAGGTCACCTGCCAAATTTAAATCTCTCTCTCTCTCGCTCTCGCACACACGCACGTACACACACACACACACACACACACACACACACACACACACACACACACACACACACACACACACACACACCCACACAGATTTGTGAAGCTAAGTGTCCTTTACTTCTCTCTCAGAATGTCATGATATTGTTGTGGGCTTGCTGAGACCAGTACAATATATTAGAGACTAAACTTTGGCACCTAACTACTCCTACACACTTGCACTTAGAAACTTTGACATGTTCAGCTTACTGTGGAATCGTGTGGGGTATACATGAATATTTGAAATGTTTTGTAGATTTAGAAATATTTTACTTTAAAATATAATGGAAGTCAATGGAGGATTTTGGTACATCACAACTTGTCATACTTTCACCTGGAAACTTTCCATTTACAATATACAATTTAAAAACATCAGCTTACTGTGGACACAGGCCTGAACGTTTTACTTTGAAATGTTTTGTCATTTCACTTTAAGTGATAAAACTTTGGACCCTCCCTATTCCTTCACACTTTCAACGAGAAGCTCAATTCACAGTTTAAAAAAACTCCACCTTACTGTGGACTGGTGGACATGCACGATTTAGATTATTACTGCAGATGCAGCACCCAATGCATTATCAATGGCCATGGGTAGCAACAGCAAAGGACACAAGTCTATATATTTTATAAGTGACAAGTGATCTTCCTATTGAGCTACTCAGACACAAAAAGCAATGTAGATTAACTCCTGTAGTGCCATTGCCGAAGACCTTTGTCAATTGAAGCATAATTTTGAGGGGAAAAAGTTTGAGGGATATAGACAATATGATAATAAAAAATAAAAACTGTTTTAAAATGCACGTTATGTCTGCTTTAACATACAATATATAAATAATGTATTCACATGATGAATACGTTTTGGATCGCAGCATGCACTTAAACCAAAACCCTATACAGTATAGTTTGTTGTATGTCAAATACAATAGTTCAACAGCATGCTGCATGCAATGCATGTAGATATTATGTTTTTGCAGAATGCTTGCTTAATCTCACTGAATGTTTGCTTATTTTTGACAAATGTTCTCGTATGACATACTCTACCCATTAACCCATTCTGACCTGAGATCAGATTCATATGAGGTTTCCACTGGGACACACACTGGTCTGATTAACCCATTCTGACCTGAGATCAGATTCTAAAAATGTCAGTCGTTCTTCGATTTTTCAAAAATAGCAGACCTACAAGCTCGTAGCGCGCCACTCGGTGGCGCGCTATGAGCTTGTAGATCTTCTATTTTTCAATAGCTAAAGCATAACATGATGCCAACACCAAAATGGGTGCCCGGTCAGAATGGGTTAATGTAAATGGATGTTAGAAGACTACAGAATAAAAGTGTTGGGAACCATGTGACCTACATACTGTATCTAAAAGGTCACACAACTTGCACATATTTATAATGGCAGAAGACCCTTTGAAGACACACATTTTGTGGGTCTTTAAATGTATTACACACTAGGGAGATGGTTTACACACACACACACACACACACACACACACACACACACACACACACACACACACACACACACACACACACACACACACACACACACACACACTATATATATATATACACATATATATACGCACACGCACTCACACTCGCACAATCACAAGTTAAAGGAATGCACCTTTGCATACTTTTTGTATACAGTTGAATACCTCAAATGAATGTTCCACCTTGCAGTGTTGCATATATTGGCATCTCTGCCACAATAAGCACCCCAAACTTAAAGGGTGACATCTGTTTATTTATTTATTTATCATAAATTTGTTCATATCTATTTCTAACAAGATTTCAGACAGGACACGTACTTGCAAATTGTGCTGTGTGACTTAAGACTGATGGAATTGCAGTACTTTCTTTTTGTTTGTCCAAATACCTTTCCAACTCTACTGTATGTCGACACTAGCCAGTATAAAACATACACACTTCATTGACTTTAGCTCATCATGCAGCCTACATAAAAGAACACATGCATTGTGATGAGTTTTGTGTGATGGAAAATCACAAGGCATTGGGGAGGGGTTACTGTAGTACATTCAGATCTTCACACATTCTCGTCACAATAGAACAAAAAATATATGATTCACATTTAACCCATTCTGACCGGGCACCCATTTTGGTGTTGGCATCATGTTATGCTTTAGCTATTGAAAAATAGCAGATCTACAAGCTCATATCGCGCCACCGAGTGGCGCGATACGAACTTGTAGGTCTGCTATTTCTGAAAAATTCGAAGAACGACTGACATTTTTAGAATCTGATCTCAGGTCAGAATGGGTTAATCAAACCAGTGTGTGTCCCGTGGAAACCTCGTATGAATCTGATCTCAGGTCAGAATGGGTTAAATACCGGTGAAGTTCCCCTCCATCGTCACAATGAAGTGAACTTTAACAACATTTAAAAGAACGACAGCCAGAATGACCCTGAGGACTTCCTGTCCCTCAATCAGTATAGCGTCTCAGTGGCAGCAGAGCTGACAGGGAGGAGTGTGGACGGAGGGTCATTAACCCATTCTGACCTGAGATCAGATTCATACGAGGTTTCCACTGGACACACACTGGTCTGATCAACCCATTCTGACCTGAGATCAGATTCTAAAAATGTCAGTCATTCTTCGATTTTTCAAAAATAGCAGACCTACAAGCTCGTAGCGCGCCACTCGGTGGCGCGCTACGAGCTTGTAGGTCTGCTATTTTTCAATGGCTAAAGCATAACATGATGCTAACACAAAAATGGGTTCCCGTTCAGAATGGGTTAGGGAGCAGCGGACTGCATGGGCCTATACTGGTCTAGACGTGGTCTGCAACATTGGAAATTGGCTGACAGCAGAGAGCTGTGTTTGTGTCTGCAATGTACTGTACTGTACTGTATGTTTGTGGCTGTATACACTGTGTGACTGTGCGTGCGTGCGTGCGAATGCGCGGGTAGATGGAGAAAGAATATGGGTATACTATAGGTTTCCTTTGTGTGTTTTGTTTTTCACTTTGCCTTTTCTTATTTTTTCTTTTCCTTCCTTGGTCGTGGGGGTGGCTGGCATGGTAAAGTACTAAGTGAACAGAGATGGATTGTGATTGCTGTGCCCTGATCCAGAGCATCCCTGGAGGCCAGGCCGGGCCTGCCAGCCACAAATTAAATAACCTCAGCCGCTTGATGGATGAGTTTCTGGCCCTGACCCCTCTCCTACTCGCCAGCTACCCCGCTACCCTGCTCACACTGTTCCGTGGCGTCTGCCTGCCCTCTCTTTGCAAAGATGCCCTTGTCTGTCTTATACTCTCACCTGGACACCCTAGTGTTAATGGGAGATCATCAAAACAAACCCCGGTCCTTATACCCCTGGGTGAGAAGACTTCCCCTGAAAGAAAACCAAAAGTAAACCCATGGCCTGGTGCCAACCTGGCCCGCCTGACTTGTTTTTCCTCCTTTTCCTATAAGGTGGTCCTTTATTTCACTGCTCGCCCTGAACCACTGGCTTGACAGGGGATATTATTTACACTCAGAGGATGTGTGTGTGTGTGTGTGTGTGTGTGTGTGTGTGTGTGTGTGTGTGTGTGTGTGTGTGTGTGTGTGTGTGTGTGTGTGTGTGTGTGTGTGTGTGTGTGTGTGTGTGTGTGTGTGTGTGTGTGTGTGTGTGTGTGTGTGTGTGTGTGTGTGTGTGTGTGTGTGTGTGTGTGTGTGTGTGTGTGTGCGCGCGCACTGTATGTACACAAGTGAGTGTGCACAAACTGAGATACTGCGCTCTGAGTCCAAACCAGGGAATGAGTCGGGAAGTTTGATCCATTGACTTCTTTCTGCTTGGATGGGCCTGAGTGGATCATCCATTAGTGTGGATTTCCTCCAATCAGTTCCAAGTCATTAATCAACCAACCAACCAGGACAGGGAGCCATCTCCGAACTCCATTCACTTCCGTGTTTTGTCTCCCCTCTGTTCTCTATTTTCATTTCCTGAATGACTCTGATTGGTTGTAAATGACGTCTGCTTGCCGGACCGTGACTCGGGCAGTCGATCTTGATCAGGTCACCGCGTTGCCTGTGGTCTGAATTGATTTCTCTGCCTGGTGGAGGATGTGCTGTATTCCATTGCTTTAAACCTATAGGTTCACTATATCTGAAGCTTAACACTATCAGGTCCACAATATTAATGGCAGTAGTTGTCTAAGTGGAAATCAGCTTGTACATACAGTACAATCCACTGGAGATTGGACTTGTTTATGTCACCAGTACTGTCTAGTGTCTACATGTAGTGTGTGTAGTGGTGGAAGAAGTATTTATTTTCATTTTAAAACACTTCTGGGGTCATCTACACAGACTTATTTGTGCTCTGCTCACCCCAGACAAGCTTTTTAGTTGCTTTATTCAATATTTAGAAATTTGGTTGATTTCTATCATGCTCTCGTTACTTCTGCCATACTCTCATTACTTCTTTCAGATAAACTACACTGCAAAGGCTTGCTTGTCAATTTAACTCCGTCTGCCACCTAGTGGCCCTGCCAGGGTATATATTCGGGTAGTTGCCATTGTAAAGATCAGTTAATATTAGCATTAGCTCACCGTGATGCGGTACAAAATCACAAATCAAATCCGAACCTTGGATGGATGGTCAAAACCACGGACAGCGCTCATAGGTTCAGAGATATGAGGCATTGAAAATCCTACTTTGAACGGAGGTCTATGGGGGCCGTGTGCAAAGATCCTGGTGCCTGGGGTGACGGAGGCGTTGCCTAGCAACCGGGCCAATGTTAAAAGCTGATTTTCGGCTAAACCGTTTCATATGGTGTGGAGCTTTAGGTACGATAACGTCCCGGGGGTTGGGGGGCTATGTTCATACTTAGCAGTAAAATAATTAGAGTGACTGTTGTGGGAGCGGGAAGTTTCCCGGTTCGATCTGCGGCCCCTCATGGCTTCATGTCAAAGTAACTTGTTTGAGCATGAAACTAATTAGAAGTATAACGCTATAGGCTTGTTTGAAACATTGTCATACAAACACAGATGTTTGCCTTTTGTATGACAATGTTTCACAGAAAATCTGTAAAAAGCATGACTTGAAATCCCTGAAATACAGTACATCCTCCAGGGATTTTGATTATTTGGAGGAAATGGAGGACATCGGCATTTCCTAACATGCACCAACAGGGTGCACTTTATATTAAATTGTATGTTATATCCAACTTAACGAATACATTAAATAATTATTCATTGTCCATTATCACTTTGATGATGGTAAACCGGCGCACATGGCCTTCATATTAACCGTGCACTGTTTTCTCCATGCATGTTCCATGCAGGCAACAACATACAGTATCTAGTGCTGGGATTCCCATGTGTGAGCCTAAAATGTCACAGTGAAACTTGGACACTCCTGATATCTGTTTGTGAGCAATATTCTTCTGACAATGTGAACAACACGTTTGATTAATGACAGCCATAACTAACCGCCAAACAAATATTATGTCCCTCTGCCCCTTTATTTGGACGATATTGGATAGGGTGCACAGACGGATAAAATAAATAAAGTGCAATAAAAGCCAGTGTTCTTGTGGTGGGTTGTCCCTTTTCATTTGGCCAACCTTTTTAGTCCTTTAGCGCGGGCTGTACGGATTCCGCTGCTGAGTGTCAAACTTAAAAACCCCTCAGTTGTCCTGCCAATAAACATTGACATTACCAACCCTCTAACTAGAGGCCCATATCTCAAATAATTACAGCCTTTTAGATAAAGAGGTCCATTATGTGAATAAGCTTTTAATTCATGCCAATTGCCAAACTGAGAGAAGATCTTTGTGTAATGGATGCCTTAAACACATTAGCAAAAACTAAATTCATTATCTCAATAATAGACTTTATAAACACTGGTTATCTTTCCAACTGGGCAATGCTCACTGACGCTCCAAAGGGACATTTATGTCTAAAATGGATAGCGGCTTTGTTTGGCAGAACCTATTCTTCCTTCTTTTCGCGGGCCAATTTCCTCAGGCAGCAGGAGGGTTGGTTTTGGCCATGAGAGATGAGAAGAGTTATGTCTCTTCACAGCAAGATCTGTTGCTGAAGTATGTGGCTGAGCGTGGAATAGAGAAAAGAGACTATTTAGAACTTTGTCAGGCTACTGTATCAAAAAGAGGCTTTCATTTCTGCCTTTGCAGTTATAAGGAAGTTATTTCAATTTAATTGACTATGTGGGCTTATGTTGATTTGAACAATAACATTGAATAATCACTGTTTATTGGTCGATGATGGATGTTTAGTACATCAAAGCACAGACAATCTGCTTTCAAGTAGCTATAACACCTGCAATGGCCTCTACTGCCATACCAATTATAATTCACCATTCATTCCTACAGTGTAGCCATCATTGGACTTTTTAGCATCAGAAAGGTTCAGGTAGTAATTGAAATGAAAATTATGAGCAAGGCCTGTATCTATTTGGTTTATTAGGTGGTATTTCTAGAATGCTAAACAATGAGACCAACCAGCCTGTGCCATTCATCTTTGCTTTTTAAGCACGTTCAGATTTGTGGCAAAACAGATAAAGCAGTGAAATCCCAAATAAATGAGTAGCAGTTGGCCATGACAAATGGGTGGCTGTGTATATGTAAATTTTTGCAGGGAAAGAGTTAGTTGCTAGAACAAGCAGACTGGCACACAATTTGAAGTGCGCATTTGTACTGTCGAAAATGCCTTTTGTCAATATACAGTATATGTTTAACTATTGAAGAAAAGTATGAATTTCTCCATGTTTTATTTTATTATTTGTTGATTATTTGTTTTTGCCTTAGGAAACCTTTCACTTTTTTTCCCTTTTATTTACCGAGGGTAGTAGCTGAGCACAAGTGCTCATTTTCAGCAACGCCCTGCACATAGAAACACACAGACAGACACACACACACACACACACACACACACACACACACACACACACACACACACACACACACACACACACACATTAAAACTAAAGCTCCACTGGAGCAGTTGGGTGTTCAGTGCCTTGCTCAAGGGCACTTCAGCGGTGTTGAGTGAGTGAGTGGGTGGGTGGGTGGGTGAGTGATGACCTATCACTTCCCGACCCAGATCTTTCCTGCCTGTCCGGGGAATCTAACCGGCAACCTTTCGGCAACAAGGGCGCTCCTCTAACCCTTAGGCCACCCCACTGCTGAGGTTGTTGAGGAATAGAATATCAGACAAGCATCAGAAATGATGGCCTGGAAAAACAGAAAACATTTGAAAGAATTTGAATTAGTATGGATAGCTATAGTACTGAGTTTGTCTACTCAAATTTAATATGATTCATACGCAGAACCCACAATGAGATGCATTAGCATGATATATGTGCACTTTATATATGCATGTACTGTACTGCATGCAACATTGTCAGATGAAAGCAAAAAAAAACAAAGGCATGAAAATTGATTGATTGTATAAACACACACACACACACACACACACACACACACACACACACACACACACACACACACACACACACACACACACACACACACACACACACAACACGCACAACAATACAGATACACATGACCACAATCTATCGATCCCCCATATCTTTACAAAATGTCACCAATATATGGATTGCAGGTGTCTACATCTGCATGTGGAGTTCATCTGGATAGTTAGGGTCTACTGTACATAGTACTGTAGGCAACCAACACCCCCATCCCTAATGACTTGGAGAGCAGGTGCATGTATTACATGTACAGTTTCGTATCATCTTCAGTTCACACTATACCAT
This sequence comes from Protomyctophum bolini, assembly GCF_963924005.1. Classification (NCBI taxonomy): domain Eukaryota; kingdom Metazoa; phylum Chordata; class Actinopteri; order Myctophiformes; family Myctophidae; genus Protomyctophum; species Protomyctophum bolini. Next base: position 39,036,586 of record NC_137871.1, read on the forward strand.
GGCACTCACCTTCACAAACAAACATATAGTAGGCCATTCATAGACACCACCTCCCTGTGGCCATGCATGGCCGTCGATATGGTTAGTGAATGGATCACCAGTAGGACACGCTCTCTCCCTGGGCTTCTCACTGGCAACATCAATAGCTTCCTTCACCTTGTGCTCGCTTCTACATTATGTACATATTTAACCACATTGTACAGATGAAGAGCGCTTTAGTGCTGAACCATGTTCTTGCCTATGCGAGAACGGGCTGACCTGCCACCATGGCATATTTGTACCTTTTTATAAATCGAGGTCAAGGTGGTTTCCTTCCGCTCGCTGCTCTGCAATAAAAGAGGTGTGAACTGCTGCACAGGGTGCAGAGAGAGAGTGAGCGTGTAAGACAGAGCAGTAACCTGTTGGTCTAAGTGCCTCTCAGTCTTTGTCCCCCTCTCTGATCACGACATGCCTTGTCTGGCATTTAGTGTTTGAAATCTCTCTCGGTGTATTCATTGGATGTGATAGTCTGGAACAATGACACGATTATTGCAGAGATACAGCGGGGGCTGTCGAAGCCGGGAGATGGCAAGGTTGATTCCTACCCGGCAGGTCAATATCTCCCGGATCAATACCGAAAACAAGCAGAGAAAGGACCCGCTGTTCCTGCCCTGCTCTGCAGCCTGGAGGGCATGTGTGAGTGCGTGTGCATGTGTGTGAGTGCGTGTGCATGTGTGTGAGTGCACGCGCATGTGCGTGTGTGTGTGTGTGTGTGATTGTCTACTGGCTATTGTGCCTCTCAAAAGCAAGGAAGAATGTGTTGCTCATTTTTCCTTCCTTCCATAGTTTTGAAGCTGCACCAGCATTCATGGTACTGCATCATCACACGCACGCTGGCACATGCACTTGCAAGCTTCCCAAACACTTAGATGGCAGCACCATTAGATCCCCCCCCCCCACTCTCTCTCTCTCTCTTTCTATGCTCTTTGATGCCATTAAAGTCCATTCCCTGGCCATCATTGTGCAGTTTGGGACCTCGCTTCGTCCCTTTTGTTTGATGGTAGTTTATGGCTTTAATTAGTGTCAACGTTTGAGTGGGGAGTGGAACAGCCGGCACTCTGGCCTGGCCTCACAGAGACCAGACCTACCCCGGGGGGACACATCGTCACCACCTGGCCGCCATCTTTGCCCACAATGCTCTTTACGAAGGGATTGGAGAGAGAGAGAGAGAGAGAGAGAGAGAGAGAGAGAGAGAGAGAGAGAGAGCGAGAGAGAGAGAGAGCACGAGCTGAAAACAGGGATTGGATAATGTGCTATTATTGAGCAGAAGCAGCTGGTGGTAGAGGCAGTCTGCGAGTAATGTAGAGAAATGAAGAATCGGCTAGCAGGTCACACTTGAAATAAACACCATGGCCAACTAAACTCACAGCATGGTGCCTCATGCCACACCGCATACTGACCCTGTGCTCATGTGCAGTTGTTCTCAAAGGTTTTCACGTCAAGGACGCACAAATTAATAGCCTACGACCCTACACATTTGGCCGCGGACCCCCAATCTATTTATGTTTGACATTGCGACGTGTAACGTGTTGTGAGCTTGTAGATTGGCAATTTTCAAATAGTCATTGTACAGTATATATGGGTTCAAGTTGTTAAACTGATTTTGATGGTATGTTTTCTAATTTAGCTGGGGACCCCCTGGAACCTCGTAAAGGATCTCACTTTGAGAATTACTGATGTGACTAGTTATGGTCTAACTTGGATATTTTTGGACATGCTCATGCAAGTGCACGCGCGTGCATGCACACACACACACACACACACACACACACACACACACACACACACACACACACACACACACACACACACACACAGAACTAGGCTAAAGCACTCAGCCTTTATCTAAAAGATCAATTTGTCGTCTTTATGCTTTGTCTTGGTAGAGCATTAGAGAGCTGTTTTTCAAGGCCCTGTGGTGCTGTTAATGCAGAGGCGAACTCGGGGGAAGCTGTGTGTCCGGAACAAGAGGGCACGATGTGTGCAGTACCTTAACCCCCGCCGCCGCGCCTCAACCCTCTGCATTAAAACCAGGCTGAACTTGTGACTCTGATAACTCCGTGTCTGTCTCCTGCAGAGCTTAAGCTAATCGCAAAGAGTCCAGTGTTTGTCTTTCTGCAGCCCCTCCTCCCATACAGTATCACTCCCTGCTCTTCTCTTCTCTTCTCCTCTCCTCTCTTCTCTTCTCTTCTCTTCTCTTCTCTTCTCTTCTCTTCTCTTCTCTTCTCTTCTCTTCTTTCTGTCCTTATTGCTCTACACTTCTTGTTCTATTTCCGAGTCATCCACAGCTGTTGCCTTCACCTGGCCTTTCCAGTTAATTCCACATCCTTTTCCCGGTCTCTCTCGCTCTCTCTCTCTCTCTCTCTCTCTCTCTCTCTCTCTCTCTCTCTCTCTCTCTCTCTCTCTCTCTCTCTCTCTCTCTCTCTCTCTCTCTCGCTCTCTCTCTCTCTCTCTCAGTGAAAGTGAGAGAGAAAATTGCTGTTGTGTCAGTCAGTGATGTTAGAGTGTGATGTTTCAGCAAGGGGAAAGGATTAGCACAGCAAACACTAACAAGTCTGTTCATTTACTTAACCCATTCTGACCTGAGATCAGATTCATACGAGGTTTCCACTGGACACACACTGGTCTGATTAACCCCATTCTGACCTGAGATCAGATTAAAAAAATGTCAGTCGTTCTTCGATTTTTTCAAAAATAGCAGACCTACAAGCTCGTAGCGCGCCACTCGGTGGCGCGATATGAGCTTGTAGATCTGCTATTTTTCAATAGCTAAAGCATAACATGATGCCAACACCAAAATGGGTGCCCGGTCAGAATGGGTTAATTACAAGGAATATGTACCCCTGTAACGATTCTTCATGCCACGCGAGGTTTACGGAGGATTTTGCTGGTATTTGAGTCTGGAATCCACCAGCTTAAATGTTACCTTAAAAGTTAAAACCCACCATACCAAAATTATTTTCTTGTAATGTAGCCTACTGCTGCTACTTCATAGCATCAACTCACAAACATAATGCAGGCACAGAGACAAAGACTGTGTGTGTGTGTGTGTGTGTGTGTGTGTGTGTGTGTGTGTGTGTGTGTGTGTGTGTGTGTGTGCGTGCGCGCGTGCGCTCATAAAACAGTTGGTAAACACCCACACAACTATGAATTCCAGAATCATTTTAATCATAGTGCTTTTTTGTTTTTGGTACTTTAACAATGTATGCCTCGCATTCACATTTGTGTGTGGTTGTGTGTCCATTGACACACCGCCGGCCCACGGCTGTGGGGAACCGTCTGACTGCTCTACCTCTTAGATGATTTCACCCATTAAATGTACAGTACAGTATAATGTAAAAAGGAAGAGAAACCACTACTGTACTTTTCTCTACACCCCCACCAATACCATTCACATTTACACCCCCCTCTTATCCTCACACAAAAAAAAACCCTCTTTTGTTTAGGATTGCATAAGCTACAATGCGAGAAGAAGGCATGTTTAATATTCCCCCTCTGTGTAGGCCTATCAGATATTTTTCTTTCATATGAAATCAGATATTTGGCCTGTTAACCCATTCTGACCGGGAACCCGTTTTGGTGTCAGCATCATGTTATGCTTTAGCTATTGAAAAATAGCAGATCTACAAGCTCATATCGCGCCACCGAGTGGCGCGATACGAGCTTGTAGGTCTGCTATTTTTGAAAAATTCGAAGAACGACTGACATTTTTAGAATCTGATCTCAGGTCAGAATGGGTTAATCAGACCAGTGTGTTGTCCAGTGGAAACCTCGTATGAATCTGATCTCAGGTCAGAATGGGTTAATATTGCTCTGCCTTACATTATGCTGAGAACATTTTACACTTTGACCAAGAAAATGATGCCTTGCAGGCATTCAGTTTGGGGCTCTCGGAATCCGTAGGTTGAGATTATGTAAAGAGCCACAGTGCCTCCTACTGGTGGAATCAGGATTGAAACCCCAGTGGACAGAAGCTTTATTACTGATGCGCTTTGAACTGTCTCAGTAGTTTCTCACGTGTTTTCTTTTCTTTCTGAGAATATGACTGAATGAGAGAGAATAAAAAGAGAGGTACTGTAACATTCACTTTACAGACTGCAGAGGTGGTTGGGGACAGAGGGAAAAGTGCAATGCTCATAATTTTTAAACATAATTTTTGTATGGAATATTTTTTTTTATGTTATAAACATTCAAGCTAAGGACACAGGTTAAATCCATTGCATATATACAGTCACTGCTATAACATGCCCAAAAATATGCGCACAAAGAGCTTGTGTGTGCACGTAGACACACACACACACACACACACACACACACACACACACACACACCTTTACCTTTTATTTGATTAAATAAAAAGTAAAAATGCATAATGTTGACACATGGCAAACGTTACAGTTTCCCAGATAAGACCAATACTTTTAACTATACAAGAAATAATGACATGCAAGTCAAACTTATGAAAATAACTACATTATATAACACAAGATTATGCAGTTGCTAGTTCGTGCAAAAGAGCACTGGCAAGTACGTAGGCAGAGAGTAAGTACATTTTAAAACAAAAATAAACTTCATCGAGTTCATCATCCAGAAAGTCTAAACTAGCTGCAAAGACCATGCGTTGTCATCTTGTCAGTCAAAGTACCAAAGTACCAGTACTTTGAAAGGTACTCTGTTCTGTCAGCCATGCCTCATATTCTGCAATGTTTTCATTTTCTCATTGTTTTAAATATGTAGTTCACAAGACCTTTATTGTTCAAATCCACAATTCCTGACTGGACTTATCCCAACCGTAGCCTCTCTGCGAAGCTCACCTGACGAATGTTTGCCGCTCGTTAGCTCACCCCAGGGCCGAAGGGTTGCCAACCCAGATGACCAGGGCCTTGCCAGAGCAGGTGTTCTGCCATATTGGCACCTGTGTTAATTACTTTGAACGTGGCCCAGGGTTTTCTTCCTCCAGCTTTCCCTCAGTACCTCACACCATGGCAGCAGGTAGGCAACATATTGCTGCTGTATAGTCATAACAACACATCCACCGCACACTAGTTTGATCGGAATTGGACTTTAACGGTGTGGGGAACACATGAGAGGTTATTGTGAGGTCATGGATGGGTGTGAGTTGAATAAACACGTGAAGAGTGGGGAAAGGAAAACAAATATCAGAAACTTGGCTAAAGGAATCACACTGTGTGCGTGTGCAAGTGTGTGCAGTATGTGCAGCCTGCATGCATGCGTGCGTGTGTGTGTGTGTGTGTGTGTGCATGCCCTATCTGGAAAAGCCACTATTCAGAATCTCCTCTAAGCTGAAGCATGGGTAGAGGGGGGATCACGGCGATTCCATTCCAGACAAAATGGGATAGCAACACAATTATCTCAAGTCCAATTCTTTCAGGCCTATTGTGTCTGTAAACTGAGAACTGGCCGAGTGTGTGTGTGTGTGTGTGTGTGTGTGTGTGTGTGTGTGTGTGTGTGTGTGTGTGTGTGTGTGTGTGTGTGTGTGTGTGTGTGTGCGTGTGCGTGCGCGCGCTGGGGGGGTGAAGGGAGGACTAGCAGGATGGAATGAGAGAGAGAGGTGAAGTAGGGGGCTGCAATAGAACACTGTGTGAATAGACTGAGCTCTAGCCATCAGAGTGTCTGTGAGAAGAGGTGGTGATGATCGGGGAGGGGGTCCGTAGAAAAGAGAGATAGATATGGATGCAGGCGTAAGATTTGAGAGTGGTGGATTCCGATGTGTCGGCCTTGGATGCCCTGAGTCTGCAATGACGAGTCTGGGTGTCTGTCTGAGAGAGAACGCCTCGCCTTCAACAGTGAAGGGAACAAAACCTATGAGACAAGAGAACAAAAAGGCCATTATTTGTCACACATAATGGCAACACCCACTCACAGCGCAGAGAGAGAGAGAGAGAGAGTGTGAGAGCAGAGCCAGGGATGAAGAGGAGAAAAGCAGAGAGAGTGTTTGTGTGCGTGCGTGAGTGCGTGCGTGTGTCAATCGGGTGGAGTGAAAGTTAAAGGGTGCAGGAGATGAAAGAGGGCACAGCCGTATCGTCACGCCGCCTTGACAAAACCCCGCCCACCTCTGCCGAGATACTTATATCTGCATCGTGCCGTGTTATTTATCATACAATGATGCAATTATGTGCAAGTCCCTTGGTTACTATATCGAGAGGGTGTCCTTTTTCACACTCACTTGAAAGTTAGGACGTCTGGTCCTATGGGGAACACATACTAGGCATTTCACAACATCCCTAGTTCTTAATACTGTAAGTTAAACACAAAAAAAGTGTGATGTTGTGCTTCCTTTGCTGCTTTTATTTACTGCAGTGCAGTGTGCTGTGAGAGACTAAATAGACTCCCTGAGAAACGAGCATAATGATCATTTTGCAAATGGACTCAACAGATTCTTTCGTGTGATGAAATTGTTTGGTTGACTGCAGGAGAGAGAAATGACTCGCTGCTCATTGTTATGTCTGCTGATGGTGTATTCACTGGTCATGTATTTCCCCCCCGTCTCACAGGTTAAGGCTTTAAATATAATGAGATTATAGTTCTTAAATTTCACCGCATGTACCCTGATTTCACAACTGGCGTAACAGAAGTAATATGACGCTCTACATTCTCAACTGGATGCTGCTTGAATCAACGTTAAAGCAGCCTTTTGGTCACTAAAGCATGGGGAGTATGCCGACTCTGAGTATGCATAGTGTGCATGCCGTCGCAGTATGATCTGATGCCAGTGTGCTTGTGATTGTGGCCATCTAATGCTGCCTGAGCAAGTGAGCATAATGATAGCCAACCTGGAGTTGACACGGGTTGCTGTGTGGTGTGCCGGGATTGGAGGAGGAAGGAAGGAAACAAAGAAAAATTGGAGAAAGTTGTTTAATGTCTGGCACTGCAGTAATCATACATGTACTGTAACTGGCGGTGGAAAAACATCTCAGAAAAATAAATGCAGTCTTTGAAGACAAGGAGCATGCTACTGGATCAAAGATATTAGCATGTTTAAAGAAAATGCAGCTGAAGATGCAGCATTGCAGGTTACTGTAGACATCAAGCCATGATCCTCCACCAACATATCAAACATGTAATTCAAACCGGCAGCAATGGAGTGTGTCTGAGGAAGGTCGTGCAACACAAAGGTTACTGCGGTGCTAGCGAGAAAGTTTCACGTGGGAGTTTCCTTCAGTTCTTTTGAAAATCTGAAATGGGAAAATCAAGTGTGATTCTGATTCATGTACAGTAGCTGTCAATCTGATGCACTACTATAGGACACACCAAGAGGTAATGAGTGCCACGTGGATCCTTTGACAGCTCATTGTGACACTCGGTTACTTTGAATCTGAATGCTTTTCATAGGTTTCTTTGCTGGGCTGTAGAGTAAAACCACCTGAACCAAACATTCCCTGGCTATACAAGGTGCATTCTGTATACAGTAGATCAGTGATTTTTTTTCCCGTCTTTTCATATCAAGGCCCATTAATGAATCGGAATTTTAACCACAGACTACCATTTAATGAGATTTAGCTTCTCAGACCCAAAACTAAAGAATATTTTTGTTATCATTGGATAAGATTTTATCCACAATTCCATGCTGTATTGATGTGGTACCATAGGAGAGATGATATTATTCTACATTCTCAAATTGTGTAGACTTCTTGTCATTATAGCTGGGGGACCACCTTGAACCCCCTCAAGGACCACTGGTTGAAAACCACTGCCTTTATTGGATACAGTGTACTATACAGTATGGTGACAGGAAATGGGGAGAGAGATGGGGGTGACGCGCGGCAAAGGTCGTCAGGATCAGGAGTTGAACCCGCGAGGCCGCGACACGCCGTCAGGCTGGCTTTGCAGCCTGATAGGTGCCCGGACCGCTACACTAGCCGTCCATGCCAGTTGCACAGAGTTGTCCTGTGTATCTCTACACTTCTGTATTTAGTGGTGTTATGCTTTACAGTACATACATATCCTTGTTTTCCTAATAATTCCTTGTTCACTAACCTTTTGGTTTTTTTGGACAATGTTCATGGCACTTCCTCTGACCTTGCACTTTGTGAGTCTGCTAAATGCTTACTGTAGATTGCACTTTTTTTCTTGTTCTTGTTGTTGTTGTTGGAAAGGCCTCTGCAACACTGCCTTTAAACCATTTTGATCTGTTGTAACCTGTACGTTGTTATACCGTTCAATCCAGATGCTACCTCAGTTTACAGAAACCTTAAGGTTAGGTTTCAGAAGGCGTTTTTATAATCTGCCTCAGGGCTAAATGGGTTAAACATATTGAGTAAAAAGGAATGAATTCCGTCGTCTCCAAATACTTATTTTGCACATCACACAGGATGTGAAGAGCATTTCCCGTCTCTGGAGTATCAGACAGCACTAGTAGCCGCATTAATGTTGAGAATGTGGAACAAACAAACATAATATGGCCTATAGAACCCTAAATCCATTGCTTGTGCCAAGCTATTCCTGTAGCTTGGCACTGTGAGTTTGTGGTCTGGATGTACAGTAGTATTATTACAAAATGGGGCAATGGGACACTGCCAGAATCAATGAATCCTCCATTTTATTACATTTTTATTAACTCACAAACAACCAATCTACTATTGACAATAATTTGATTACTGGATTTTATTCGAGCTACATGAATGATTATCTAGAAAAGGAAATTACTGTCAAGTCATTAATATAAGATTTTTTTTTTTTGCTTACCTAGCAAGTAGCATGACGTTAGACCATGTAAATAAAGGTCATACCATACTATAGCATGTTGGTAAACCATGTAAATACTATATACCATGTTTGTAAAAATATCATACTATAGTATGATGGCAAACCATGTAAAAACCTGATACTGTACATAAAATTAAAGCTAAATTAAGACAAAACTTGATATGACGGCCATATCACCATCTTGTCGAACATATAAAGTCTAGCATTTGGTGCATTTAGAGTTAAGTGGTCACTCACTTGTTATATATGGCACTGGCACACTGTAATGAATTTGACCTGCTTCATTTATGGACTGGACCAACAATTTGTAACATAAGAAAAATAGCACCTGTTTTAGGGCTAAGTGGATTGAAATTGTTTTGTTAGGATCCACCTATATGGTCACAGCTAGCTCAGACAGATCACAGAAGATGTTATGTAGCCGGCTATACTGTACGTGTAACTGGCATGATTACAACTATAAAGAATGTCATTGCGGGAATATTTTGAGTTTGTCAGGCATTGATATTGGATTCATATTGATTTCTGATGTTCCTGCTATATCAATGTGCAATTGTCCATATACTGTAGACCTGAACGTTAGTAGTAACCTCATTTTGTGGATTAGGGAGTTTCTGAGAGAGACCCCAACGAGTCTGTATCAATAACATTCTGTCTGACTGCCTTGTCCTGGACACTGGCAGGGGTGCGTTTTATCTCCCTATACGCAAATTAGTTGAAATACAATAACAAAGAGTTCTCTCTCATAAGTACGCTGATGATATGGCCTTGGTTGCCCGCCTGCAGGACGTTTCCAGTCCCTACTACTCCCAGCACATCCACCGTATTGCCACCTGGTTTGACCTTAATGTCACTAAGACCAAGGAGATGTGTTTTGGAGGGGGGTCAAGAGCAGTTGGCTCAAGGAGGACTTGAGGACTTGAGGATGTGCAGTGCCCCATGTGGAGACCTTTGAATAGGCGGCTATCCAGATAAGATAAAATAATACCTTTATTGATCCCACTGGGGTGGAACGTATGTCTGAGCTAAGGAATTGTTCAGGAGTTCTCAAATATCTTCAAATTATTACTGGGATCAGAAGAAAATACATATGCACATTTTAGTGTGGATGTTTTGGGTTCTTAATCAGGATTTTCTAGATATTTCTGAAATCAGCGATACATTTTATTTGTATAGCACATTTCAATAAGGCAATTCTATGTGCTTTACACAGACATTAGGATGCAATAGAAAAGTTCTGACCCAGACCACAGCCTGCAAGACACATCCCTGCACCATCTGTGTTTTGGAAGCACTGTTACAGTACATCAGAGCAAACCACAATTTGAATCTTTTCCCTTTTTTATGCAGCCAGGCCTCATGGGCTATAGCCTCCATATCATATTCTGTGTGACAGAAAGTTTAACAAGCAAATCCGCTATTAAATGAGGCTCCATTGAACTACAGTATGATAAAGTATGGAGTGGTCTGGTGAGCATGATTAATCACACAGCTGTCAAGGATTTTGTTGAATCTTTTTGAGAGAGAAGCTGGGACTTCAGTGATGTTCAGGGTTATTCTGACAGGGTGTAATGACCAGTGGATTTCTCCTGTGAAGGAAGGAAGAGCCATATGAAAGACTTTGCAGGGCCTGGCCTATCCCAGTGAGGATCGCCATGGGCCATCTCCTATAGCGGTGGAGGGTAGAGAGAGAGGGCAGTCACAAACTGTATACTCAAGTAACAGCACTGTTACTTTAAAATAATGATGACTCAAGTAGAAAGTAAAAGCAGTCATCCGTTTACTGTAGTATTACTTGAGTAGCGTAAAGGAAGTAGTCTTAGGCTATAGTGAAAAGACCACTCAAACACTGAGTTATATTTGGCCCAAATGTAAAGTTGTGTTGAATTCAAAATACTATTTCAAGTAAAATGTAGTAGAAAACGTTACTATCTAACTCACACATCGCTGTCAAATCTCGCCCACTTCTTGTCTCTCTTTCAAATAAAAGAAATCATTCATAGTCACGAGCAATGTTTTAAATGTATCCTGCAGTACGAGACACTCAAAATTGAAAATTCAAATTCAGTACACCTCTCCACTGCATAGAGAGAGAGAGAGAGAGAGAGAGAGAGAGAGAGAGGCAGGCTAAGGTAAAACTGAGTAGGAGAGAAGACAACAGAGAGAAGTGTAGGTGTTAAAGTAGGATAATGCCATCAGTTATCAGCCTCCCTTTGAAACACAGGTGTGCATTTGAAGCCTTTCCTAGCCATTCTATAAGCTTGTTAAAAAGGAAATGAAAGGTTTGTGGAAAGCACAAAAGTTTCTGGTTCTCCGCTGGACCCCCTTATCCACAGTGGACAAAGGAAATCTTGGTGGTCGCTAATTAGGACGAAGGTGATGAAAGAAAGAGAGACGGAAATCCCTCCTTTCCTCATCTCTCCACAGCCTGAGAGGGCTCAAGGGTCAACAGTTTCCGTTAATACACAAGCCTATACACATGCACGCACACGGGCACATATGCACGTGCGGGCGGACACACACACACACACACACACACACACACACACACACACACACACACACACCAGTGTCCAGTACACTCATACCCACAGACATGCACAAATTGACACAAGTGCACAGATCCCATTACTCTCCTCTTTTCTGTCTGTCTGTCTGTGTCTCTCTCTCTCTCTCTCTCTCACGCACGCGCACACAAAGCCTGGTTTGATTGACCAGAAGGTGATTAGTGGATGGTCGCTGTGTCCGTGTAGTGGAATGAAAAAGCCATTCTGTGTCTCCCCTGAATCAAATGAAAGTGCCCTCGCACTGGAGCTTTTCTCCCCCCTCTTCTCCCCTCCATCCTCTGAGCTCAGGACGCTCTCATTCAAGCAGCTTGAGACCTATTTGGATTAAATTCTTACTTTGGAATTAAGACACATGGAGCTTAAACCTAAATTGTACTTAGTGGTACGAGAGTGGCAAAATATCCGAATTTGTGTTCCAGGAGTGACGAGATATTTTCGGTAAGCTGATATTTTAAAAGGTTGTATAGGTTTGTATAGGTTCAGGAACAAATATGTTTTTGCATTATAGACCTTTGGAATATAAACACATTTCAAAATGTGAAATTAAACTGTGCATAAAAAATATGTTGAACCATTGGCTACCTTTTGGTTTGGTTCACTTGAAATGTCGTCAGAATTGCATATCATTCCACCTTACAGCTGAGCCCCATAATTCAAAGTGAAACTAGTCAATGGCTTATTTGAAATTTCAAAACAAGGTTTGTGGAGGTACTGTAGCATACAGTAGGAGGTTGTTTCCAGACATACTGTAAAGGTGCGTTCAAACCTGTTCATACATGTATATATTTGTGTCCATTCGCTTCGATCACTTCTGCAACACCAACTTTGGCTGTAGACACAGTATGTCATTTAACTTTGGGAGAGTAACCAAATTGACCCGCTCGTTCACCCAAGACGGCTCGGTTCAATATATTTAACATCATTCCTGCTACTATATCATTTATGAGCAGCAAAATTTGTTCCCATGTCTTTGCAAAGGGTTTGTATATAGTGTTTTCCACCGTTGCCGAGTCCCTGCGGTCAGTTCAGTTGGAACTGGATGAATAAAACCAAAACATTTCGACGGTGATTGGCTGTCACAGTGCATTTAACAGCGGCGTCGGCGATATAAATCAGAAATCAGTGGGCGTTCCTGCTGTCATTACCTACGTCCTCGTATAGGTGGTATGGAGGGTAAACAAAGCAACACATGAATTTGAATTTGAGATAAAAACTTCAGTTGGATTTTTCCAGCCGGTGGCGAAGAGACCCGGTGGCCTTTCACTTGGTTTGTGTCGCCCCGTTCGCGCCGCATCCATTCGCGCAACTTCTCGTCTTTGCATTGACTTTGTATGTAATCACACGGCTCTAACTATTCAGGTCTTAAGTCGACCTCCTGTCATCTTTGGAAATAGCATGGTTCCACACAGCTAATAACACGCACGCACGCACGCACAGTACATGACAAAGTTCCCGGTTACACAATTTCACCAACATGCCAGTGTAACATATATGAAGTGTGATAACCGCAGAGAGCTGGAAACAGGAACAAGCTAACGTGCCAAAGATGAGTTTTAATTTAATTAATATGTCCTTTGTCTAATTAGCACGTGATATGGATGGCGAGGAAACAGCTGTAGTCACCTGGGTTTAATGACGCCTTCGAAATGTCTGCAAGATGAAAATGACAGGATAGTCCCTGGGGTGAGGAAGAGGTGTGTGTGACACTGTGTGTAGGATGCAGATGCTAATCAACTGTAAATGCCCATGGGGGTTCACAGCATAGCTTTAACAACATAGCACCACCATGTGTGTGTGCGTGTGCGTGTGTGTGTGCGTGTGAGTGTGTGTAGTTTTTTGAGGGGTGCTAGCCCCTCCTATGTCGAGCTTTTAGTGTGTGTGTAAGACAAACTTTGTCCTAACACAAATATTAAATGCCAATGACAATGAATGGAAAGTTTTGAGTGTTAGTGTAAACACAAACATTGCGTAAACACAAGCATTGAAGATGAAGGTGAGGACGCAAATTCTCATTGGCCTGAATGAGATGATGTATTATGGTGTATGATGATATAAGACTAAGAGCGCCCCTCACTTCACACGGGTATAGAAATGATCACTGGTAGTGGTACGTGTAGAGTAGACGGTCCAGGGATGTGCAAGTAAAAGTAAAGGTCCACATTTCAAGCTACGATGATGCCAAGGGAGGGTCAACCTTGTTTGGCTTTATATGGCCACATGGCAGCGCAACGTGCTGTATGCGAGGGCATTTGTCATTTTCTACTCCGAAGGGGAATTGTGCAGGCAGATGAATAAAAGGCCCTCACATGCACCTTTTAAATAAACCATCCTGCACGACCTTTCAAACAGCCTTCAGCTGTTCCTTTGACACTCATTACAACATCTGCTATTCTGCCTAATCGTTTTCGCCTCGTCTGTCTCTCTCAGGGTTGCATGTGTTGCCGCACTCATTCCATTTCTGCTTGGACAGTTTGGTGATGTCATGTGGTGGGCGGTGGGAGGAGGGAGGGGAAGTGACCCGGTTGCGGCTTCCTGCCTCAGACCGTGGTAGTTCTCTCTAATTGGCTGGGACCAGCATGCCCTACTTAACCCAGGCAAGCGTTGGATTCCTGGCTCCCTAATTGGCAGAGAGGCCTCCTCCTCCCGGGTGCACCTGGCCAATTAATAACAATACAACAGAGAGGAAAACACAGCAAGGATGAGAAAGTGCTGGAGTGTAGTGCTGGTGGTGGTAGAGAGCGAGCAGAAAGAAAAGAATCAAAGCTTCAAAGCTCCGAAACTTTCAAACAGGCCATCTATTCCTTTTATTTTACCATAATACACTAGACTTCTGTCTTTCTAGCGGCTAGCCCTTACTGTTCTTCCTCAAGTTTGTTTTACCTCATGCAGTAATACTCCAGGAAAGAAGAGTGGATGGGAGCCTTAACCCATTCTGAACGGTAACCCATTTTGGTGTTTAGCATCATGTTATGCTTTAGCTATTGAAAAATAGCAGATCTACAAGCTCATAGCGCGCCACCGAGTGGCGCGCTACGAGCTTGTAGGTCTGCTATTTTTGAAAAATCGAAGAACGACTGACATTTTTTTAATCTGATCTCAGGTCAGAATGGGTTAATCAGACCAGTGTAGTGTCCAGTGGAAACCTCGTATGAATCTGATCTCAGGTCAGAATGGGTTAAATGTGAAAATAAATGACACATAATGAAATAAATGAATAATATTTGAGGGAAGAAACAGATCTGGTCAGCCATAACAGCAGCGAGTTACCACAAAGGTAGTTGGGTAGCACTCTGCTTTTGGACAGCCCTGAACTGGAGGTGGCAGCTCTGATTACAGCTCCCTAAGAGCAAATGGCACTGAGCTCTCTCCCTCTCTGGTGGCGGCAGGAGGCCCACGTATGGGCTCAGATCCATGCCAATATTATCTGTGTGTTCGTAAAAGAAAATGCGTAAAAAAACAATCCGTAAAAGAAAAATGCGTAAAAAAACAATCCGTAAAAGAAAAATGCGTAAAAAAACAATCTGTAAAAGATAAATGCGTAAAAAAACAATCTGTAAAAGAAAAATGCGTAAAAGTTACAGATGCTTTTTTTGGTTCCCCAGTGATATCACTGCCAAAATTCACATGACGGCTGAGAGCCAATCACTTACGAACAGAAAAAAAACAACCTAAATTACGGATGCTTTTTTTTGGTTCCCCAGTGATATCACTGCCAAAAATCACATGACGGCTGAGAGCCAATCACGTGAGGCCTTTTCCTCTACCCAATCAAAAAGCTCCATAAGTCTGCCTGGCAACTGAGGTTGCCATGTTTGTCTGGGGCTACGTTATAAGTATAAGTATAAGTTTATGAGTTACAAGTTTAGCTATATTATATCCATATCTTGTCTTAAAACAACCACTCAATGGCATTATTGACTAATTCATTATTTTATAATGATATATATATATATATATGATATATGATAGCAGCCTCATCATACTATCATCATATCATATCATATCATATCATCATATCATATCATATACTATATATATATATATATATATATATATATATATATATATATACTATAATTAGTGAATCACTGCCTGCACCAATCGCTCCCACTTTTCACACGGGGGGCAATATCGCACAACGGGCAAGGGCTAGTATAAAATAGTAATACATAACTTAAAAATATATATTTAATCTGGGACTGGGCTTTCCTGTCTATAGGTTTAGCTATATATCCATAATATCTTGAATTAAAACAACCAGTCAATTACACAAATTCGTTATTTTAGTAGCCTAAAATAAATAAAATAAATTCAGCTATATATCCAATATCCATATGATATTAAAACAATCGGCAAATAGGCTATATCCTAATTTCTGCACACAGGCGTCATTATTTTCGTTCTGACGATTAAGTAAGGCATTGTATAATTTCACCACAGGGAGACGCTGTACGTCTTGCTCACTGTCTCATGCACACACCACCCGCACCCCCCCCCCCCTGCCTGAAACAGGATGTGACGTTTATGGGCGTTCCAATCTAGTATGATAAAAATCGCCAGCTGCTGTCGGTTTGTGTAGCCTAATTCGTTTGTTCCAAGCCACTCTATGGGGAGAAGCCTTTAGCCGCGAGCGAGCATGGTTCCTGACTAGATAGGTGAAGACTTCTTCTTCTTTGGCGATTTTTATCATACTAGATTGGAACACCCATAAACGTCACATCCTGTTTCAGGCAGGGGGGGGTGCGGGTGGTGTGTGCATGAGACAGTGAGCAAGACGTACAGCGTCTCCCTGTGGTGAAATTATACAATGCCTTACTTAATCGTCAGAACGAAAATAATGATGCCTGTGTGCAGAAATTAGGATATAGCCTATTTGCCGATTGTTTTAATATCATATGGATATATAGCTGAATTTATTTTATTTATTTTAGGCTACTAAAATAACGAATTTGTGTAATTGACTGGTTGTTTTAATTCAAGATATTATGGATATAGCTAAACCTATAGACAGGAAAGCCCAGTCCCAGATTAAATATATATTTTTAAGTTATGTATTACTATTTTATACTAGCCCTTGCCCGTTGTGCGATATTGCCCCCCGTGTGAAAAGTGGGAGCGATTGCTGCAGGCAGTGATTCACTAATTATAGTACATATATATATATATATATATATATATATATATATATATATATATATATATATAGTATATGATATGATGATATATGATATGATATGATATGATATGATATGATATGATGATGTGATGATAGTATGATGAGGCTGCTATCATATATCATATATATATATATAGCTAAACTTGTAACTCATAAACTTATACTTATACTTATAACGTAGCCCCAGACAAACATGGCAACCTCAGTTGCCAGGCAGACTTATGGAGCTTTTTGATTGGGTAGAGGAAAAGGCCTCACGTGATTGGCTCTCAGCCGTCATGTGATTTTTGGCAGTGATATCACTGGGGAACCAAAAAAAGCATCCGTAATTTAGGTTGTTTTTTTTTCTGTTCGTAAGTGATTGGCTCTCAGCCGTCATGTGAATTTTGGCAGTGATATCACTGGGGAACCAAAAAAAGCATCTGTAACTTTTACGCATTTTTCTTTTACAGATTGTTTTTTTACGCATTTATCTTTTACAGATTGTTTTTTTACGCATTTTTCTTTTACGGATTGTTTTTTTACGCATTTTTCTTTTACGGATTGTTTTTTTACGCATTTTCTTTTACGAACACACAGATAATATTGGCATGGATCTGAGCCCATACCCACGGCTTATTTACTGCAAAAACAATATCCAATGTCCAATATAGCGCCGTCCATGGCAGCTGTGGTAACTGCATTCTGTAACTGTACTCTGCTGTTCACCGAAACAAATTCCTAACATGTTTTACACGTCATGGTAAATAAAGGCTTCTGATTCTGATAAAGGCTTCTGAGATAGAAGTAATTGAATGAGACAAAGAAGCATGAACGATTGCTAAAAGCTGTTCAGAAAGTTCAGAGAGTGACCGAGGTGACTCCTTTTTATGGAGATGGCAATGAAAACACCTCTCTCTATGTCTGCCTGTGGTTCTTTTATTTTCCTCTCTCCTTCTCAGACATTGTATGAGTGAATCCGAGGACAAACAAGCTGAAATCGAACAAAACTGGTAAATAGTATACTGTAGCTGTGCCTGTGTGGCATGATGGGAAGGGGGAAAATGAAATTGAAATGGATCATGTATGATTATGATCATTGTTAGCTATAGCTGGCTGGCATGTGGATCCTATTAGATGTTCACTGGGGACATATGTCTACCAGAAAGTGGCCTCATGTTAGAGGATCATCACAAATCAATACAGAATAACCAACCAGGCAATCTGTCACACACTGACTTCCATATACCTCTAGGCTAGTGGTAAATGTTTTTTTTAAGTACTCATACTTGTGCTCAGGCAGGCAGGCATGCAGGCAGGCAGGCAGACTGACTGACTGACTGACTGACTGACTGACTGACCATCCTTCCTAGCTACCTACCTACCAACCTACCATAGCTGAGTATTTGCCTACATACCTACAACTAAATTAAATGCCTACAAACCTGCCTGTCACTCTGCCTGCGTGCCGGATGGATGGATGGAGTGAGTGAGTGAAATGCCCATCAGTGGAAATGGGCATGGGCTCCTGGCAGTGCCGGTTCTAGGCCTTTTGAGGCCCTATAGGCAACATATTATACAGAGCCCAAAATGTTTATAAACAAATCACAAATGTTTATAAACAAATCACAAATGTTTATAAACAAATCACAAATGTTTATAAACAAATACCAAAATGTTTATAAACAAATCACAAATCCCTTGGTCCTACCCCCCCGACCATGAGACTTACTAGGTAAACTGGTAGTGGTCCTTAGACCACCTTAGACTTACAAATCCCAAATGTTTATAAACAAATCCCAAATGTTTGTAAACAAATCCCAAATGTTTATAAACAAATCCCAAATGTTTATAAACAAATCCCAAAATGTTTATAAACAAATCACAAATGTTTGTAAACAAATCACAAATGTTTATAAACAAATACCAAAATGTTTATAAACAAATCCCAAATCCCTTGGTCCTACCCCCCCCGACCATGAGACTTACTACAGGTCAACTGGTAGTGGTCCTACCCCCCCCATGAGACTTACAAATCCCAAATGTTTATAAACAAATCCCAAATGTTTGTAAACAAATCCCAAATGTTTATGAACAAATCCCAAAATGTTTATAAATAAATCACAAATGTTTATAAACAAATCACAAATGTTTATAAACAAATACCAAAATGTTTATAAACAAATCCCAAATCCCTTGGTCCTACCCCCCCGACCAATGCCTGGTGTTGTGTGGGAGATCAAATGGCACAGTATGTGCTGCTGTGGTGACTGACTGTGTGTGAGTGACGTATTCAATGCCCTCCACACCAGCTCTTCTGCAGTTCCACATTTGGTAGAGTATGTCTCCTGTCAATATCCTCCAGTTTGACAAACAAATAGACACCCGGAGAGAGACAACAAAGAATTGCGTTCCGGAGCAATAGTCATCAGTTCCGCTCCAAAGCCTGACAAACGTCGGGTCGACTGCTGAACAAATCGCGTGGCTCTGAAGCGCGGATACAGCGGCTTAGTTTGTTCCGCCATGTACGAAATGCCATTCTCCACGCCCCGGCGCGATGGAGGCGCGATGCGCAACCACATCTGTGTTGTCAACCAAGGTCCAATCTGCCAGACCACCCAGAGAGCGCCTGTCAATCACATGGCACGGGAAGTGGAAAATCGGCTGGGTGTTGTGTTTTTTTTCGCCCTCTTGTCCCGTCACACTCCCCGCTGCTTGCCATAACCCATACAGCTTCTGCTCAGCCTGACTCCATTACAAGCTTCATAGAGACATCATTTCAGAGGGACATGAAAGAGGGCCACCGTAGATCCACAGGTGTCCCAGACTGCTGAGGCGGCAAGTTAGGGGCGCAAAAAAAGGGGGCAGCCGACAACAGCCATCCAAAGTATACACGACGTTCCCTGAACGCCAACGGAAACCGCTGACACAGCAGTACTGCCGAGTCAGGGCTTTGAAACTAATTATGATGAAGTAGGTTGAACCATTTCCGCCTCCCGCCCACAACCCTTGTATACTAACCCATTCTGAACGGGAACCCATTTTGGTGTTAGCGTCATGTTATGCTTTAAGCTATTGAAAAATAGCAGACCTACAAGCTCATAGCGCGCCACCGAGTGGCGCGCTACGAGCTTGTAGGTCTGCTATTTTTTGAAAAATCGAAGAGCAACTGACATTTTTAGAATCTGATCTCAGGTCAGAATGGTGTCAATCAGACCAGTGTGTGTCCAGTGGAAACCTCGTATGAATCTGATCTCAGGTCAGAATGGGCTAAATCACAGCGGGGGCTATACGGGGCAGGCTCACTCGTCATCAGCCACTGCCCTACATGTTATAAATACACGGAGCTGCATGTGTACTGTACCAACGCTGGGGGTTAACACCTGTTTATTGGGGGTGCAGGGGCGCTCTCTGGTGTGAGGAGCTGCTCCTTTTGTAATGTCTTAATAATGCTTGTGAACTTACTCCACCACTACTTTCATTGCATTTTGCACAATGGAAGGAAAGAATTATAAATTATATTATATATACTATATATATATATATATATATATATACTAAGCCTAATATATTCATGGCATACATCTAATGAAACCATTATTGTATGAGATGGTCATTATTGATGACACAGTATATACCTTTTTATGCAGCCGTGATGGGACAGTTTCTAATTTGCTTTTGTGAAGCGATATATTGAGACATTTATTCCGCTTTTAATGACCAGACACTATGATCTATTATACTATTTGCCTTACCGGACATTTTTCTATGGGTGGGTCGTGTGTATGAATGTGCGTGCGTTTGCTCGGCAGCCAGGTCAGTCCGAGAGCCAATCAGAAGTCTTCTGTGGGACCACTCCTCCATGCACTCTGCAATAACATGTGCACGACACGTGCATGATTCATCATGTAAATGAGCAGTGTGTGGACTCTCTGTGCTGAGCAGGCAAAACATGGCACACTGATAGAAATGGCGTACAGTAAAAGTTGGCCTTTGCAGGGCCCGTCTCAAATCGGCCGTCCCTGACAATTATTAATGATGTTAAGTGGAACAGGACGTGCTATATATTAATGAGCTACCATAATCTGTCCTGAGTAGCTGTCAACGCCACTAATGTCCCATTAATTTTGTGCAAATGTTACATCAAGCAAAGTCATAGACTTACAACCTCCAAGTCCACCTGGACATTTTGTACCTCCGCTGTAGGTCAAATGGGACAAGAGATTGAGCGTGTAAATGAAGTATAAAATCCCACGGAAAGGACATTATGGGCTCGTACGTTGTAAGTAGGATAACTAGGGACATTTTGGAAGGATATATATTGAGCTGGGGGTGATGATAGACGCCACCTTATCATGGTCATCTCGTATTGACTATATTTGTAAGAGGATACAGCAGCATAATGTACGCCGACTTAGATCGTTTGGTGCTAGCAGTCAGATCTTGTCTCTTTTCTATACGTCTGTTGTTCAAACTGTGATGTTGTACTGTAGCATGGCCTGGTTTAACAGCCTGTCAATGGTATATAAGAACAAACTGTATAGCCAAATTAAGATCTGCGCTAAAATTGTTGGTAGACCAGTTGAGGTTGTGTTGGTTCCTTTAAAGAAGCCCAGACCAAGAGCATGCTCGGACTGGCAAAGAGCATCTCCTCTGACCCCTTACATGTTTTAAATGATGAATATCAACTGTTGCCCTCCATGAGGCGGTTTAGAGTCCCTACATTTAAGAAAAACAGACTAAAGAACTCATTTGTACACCAGTCTGTCTTGCTTCTAAACAAAAATCGCTAAACCAGTGGATATGTTCTCGTTCCTGATTGTTTCTGTTTTTTTTGTCCTGTAATGTCTACCATTTTGTAATGTATGTATGTCTATGTCTTGTCTGTTTCTTGAACGGTGACGTCATGGGCGCAAAACAAATTTCAGTGTAAGCTGACAATAAAGTTGTATCGTATCGTATCGTAGCTGAATTTCTACACCCACAAAATATAGCGGCACGTAAACTCGCTATTCTTTAGTCTCTCTGCTTGTTTTTTGTCTTTTTAGATCAGACTTCTTCTGACAATCAATCCCAATATATATGAGGAATAGAGTGGTTTCACAGAGATGTGAAAGAGTGGAGCAAAGCTTGGAGAGGCTGCTGTCTCAGGCTTTTTCTTCTCTCCTGGGGACTAATAATTGGTGGGTGCACTCAGCAGGGATAAACACGCCTTCGGCTGTGAGTGCACAACAAGAGACACGGTGCGACCTTTACAATACTGTTGATGAACATTGCCGACTGAGAGTTTGCCCTTTCTCCACCTGTGTCTCCGAACCGGCAGAAAATACTGCCTTCTAACTATAATTTCCCTCTCGCTGCTGAATCGCTATATTCACCCCTCTGCTGTACTCTATCTCAGCTCATAAAGTGTCGCTAGAACGACATACCAACACATTAAAGGCTTAACCACCTCTCAATCGGCGGTGCAGTGCACTAATGATGGCAATGTTGCTCAGCCCATCACCTTCATGCTCCACAGACGATGAACCAGAACCTTACAGATTTTCAAGGATCGAGAATAGAAGGTTTATTTGTCACTACTCGTACTAAAAGTACCCGGTATGTGAGGTCCTCATTTGTGACCTCATTGGTGGCTAAAATGACCACTTACGCCACTGCTATGCCTTATAGCCCAGGTCAGGATGTGTGCCTGACACTGACAATTCAAACATCCTCTCTTGGCGACCCATACTAATGCATCGCCCTGATGACAGGTTGTTTGCTTCACCAGTGCTGGTTCTGAATTGACCAGAACTGGTAAGTTCAATAACTAAGTAAGTCAGTCAATGCCTAGACAATGCCCCAACCCATGACTTATTTGGACAACTTCTGGAGACAATTGCATTACCGGTGGTGCCGGCTGTATAGGCGAACAGATAAATAAAGGACGCGTCTCTAATTATAAGTGTCACGTGTGATGTTTTTGGTGAGCAGAGAGCGTGTGTCTCCCTCGAGTCTCCCGACATCATTATCTCGCATTATTAATGCTGCTGCCGTAGATGCGGTTCAATGCAATTCTTCAGCGGAAAATAGTTTGCGTCTGAATCTGTCTTGACGGGCATGGGAGCAGGAGCACCTGCTATTTAAAGGACAGCCGACACTCTGGTTGGTTTAATTAATGTAATGCCCCAAACACACCTATGACTGATTCAGAGTCTATTGCATCTCACGTTGTGCACAGGTAACTCAGTTTAAATACCACAATTGGAGTTAATTGGACCAACCATTGCCATTGCGCTCTGCGTTATAGTCTATGCGCCATGTGCCATGTGCCATAGATCGTCTAAATAGGGCCCAGGCTTGTTGAGGTCATGATGTGCTTTGATTTATGGCAGTATCTGTTATACCATATCTAATCAAACCAAACCGAGGCATCAGACCAGCTTCACACCTCAGCAGCAGCGCAATCTCCTCGCTTTAACTGGGTTTTCCCTTGTGAGGCAACTAACTACGTGGGGCAGATGAAATCAGCCTCTCTTCTCCCCTAATCCCCCTCTCAATACTGCTACCACCAGACACATGTATATACATGTGACACACACACACACACACACACACACACACACACACACACACGCACACACACACACACACACACACGCACAACGCCACCTGCCTTGTGTCAGGCCGTCAGTGATGGGCAGGTCTCAGTGGCAGCCAAGGCAGGGACAATGAAGGACAACATCATTAAGTTGAAAACCAGCAGTGGTGAAGCAAACAACCTGTCTACTGTCATCAGGGTGATGCATTGGTATGGGTCGCCCGAGAGGACCTTTTAATTGTGCCCAAATGTGCAGTCACACACACACACACACTACACACACACACTACACACAAGTCCATACACACGTGCACAAATATACACATGCACAGACTTGAAAAAGGTCCCCACATGCAACACACAATCCATGTCACCAAATACGCATGTTTGTGATCATGCATGCACGAGTGATCATGTATGCACGAATGAGCATGCAGAGATGCACACAAACTTAGCATGTGTACAAACACGCACGCACGCACGCACGCACAGGGTACATTGTGTGAGGCTGCTTCTTTGTTTTCCTATTTGCTGTCACACACAATTTATGCATGTTGTCTTGCAGTATATCAGCTCTTAGTTGCCAGTATATGCTTGTCTCAAAGATTAAGCCATGCATGTCTAAGTACAAACAGCTTGTACAGTGAAACTGCCATTCTATGGACCAACTTTCCTGTGGCGTTTGTGGAATGTTGGCGACCTTGGTTGAATGTTACAAAATGTTTGCTGTTTTTCACTCTGCAAAGTATACTCTCACATTCGTCATATATAATAATAATCGACAATCCAGCCGTAACTGATCATTTACAATTTCTACTTAATATGTAATCTATTCCACGTAACTCGGGAACCGTTCGCCCCACCAACTTCAAATTTGACACACGCTCTCCACACCCCCACAGGGAGTGCAGTGCCCGGTGTCGAGTCGGTCGGACCCACGGTTGTCCAGAACCACCACAAAAGGGGCGGGCTCTGGACATGGCCCCTGCCCAGTGTCCGTATACTGTATGGAGCTGGACTGCTGGACATCTGCATATACTCCATTTGGGTATGTCTGACAAATAACTCTATATATGGACATAAAAGTTTCGTTTTTTCACAAGAAAAAGAAAGGCCTGGGCAAACGAGCCACGTACATTTCCTCAACTATATACATACAGTGCAGCTCCAAATTTGTCAGTCAGGAGGGGAGGGGAGGGGGGGAGGGGGGGACACTCAGATCGGTGAACCAATAGATCTGAATGTATAGAGCACTTGCATGGTTACTCAAATATGCTTTTCAAAATACATATAAACTTACAGTGCGTCAGTGTCATTTTACCTGTATGTGTGTATGCACTGTGCATGTGTTTCACTTGATTGCACTTCATTTTGCACTTATCAGTATAAACTATAATGGTTCGGACCGATACGTGACACCGCCCATACCCCTGTCACACCACCTTTTGTTTGGTGTATGTTTCCATGTATCTCTATCTGTCAGTCCATGTTATGACCATATATGGAGATCGCTGATGTCATCAGCATCTTCTTCTTTCGTGTATCGTCGTCATATGTCCAGCTCAGTGTCACAAAGCCACGCCATTGTTTCTGGTCCCACGTGGAAGAGGCCAGCCTCTGAAGGGAGGTCTGTACAGAGGACGGGTGGTAATTATGTGGTCGGATCTTGAGTCTGCATGGGGGCGCTGCCTTGGTTGTTATTTCGTGCAGGATATGCCAGTGGTTTTCTTGGGCTTTTTCTTCTCTCCTGGGGACTAATAATTGGTGGGTGCACTCAGCAGTGCGAGGGTTGCGGCCTCTCGTCGAAGGCCGGCTGGGGCAATTCCTGCTAGGACTGGCAGGGGTCAAACTTCCTCACGTGTGGGCTTCTACTCCAGACTGGAGCACAGTACTCTGCAGCAGAGAACCAGGGCTTGTGTGGAGATCCGTAGTGTCCTGGCGGAGGCTCCCCAAGTTGTGCCATAGCGAGGCTGCGGATAAGCGAGACCCTTGATGATACTTTGGCTGGACAGTGTCCTGTCCAGCCGAACCCTGAGGTACTTGGGGGCTAGTTGGTACTCTAGGCGCTTGTTGTCAACAGACACCGACAGTTCCCTCTTTGCCTCTCTGTTGCATAATATATGCCCATATGTGGGCATACCCCCTTTTGTGTCCATATATGGAGCTGACTGATTTGTTTGCGCATGATGCCAATAATGACACATTGAGGTTAGACAACACACTCCATATTTGGAAGTAGCTGCATTGAGAACTCCTTGTCCATCCATATGGTTATGAGTCATATAAGGTGCGTTCGGAAACTCGCACTAAGCGCACTGGTGTGCCCTCCTGTCGTTCGTTTATTTGGTGCACTCGGTGCGTTGTCATTCGAACATCTAGTGCCCCGGGTGTGCCGAGTGCCCGCACTGACCGACCCTATGCAGAAGTTGGGGTTGTCCAGTGTGAATGTGGCATCTCGAGTGCTTCTCAAGTTGGTTTTCCTTCAGACTGAAAAGCGAACACACTGGAAGGTGTGTTGCTTTAACTGGTCGTTCTGCCCAGTGCACAAAAAAAACACTGAGCCCATTCCTGGTGCGTATATTCGAACACACCCATAGTGACATGAGCATGAAGACATGGTCTTCCTTAAGCCAATATATAAATATTCTGCTTGATTTAAAAAGTATATATGTGAATTATGAAGCAATACTGTTGAATGCAGCATAATAAGTCCCATGTATGCCACTGCGGCCTATTGTTTCCACCTAGAGCAGTAGACGGATACAGTAGCCTACACTATACATTAAAGTACAGTACAGTAAATGCCACTGATTCTGACATGAATACATTTTGACAGGGTATCATCCGAGTGCAACTCATACAGCACACTACCGACATCCTTTACTTTTTAGGTAATTGCGGGATTAAAGTGATTCACATACTGAGATATGCAGAGAACGACCATGCAGGCTTTGGAGTTTCCTCCCAAATTAAATCTGCCTAAAAGCTGAGGGATTTTTACCTCCTATTACACTCGCAAATATTGGGCTCATGCATAATTTAACGTCCCGCCTATACCCAAATGGTGCAATTCACTTAATTATATATATTTTTACAGCACTTCAATAATTTATGCCCACGTATATGAGAGCCATTTGAACAGACTGACGCTCACTTAATTAACAAGGCTGCCAACTCAGTGAAGCTATCACAAAGAGCATTAGCCAGGATTAGCCAGTTTGAATGTTTCCCAAACCCACGCCTTATTTATTGCCTTCTAATGAGGAGGGAGTTTAGCTGTTCCAATGCTATAGCGTGAAGACGTCGCTGTCCGTCTATGCAGGACAATCATTACAAGCAAGAAGAGAGGAGAGGATGCTTGTCACATACAACATCCAAAACGTTAGGATTGGACTGTATGCACTGACCAGGCGCCGATCAATATGAGATTAAGCTGTTATGTCAATTTGGAGCTGATATAATTGGATTAATGGATTCCGCTATGGGGTGGGTCACTTTGGAAACAGCTCTGATTCACTCAGAAGGTGATTTATGGCTCCTGCCAATTTAAACAGGCCACTTAAAAATACGACTTTTTATAATAAATAACGTCAAGAGTGTCACACAGATCAATGTTGCCCAGAGAATGATGAAGAGATATGATTCTCGGTGTATGGCCTTGTTCGCTGAGAGAGTTGGAACAGACAGATCTCACTTAGCTGCACTTTAGCAATATGTACTTTAACATCTCATCTTGAAACTGCATTTCATGCAATGGAAGATGGATTACATGGGCTTTTTGGACTTGGAACAAATTCTACCGTGGCCCGAAATAGCTTCTTAGTGCCATCCCGGACTACTAATCAGTTTCTCATCATTGTCAGCCAAGATAAACGGGCCTCTACATTTTACATCTATTGAATGATAAGCATGAGGATTTGCATGCAGTTGATTACAATAATTTTCTAAATGGTGATGATTTTTTTTACAAGTAACACAAACAAATGTCAACCAATGTATATAGAACTATACTAGCCAGGTTGCTGAACAAAGACTTGGATTCAGATCTGCGCTCTGATTATCTTTCAGTCTAATGGCACATCACTGCCCGCTTTTACAGGAATATCATTTTGAAGAGCTGAAATCGAGTAATGCCGTCATCACAGCCTCATGAATAATTCCATTAAATGAAAACATGAAAAGAGAGAGAGAAAAAAAGTGATTTCTTACAGGTCCCCATAATGGCTTGCCAAAATATCAATTTGTGGAGGGGGAGAGTTCGTTGCATCTGATAAGTGAAAGCACTCAGTCTGAGACATCAAAACCGTATTATTTATCCCAGGGAGGCTCTGACAAAAGTGCACTGGTGCAGTGGATTTAATTTATAGCAAGTTATTTGACATAAGGCTGGAGCTGACAGGTTGAATAGGAAACAACAGCTGTCCTTTATTTCCAGGAAGTAAAGTTGGTTTCTGTCATCTTCGGAGACCAGAGCAAAGCATACAGATTGGTTTTCCAGACCTGAGGCCGCAGACTGGACAAAAATGTGAACTGCCATTTAAAGACATTGTACTCCAGTAATTCTATTTTCTTTGTCATACCAGACACAGGGGAATGATATGAAAGGAGCATTCCTCATAACCTGAAGGATTTGGGCAGAGACCTATATAGTTCAATATTCAGGGCCTTTTGAAATTGAGGAAACCTCAGCTATCCCAATAATCCCTGACTGCATTTTTCCTCTGAATGTTGAGTTGACGTTGAGGCACTGCACCCATGAACCTTTGAAAACAAAAGTTAAATTCAACCACTAAAAATAGAATGATATCACCACAGAAGGAGAATTATATTGATAGCATAGTAGAGAGTAAAGCAATTCCTATTTTTTTATCATAGTTTTATATATTGCACCCTGTGCAGTGGCCCATGAGGTAAATTTACTTTCAAAGATTTCCTCAGCAATGTTTTCTCTTTGTGTATGTGTCTCTCTCTCTCTCTCTCTAAAACCAGGTATAATATATCAATTGCTCTGATCTAGCACTGTTGGAGTGTGAACAAACAAATTGAATTGCGTCCCTGGCCCCAAATAGCTTTCCCCTACCCAAACCGTTTGACCCACGACGGGCATTCACCACATATTTCCATGGAACATCTCAATTCTCAGCCGATTACTCTGCGCACACACACACACACACACACACACACACACACACGCACGCACGCACGCACGCACGCACACGCGCACGCACACACTGTTCATTCATGGTGGCAATAGCACCCTTAGCAACACTTGCCAAGGTCAGAACAAATGGCTGGATTGTGCCATATAATGATAAAAGCAGTCCTAGAGACCTATTCCCTATTCTGTCACCCCCAATGTCAATGTGCCTTTCCAGAAGAAAATATGACCTCTCTCCACACTACAATCATGCACTTCATTCAGCTCGCTGGGATGCAATGAAATGCCAGCGCACTGCACAAGAACGATGGCGGCCACTTTAAGGTGTGAATCAACCAAGTCAAACCATGGACTGAACTGAGTAGACACCAGAGCTCAACTCACTCAGGCGCAGATTATGCAAGCCGGTGAAAGGATGAGGCCAATTGGAACACAATAGCAAAGCCAACTGGAGTTGTGACAAATCATGACAACAAACACACTTTGGACCAAACAAATAATTACAAAGAAGAAAATCAAGAAAAAAAGTGTTGTAACCCTTCCGTTTTCTTCTACTTTCGAATTATTTGTTCGGCCCGAAACTTTTTGTTTGTTGTCATGATTTCTCACAACTCGAGTTGGCTTTG
Source organism: Protomyctophum bolini (assembly GCF_963924005.1). NCBI lineage: Eukaryota > Metazoa > Chordata > Actinopteri > Myctophiformes > Myctophidae > Protomyctophum > Protomyctophum bolini. The sequence goes on from NC_137871.1 coordinate 39,065,441, forward strand.
TACGAGGCTTAAAAGGTCTTTAAATAAAAATGAACGGGGAATCATTTCCTGGGCCCTGGTAGGGGGCGGGACTGTGACGCTCTATACTGTAAAGTGTGTTTCAGTCTGTAAAATGATAATCCATTGAACCCTTGACTTAGTGACACCCCCCCACACTTAGTCACACAGCCCCCACACAAGCTTGCATTTGTACATGTATACTGTGCCATTACGCACATTCACAGTAGGGAGCCTCCAAATATAACAGTCTTCTCTTTTGGCCAATTAGAGGTGAAATTTCTTCTTCATCGTTTATCAATGGTTTATTTTGCCCGAACTTTGGACAAAGGATGTACTTCCAGTTGCAATATTGCGTCTCTATATGCTGTATAGTCTTCCACTGCCATCATTTTTGGTAAAGTATAGTGTAGAATGCTGTCTTCGGCCTTCAGCCAACAGTATAGCTAAGTGTTTACAAGACTGCAGCTCCGAAGATTGAAAATAGATGAGGTAATAACCTCTCAGAAAGCCTATACTGGTCAGAAGGTTATTGGACCTTTCGCTCACTAATTGTTGTCACTGCACACAGTGCACCGTACATCGTCCTCGATCTCTCACTTTGGTCACAAATGTAGTCAATGCAGATAAAACCATGACATGTCTCACCACATCCATTAAACTATGACCTGCCCTCTCCTGCCAAACAGGAAGCATGATAAAATGACCTCCATTGATTCTGTCCCCCTGTCCCTCCGTCCATTTCCTTTCACCACCACAACCACCAGCGGTATCTCCAACATTGCCATCCATCCCTCAGAGGAAGCTGTTTGGGAACTCCCTTCTCCGCATCCGACCGCTGGACCATCAAGCCCCTTAATCTAATTGTAGACATGTAAAGATTCACATTAAGCGGTTCAATGAGGCTTGGCGTAACAATTCTCTTCACAAGCTTCCTGTATCATAACTTACAGGAAAAGCCCCGGCTCTCCCTCGCCTCCCTGCCTCTGATTAAAGCAATTTATCATAGCGGGCCATTATTAAAAGGCATCTTCTGACACGTTGTAGCGTGGACAAGCCCTTACGCATCGCTGAAGACCATACATTTTGAGACAGAAGCTCAGCAATCACATAAAGAGTGGGTGTACAGCCCTGGCAAGCGCTGCCTCTCAGGTGGCATTTGTATAATTTTGGCTGGGTGGCTGCACTCCAAAAGAAAGGCTGTCACTGCTTCAAGCAAGGCTTTCGTGAGAGAGATTTTCAGCTGTTTTTGTTTTGTTTTCTTGTGTCTTTTTTGCATGTTTTTTTTAATTTATTTATAGGAGTGTGACATCCACCACTACTCAATTCAATTGTATTTATCCACCCGGGAGCGATTTATGTAGAGGCAGAGTGCATCTGACAACTAATAATCAAGCAACAGGCATAACAATAACTGAAGAAAGTAACAGAAGGAGAGACAGTGATAACTCAAAATGACAACCATTCATGAATTGAATGCCATTCATTCAACTGCCTCTGAACTTAACTGTTTCCAATTTCTTTTAAACAACAACCCATAGTGATAGTTTGTATTGTAATGGAAACTGTTGACATAATTTCTCAAATCTAACTTTCGGGGGCAATCACAACCCATGCATTCGTTATGTATAGTTAGAGCCTTCTTCAGCTTATAATTACCCATAAATCCTCAGAGGCGCCCGTACCTCCTATCCTGAAGACAAGGAGTGTCTGTAGACGTTGGCAGCAGAGACAGGGTCAGCCCTTGTTTTAATTAGCCATCTCCCAGTTGTCTGTCTACAGCTGGGGGGGGGGGTTATAGCCAGGTAAATAATGGCACAACTAATGATCTGAAGGGAGGAGAAGGATGTCATGAGGAAGAAAAGTGGGTACTGGTCTGGATGAGTATGGTTGTTTTGGACTTTTCTTTCTTTCAATGAAGTACTGTGGAAATGCTTTGCATTTGAAGCCAATTCATAGCCTTGTTTTGTCATACGTCATCAGTTGGTGCTTTTTCATCCCAGTTCTAGGTCTATGGGGTTAATAATAGGAAGATTCTGCATGATTCAAGGGGGGTGGATTTAGACATAAAAGACCATGTCCCCCGGATACTCTGTACTCTAGGCTATACAAACACAACTACTTCACAGGAACAATGTTGGAGTGATTTTTGGGGGGAAATATATGCTTTGCATGCCTAGATTATCAACTGCAACGCAACTTTGTCTGTAGTTTAGTCTGTAGCCTGGCTTGTGCTGGCAAATTGAATGGGACAGGACTGTTGTAATTGACCAGTGGATTGTGTACATCCCATAATTTAACAGTATAAGAATAATATTCTGGCCAGTTCAGCTCATGTAGTGTATTTATCCACTGACCTGACAAAACAGCAATAGCAATGCCATGGAAATTATGAACCTGTGTATTAACTTATGAAAATGTATTCTCCTGTCTCCTGTCTGACTACTGTTCCCTATCAATAAAGGCATAGAAGAATGACCAGCAAGTCCATAACTGAACGACCACCTCAACTTTTTTATATAGTACTACTGTATATATCACATTATAGCATTTTTTTTTTTTAAATGAATTGGCTGCACACTAGTACATGGCCCAGACGTCACCTGGACAACCTGTCAGTGAGCCCATGCTTCTTCATACTCAGTTAGTTAATTTCACCCAGGAGAGCAAAATAAATTGATTTTAACTCTGTTAACCCATTCTGAACGGGAACCCGTTTTGGTGTCAGCATCATGTTATGCTTTAGCTATTGAAAAATAGCAGACCTACAAGCTCATAGCGCGCCACCGAGTGGCGCGCTACGAGCTTGTAGGTCTGCTATTATTGAAAAATCGAAGAACGACTGACATTTTTTTAGAATCTGATCTCAGGTCAGAATGGGTTCATCAGACCAGTGTGTGTCCAGTGGAAACCTCGCATGAATCTGATCTCAGGTCAGAATGGGTTAAATTAAGTCTACTGAGGGACTCGGGGGCACCAGTCTCATGGGTTCATTTTATACCGATGTGCACATGATGAGGAGAGCTCCTGTGCCGATGGCAACTTTGTCAAGATTCGACAGAAAAGCTGAACTCTCTTGCGCGCTGTCTCTCACTCATTAATTGCACACACTCATTCTGACTCTCTCTCTCTCTCTCTCTCTCACACACACACACACACACACACACACACACACACACACACACACACAAAACCAAAGTTACACTTGCCATACACACGCATATAAAAAGACACATTTACATGTCGCATGCAACACAGCAAACTCTAATAAGAGATGTCTCTGTGAGGGGTTTAAACTTTCCACCTTTCAAAATCAGCAGCAAACCCTTAGTGTCGTCTGGGATGTCAATCAAGTCCAACCTGGTGGAAGCTTGGGGCTCCCTGTGGATACTGGAGAGGGAGCCAAGGTCGAAATGAAATGATTGGGAAAGACAGCACAATCCCCGCATATGCAAGGCTAATGGGGCAATCAATGGCTAACAAGCTACCGCGGAGGCAAAAACAAGCACGTCTGATGGGAAAGGAAAGCGCCATGGAGGTCAGAGCAGAGCTCTGCACTTGCAGAGCTGAGGGTACCAGGAATTGGTTAGCGACCCAGTGGGGATAGGAGATGGCCTATACATGCTGTCATCACTTAGTGGTCTGCTAAATTGTCTTTTTAAGAGGGAAACGGGAAGTGTCTGAGACTTAATGTTCTGATGCTTCTTTTAATGTGTCAATTGGTTGTGCTGTGATTACCTAGTCACCTCTATCATCTCCCACGGAGGTCAATGGAGAGATGAGGACAGCAGAACCAAGATTGTCCAAGGGGACTGTCCTGCAACTACAATATCACATATTATCACAGGTGCCTCTGGAAGACACCTATTTCATTGTCGATGGCATTTAATGTTTGTTAAGACAGAATCTACACTATAGCTGTTTATAGGAGGGGCTAGCGCCCCTCAATAATCATATAAATTCACAAAACCTGTGTGAGTGAGTGGTTGGACTGGTGTTGTCCAGAAGAGATAAACCAAAGAGCAAATGTCTATAGCCTGTCCAGTGTCCGTCTGTCTGTCCGTCCGTCCGTCCGTCCACAGGGAGTAATTGCATGATGTATAGCAGGTATAAATACAAAATGTAGTCATTCAATGTGTAGGTGAATAATCAATCCCCAGTAGTGAGAAATGGATTGAGATGCATGGAATTGATACAGCTCTACATATGGCAAGTTAAAGTGTGCCACCTCTCCTCCTCCCCTCTGTCCTTTTTATGGCATGTTCTCTGGTCTCTGCAAAACGTGCTTGTCTCCGAGATTATGGCAAAAGCTTAATATTTATGATTACTGAAAAAGGTTTCAGAGACTGGCTAAGCTACAGATGACTTTAAAATGCCATTTTCTAGATCACTACCCTGTAACACCTAATGCTGCTGTGCTTTAAGTAAAACAAATATTAGCATTTTAATCACAGCTATGCCCTCACAGCCAATTTTCTTTTTTAGAGAAACCATTACCAAGAAATATGTGTAAATATCAAGTGTTGCTAGTGCTTATAGCCAACACACTTCTCCATGTGGTATTGCCCAATACAGATGGCAATAGCCAGCTCTATTCACAATGGTAATAAACTTAGTTTCTATGTTATATTGCCTATTTTGGCAAATCTTGACATGGAGCCAGACTACAAGGTGCAACATACTAGAAGATAGACTCAATATAGAGCACTGAAGTCTGACGTCAATATCGGTAGAGGGCGCAAATCCACAGGTTCATGTACTTTTTATTTGCATTGTAATCCCCATAGGGGAATTTTAGATTGCCTCATATAAGTACTGTGAAAATAAGCATGTCATCCCGGCCGCTTCACTCATATGGATATGAAGAATCAACTGACTGAGAGAAAACGCTATGGTTACTGCTACTGAATTTGTTACATTTTCGCTAGAAACAGACTGTATCATATATGAGTGACACCTCCCTGACAATAAGGCAAAGACAGCTTGTTTATTTTTGCACCACAATGCTTATATGAAACGATTTTAGATGACCCCATGTTATTCTCCAGAGAAATTACTTCCGTGAACCGGGCAGAACCAGGGGATGAGCGAGTGACGTCAGGTCTTCGGCGCTCTATAATTAAAGGGGCATTCCACTCATTTTCAAGATTTTACATATGTCATTAATATACCTTAGAGCTGTTGTGTAATAATAATTAAAAAGCCCCCCCGTTCCTGTGTTACTGGAGGTCTGAAAATAATCATGGCTTGGATTTGATGGATTCTATGATGGCAAACCAGGCAACAAAGCAGCCTCAATCCATAATGCCCCTGCTATGCCACTATGCTATACTTTTGGTATACGTTATTTTGTTCTAAAGGACCGTTTTAGGCCTTGGGACATTGTCCGGAGCACTGCTGTTTATTCAGTTGTGCATTTCTTCTCTTTAAGAAGAGGTTTCTTATACTTCCTAATCTCCCATGTACATCAATTTCTGCAGACGGCATGGCCTGGAGAGAGTTGCTGTGGTCTGAAACGTTCTTCATTCTATAGATTAATAATGAATGACTGATTGCATGGGGAATTTAATGTAGGCTGCACATGCTACCCTTTTTCATCTTATTAACTAACTGAAAGGGTAGGAATATGCTAGGCCTATGCTAAACTGTACAATTCATGGTAACGTAACGACTACTGGGCTGGGATATTTGTTAGGCTACACTACCGCTCGGCGCAGGCAAGCATGCCTCAGTGCTCAAACCTGCTTCTGACTGGGCATCAGTCTTTTAAAGGTTTTTAACATGTTTTTGGTGTTTAATAAATGGCGTTTTCAATATGTCGAGTCTACATCATGGGGTGATCATCACAATCACCCCAAGGTTTAAATTTGATCACCCACTTGTCAATTACTTGGTCAAATGACACCACAGAGCGATAAGAATGTGCAGATGAACTCTGTCCATCCAGGCAGCGTGAGTGAATTAGTGACCACAATTTGCGACAGTCCACAGCAACAGTAGTAGTAGTAGTACAATAGTTTTCATGGAGTGTAGTTTCTTTTTCACAGCACTGTAAATAACGCTTAGTTATTTTACAGGCAACAATCATGGCAGCAGTTGTTGTCTTAATTGCAAGCAGTCTCGGTTTAGATTGGTCTCTCTTCCAGGCCAAAGTTCACCAACACTGTGTTTGCATGAAAATACATCTATCTGCCTTCCACGTCCTATTGAGGCCTGCCGCATCTGTTCAGACACCATGCCGGCGTTGCTAATTGCGCCTTGCGGTCTGGTCTCCATGGTGAGCGATTATGTCACACGCAGCAGCGGTGGTGTGAGTTTGGTGCCATCTCACCTAGCGCAGGCGCTCTAGCGGGAACGAGCTATTTATAAAGGCCCGACTCTACTGTACATCTGTTGTATGACAGCCAGAGGGAAGGAGCCTGAAGGAAGAGGGGAGAAGGGTCTCTAGGAAATGCAGAGACTATGGGGAAGTGGGGAGAGCAAGGGCGGGGGTGGTAGGGGAGGGCATTCATTCGTTTCAGGCAGTGCCGACTCGGGGAGGGGGTCTTTGCCGGGGCCTACGCAAGCCTTCACAGCCCAGATGGTTCTGCCACGTTGATAGCTTTGGCATCCATTCCAACGGAGCCTCAGCCGTCAATCATTTCACCCAGTAGGACCTTAGGCGGCACCCAAACTGTCATGACACAGTCTGATGCAGCTGTTGTGGAGCAGTGTCTGAGACTTTTAGAGTTTTGTAGTTTTTACAGTCCCACTGTGTGATTGATGGGAAGCTATACTTGCTGGTTTGTGTATTGTCTACAAAAGTTGTTTAATTGTTCGAGCAGATCTCCGTATGGTGAACAGGCCAAAAGGAAAGTCTTGTTCTTTTTGAGTTTCTGTTTCACTTAGAAGTTTTTCCTTTTCTATTTCCAAGCTAATTGACAGCAGTCTGAGTGAAGCAGACTGTGAAAAGGGAAAAACCAATCTTTGTCTTATTGCTTCTGAAAGCTGTCAACCATTAACTATAACCCCTAAGACCGACGATGTTTCACTGTGAACTGTGGTATGTCAGTAAATGCACGATATGCCTGAACTATAGTAACAGTTGTGTCCCGTGTCCAAAGGCCAACCAAGGTATACATCATTTAAAAAATCACACCTGTGTGAACTGAGTGGTGCAACTCCACCCACCTCTCTCTATCTCTCTCTCTCTCTCTCTCTCTCAAATTAGCAGGCAACAGTGCAGCACTATCCCTCTCTCTGTTTCTGGCACAACAGCGCCCCTACTGGCACTCATAGTCATATACCGGTGCTCATTAACCAACACATAGGCGGACACATAGGTACATAGGTGAACACGGACATTGCTGTTCCTTGGAGTGGTTGCACCACTCAAAAACGACCTAAATTCTTTGATCAGAGTCTGCCCGGGAAAAACGTCTTAGTCAGTGCATTGGAGAGCTATGACCCACGATGCAGAAAGGTTGTGAGAAGAGTATGGAAAAACTATGTTGTTTTAAACATTTCTGTATTCTTAAGACTGAAGAAGCGCTGTCTCAGGAACCTTAGGGTCTGAGGGTCAGGGGTGGATCGAAGCGGAGGTGAATTATCTGCTTGTATGCGAAGACCTTCTGGCTTTTGCAGAGTCTATTCTCCAATATTTGATTGAAGAGGGGTGAGAAGGAGTTTGTGAAAATAGCACAGAATGTAGAGATAGCATATGTAATCAAAGCACAGTTTGCGGTTCTCCAAACATATATAGCACAGGGAACTTGTTTCTTTATTTTTATTTAAAAAATAATAATGAATATAACATATGTACAAGCTCACAATGTGCTTCAATATGACACATTATGAGCTTGTAGATTGGCTATTTGTCAAGGACAAAGTTTTTGTTAGTTTTTTCTTTTAGAAATCAAACCCTGCATGTGATTAGACTATAGCCTATCCCCCAGGGATAAATAAAGTAAGTGAAGTATAGTTCTCTGAACAGCCTGAACTCAGACTGAACATATCTTAACCCTGTAAAACCCGGATTAATTTCTACTAATTTATATGCAAATATCATGACCAATGGCATTGCAATGAACATCAATGATGACGTTTAGGTGAAAAAAGACCATTACATTTTTTTTAACTAGAACTGCATGCACTCTGTTGAGTGCATACTTGCTTGTTGCACACTAGTAGGCCATAAATGGCCTATTAGGTTTAACTATTTGCTACCTACCTACTTTATGCATGTAAAGTAATGACTACTTGTGCCTGATATGGCAGTGGTGCCAGATTACATACATGTACGTATACACAGGAGCATTACCTTTAATCCTCCCAACACTAAAACATATCGTCATTACGTCACCATCGAAAACCAATTACACTCTGGCATTGGGTCCTTTAATCCACATCTTTATTACATCATCATTGAGAGCTAGTTATACATATACTATGTATGTATATGTAATTTGTAAATTGATTAGCGGTATACTGTGGTTACTGTGCGTATGCACCGTCCCAGCAAATGACGTAATGACTAATTGTGCCTGATACGGCAGTGGTGCCAGATTACATACATGTATACATAGGAGCATTACCTTTGATCCTCCCGACACTAAAACATATCGTCATTACGTCACCACCATCGAAAACCATTGATTTTATACATACATATAGTATATGTATAACTAGCTCTCAATGATTACGTAATAAAGATGTGGATTAAAGCAATGTTTCCCAACCTGTGTGTCGCGGAGCTTTGGTGCTCCGCTTGATGTGTCCAAGTGCTCCGCGTAATTTGACCGAAATTAAGTTATAGTGTTACTTTCTGTCAAATCAGGCGGCACACTAACTCTCCCCCTTAAGCAATATTATAGCTACTGGGCTGCTCTTCTCTTCTCTTCTCTCTCCTCTCAGCTGGAAGTTGAATCTTGTCTCTGCTCTTCTCTTCTCTCTCCTCCCAGCTGGAGGTCTCCACCATAGATCTGAGTGGCGACCTGGTGGAAGGTCCAGCCACTCTGGTAGTGACCGTCATCAACCAGAACGACAACAGGCCCATCTTCAAAGAGACGAGCTACGCGGGACAGGTTCTGGAAGGATCCCCTACCGGTAGGAGACACTGCTTACTTACTTAATCCTCTTGGTTCCCGGTGGAACATAAAGCTGCTTCCATCTGGTCCTATCCTGTGCAGCATGTCGTGCCTCCATCGCCCCATGTCAGATTTGCCATCTTCAGTTCTGAGGTCACAGTTCTGAGGTCACAGTTCTGAGGTCACAGTTCTCCGCCAGGTTGTTTTTGGCCTCTTTCCAGGTGGGGTCCATCTTAGGGCTACTAAGATGAATAGGAATAGGAATGCTGTTCTGATCCATCCATCCACGTAATGACGATATGTTTTAGTGTTGGGAGGATTAAAGGTAATGCTCCTATGTATACATGTATGTAATCTGGCACCACTGCCGTATCAGGCACAATTAGTCATTACGTCATTTGCTGGGACGGTGCATACGCATCAAAATTGGCGGGACGGCTGGGACGGGGCATACGAGTCCCGGGCGAAACTAGTACCTACGCGCTCTGCTTGCGCAAGTAATTAATTGATTAATTAAACTAAGTTGTATTATTGCAATGCTGGGTGTTACAGGGTTAATCAACAGTGGTCCATGACGTTCATTCAAGGCAATATTAGTAATCTAGAATTCTAGATTATTTGTTTTGTGTCTTTAGCACTATACAGTATATAAACAACCCCATGCACTGTGTGTGAAACTGTAGCCAAGGATGTTTGGTTACGTTTGTTCTCTGAGTGAAGAGACTCCACACAACATATTTCATATGGGTGTTTGCAGTTTGCAACCCTGCTGTCACTTGCTCTTATTATCATGTCTTTCTCCTGTTGGGAGAGAAGTCCTTGTTCTCCCAGCAGGAGTCAACCTGACGGCTGACGTGACTTGTCGGAAGAGGTATCATCATGTACGTTTATGTCATTCTCTTTATCACAGATATAAGTGATATTAATATCCTCATTTTGAACAACTGGTGGGAGATGATTATGAAGCTAAACTCTCTATCAAAAGGGCGCTGCTGCTGCTAGCCAAGCATGATTAGTTGATTGATAGGTGGCATTTAGCCGTGATGGAGCGCAATATACTGCCTTTTCTGGCTGGGGGCCTGGAGGGACACGGGGAGAGATCCCCAACCTTTCAATAATCGAAAGTCTCTCGCCCAGTGAAAGCTTGATCCTTTGTTCTAATTAACCTGTGAAATGAGTTCAGAGGGTCCCTTATACCCACAGCCAATCCTTTCCATCCACAGCGCTGGAATCCTAATAGGCTGTGAACGGCAGACCGTAGAGCAGAATGCCAAAAGGTGGAAGGTCTGCTGGAGGATTTTAAAGCAGCTTGGCGGCGGCGCACCCATTGCTGCGCGCTCCCTCTCCCCCTCTCTCTCTTGCTCTCTTTCCCTTCCTTCATTTGGTCTCTCCTCTCATTATGCGTCTACAGAGATAATATTAGCATTAGAAAAGGGGCTGTATTAGCTCTCTGCCACGCACAGTTTATTTAGTCACAAGAAAGAAATGGACTGTTTCAAACCACAAGGAGTTAAGGAGATAATCCACCATCAGATTGTTGGTTGTTGTGACAGAAAGGTATTTAATACAGTAGATGTAGCCGGGTGTATGGTCATGTCCTGCCCTTGTCCATCACAAGAAATGTGAGGTCCTGATTCTAGTAGCCTCTGTGTCAGCCTGGCCAGATCTCAGGCTGACACAATTGTCCATGCAGAAGAGATAGTATGTGGCCTTTGCTCTTAGGTCTGACTGGCTAAATATGTCTCCTCCTTTGTCACTTAAAAACTAATTATCCCCCTCAGGGACGAAGACAGGGACAGAGATCATGTATTTCCGTGTGTGTGTGTGTGTGTGTGTGTGTGTGTGTGTGTGTGTGTGTGTGTGTGTGTGTGTGTGTGTGTGTGTGTGTGTGTGTGTGTGTGTGTGTGTGTGTGTGTGTGTGTGTGTGTGTGTGTGTGTGTGTGTGTTTCTTTCCATTTATCTGTGGCTTTTTTGTATGTCAAATATTTGGGGGGCTGATAAGGTCAACAGATGATAAACTTCGCTCCATGTGCATTATCCGACGGACATCCGTGACATGTCACACGTTTGGATCACGTGACCGAAAACCCCCACTGACGCTCGATTCCTAAGGCTTCTGGGAAACCGAAGCTCAATGCTTGATCTGTGCCTTGTTTATGTTTCGCATCGCCGCGGTGGTGGAATCCCCGATTCAAACACAAACGATGAAATTCTTCAAAGGTTAGTGTAAACACTAAACACCGGCAGGGAACGGGAGTTAGATATTGATTTATAACGCAGTAACGGACGGAGTGCAAAACATACTCTCTCCCCATGCCTTCGGCCTGGTGGAGACAACAATCTGTTCAAAAGGTCCAACCTAAAGGGGTGAAAAGGTAATATGACGCTGGGTGAGCAATTGGGATGGGATTTCCAGTGCCCTTTCTGTTATTTTAACTCTAACTCTTTTTTTTTCAATTAACTTTTTATTGAATTTTAATCAAACATACATGTAAACGATTAACTCTAACTCTTTATAAATTCCACTAGTAGGCCTAGCCTATAGCCCTAGCATTGCTGACTCTTTATACCTTTCACTAGTAGCCTATAGACCTATAGCATTGCTAACTCTTTACCTAGCCTATAGCCCTAGCATTGCATTGAACATTTCTTTGTACTAATTTCCCGGACCGCTACAGCAGCTTATCAATTTTTGACCCAGTGGTGGTGGTGCACGACCAAATAGTTGTCTTTTAATTATCCACCATAAGAACATGTTCTCTGTTGTTTATTTCAAGCAGTTATAATTAGTTGCATAGGAACAGACTGCACAGCTTTTGGCTGCCGGCCATTGCCTGCACAGCCTGAGGCACGCACATTCCCCTTAAAGTCACCCTGGCCAATCACCACAAGTGACCCAGCCAGACCTTTATTTTTTTTTATGTCAAATAGGTTTTTATTGAGAACAGATTTTGTAGACTAGCCCTTACCCGTTGTGAGATATTTGCCCCCCCCCCCCCCCCCCTTGTGGCCGGGTGCGTTTGTAATTGACTAATACATTCATTAATAATCATTAATGTGTCAAATCGAAAAGTTCGTTACGCCCTCCATATGGTCAATGCTTGTGTGAAAAGTGGGGGTGATTGGTGCAGGCAGTAAAGAGCTACGGCAGTCACAGTGACACACAGACACACAGACACACAGACAGACACACACTCAGACATTGTTAGAATTATAGTATGATTAAACATTGTGATGTAATTAAAATTTTCTTTTATAGAAAACAAAAGGAAAAAAAGAAAAAGACAGTGACACCGCATACTATAGAATGAAATAGTAATGGAAAACATCTGAAAAGAAAATGGCGTACAGTCAACCATATCAGTGGTATCCTGTCTATTAATTGTTTCTACTCAAGTAATGGACAAGGGGCAGCCAAACCTTATCAAATTGTCTCTTCCTGTTCCTCAGGAAATACCTTATTCTCTCAAGATGAGCCAGACCTCTATTTTAATGGTCATCTTGTAATTAACATAACCAGCTGTTACAATAATAACAGTTTATTAAAAAACTAGACCATATCCACTTCAAGTTGTGTATGTAAATACAGATCAAATTCCTAAATGAACAGATACAAATAACTGCGCCTCTCCACATCCCTGACCCTACCAGAGGCATTTGAATTTGATACTGGCTGATAACCGCTGACTAAAGACACAGCAATGTGCCAAAAAGAAGGGAAAAAAGGATAACACAGTCTGTCAGTAAATTAGCAATACTATTACCAAATATGTTGCTTCAATGTTTTTGTTCCAATGCAACATTCTGCTTGTAAGGCTGCTCTAGCATCAGGCCAAACCACGCATAGTACATCAGTTAACTGAAATGAATATTTAATTATTTTATGGGGCAATTAGCTAAGTGTGTTATTATTATCTGACAGCTTATTTGTCCAAATCAACGCAGACAAACTGTTGGCACTGCAGCAGTATGCAGCCCCATAGCAAAAGAAACATTTCCAAACTTTTCCAAGTAAACACCAAGATGATCAAGATGTCACAGTGTCAGATACTGTATGCTACATCTTACTGTAGCACCTACTCACAACCAGAGCTAACTGTAGCCCTCGGCCACAAATGATGCATTCCTCCCTGCACCCTTCTGCTAATCCAAAGGCCCTCTGCAAGTGAAAAGCAGTTGGAACGCTTTGTTGTAAAAGCTTTCTCCTGTGTTCAGCAGGAGGAAGATGAAGAGAAGGCATAGATGTCTCTGAAACGACTTTCAGAGCCTGAGGCAAGATTTTTTTTCTCTCGCTTATTTTTTATTTATTTTTTATCTTTCACCTCTCCTGCAAACTTTAGATCTTTACAAATGAGGATGGAATATGAAAACTTGGCCTGTTACAGCGCCACCATGAGGCTGAGTTGAAAGTTTCAAGTAGCATTTCTTTGCCTAGTTGGCCTAGTGTGCAAAATATCCAGTCGTAGCAAAATAGGATTGAATATGAAAAATCCGAAAGAGCCGTTTAGTTAAATGACTAGATACTGTGTACAGATTTGCATGATGTTTTGACTAAAGCTGTAGTAGTATTATAAAAATATATACTGGAAAAAAAGCACTGGCCTACTTGGAACGATGCAAGTCGGAAATGCATGTTCTTTGTCAGGCATACCCAAACATGGGGAGGCCAATAGGCATTTCTGAACTCAGGTGCTCTGCTATCAATCTAGTACCGTTTCCCGCCTTGTCCAATTGAATAGAAGTATGGATTTAACCTCCCTCCGTCTCTCTAACATTTACTCTTGCATACACATTACCTACGGCTATTATTATCATGGTGCGCCCACTCAGAGTGATTCAGAGTTTGATTCAATGACCAGAGGCTGTGAGTATTGAGTCGTATTACAGTAGGCCAGAGCTGGGTTGGATATAATCAATGCAAACTTAGTAAACACCAAAGGGAATTTTGGCTGGGGTTTGTTTTTCTTCCTTACACAGGCATAGAAAGAAAGAAAGGGAATACAAATTTTAGAGCAGGTTTTCAAATGTCATACCACTAGCTTGTTTATGTCAGCAGGGTGCTGTTTTCAATGGAGAAAGCCATATCTAATCAGAATGTGCCTCTGCATATTATAATAGATAGCAGAGGAAGACAAAAAATATCTGTAGTACGGTATATAATCTAAACCCGTACCTAACGTATATACTAATCTATGGTCCAGCGACGAAGATCCTCCTCTCTACCTTGGAAATTAACTTTGTGTTAACCGCTTACCTTTGACTGCATTCCCCTGCAAAAGGAAAAGAAAAGTTAATTTCTGTTCTGCAACATTATTCAATAAATGCCTTTTGTGAATAGGCAATCCTGATTCCCGCACCTGAGTCAGTCGCCACAATATATATAATATGTATAGAATCAAGATTCACGTTTAATCACAATGTACAATAATGTGATATCTCACATAATATAGGCAAAGGGACAGACGGTAAATAAGCTGCTGCAGGCAGGGGTCGGCTTTGGTCGAAAGTCAGTCTGAAGAACGAGAGCGGCGGGACAGCCCGTTAGAACAATGAGCGTCACTGCCAAAAAAAGTTGTATTTATTTCAGTTTAATAGACAACTCACGAATACATTTAACCAATATTTATTATAGAATGAGAAGTGTGTATATAATATTGTATCTTGACGTTCGGCTCTGCTACATTTTTCTCCCTGCTCGGCACCAATCAAAAACCATCATTAAACATTAAGAGCAGGGAGATAGATAAAAAAAAGCCATAGGGAACATAAATAACACTCTTTTTGATAAAACTTCGTCGTGGGCCCTGGGTGTTACTAATTGAAAGGACGGTAAACTTCGTCCTGGGCGATCGGGGTGATAACGGAGCCCACCGGTGGTGGTGGGAGCAAACATCACATAAAAGCAACCAGGAACCATAGCAGAAGGAAGGCAGGCAGGAAGAGCATGCAGTCTAGTGAGCTTAAGTAGCCCGCCCAATTGGTCAGCTGACTGCCACGTCAGCGAATGACATGTGGGTCTTGCACACACTGAATACACCCACATAGTAATGCAGCATACTGTATTAACCCCTTGAGTATATGAATGCACCCTTGAGCACGGCATGAAACCCCTCGAGTATATTTGACTGAACTAACTCCGCAAGCTACGTATCATTTTTTACATTACTGTAAACTGGCCTGCTCAAACAAGTTCAAACTGCTCAAAAGGGAGTCTAATGCTGATATAAGGGAGTGTGAAGGTAGTGCAAATTGTGTCGAGCGATTAATTAGTTAACAATCGTGAAAAACTGTAATATCAAACAGTGAGCAATATTATCCAGAGCCTTTGGCTCATGCCCTTTGCACACAACATGGGCCAACTCAAACTAATTTACTCCTGCAAAATGTACAAACACGCGTTGCTCATTTCCCAGAGGTTTTATGCTCTGAGAACTGTTCAACTTCTTCACCATTAAATCACAACACAACATAGGCCCTATGTCTTGGTTTTGTCCAAGTATCGACAGAAATGAAGGGCCGATGAGGTCTTGGCTGAATTTAAGTATCTACAGTATGTGGTTGTCGACTGCTTCGGCAGCGCAAATAGGCCCATACAAAACGTAGGCTAATTAAAGCTAGAGAGTGCCTGAGCTATGATAAAATAAATTAAAGAATAGAAGAGTTTGTGTGTGTGTGTGAGAGAGAGAGAGAGAGAGAGGCATAGGTGAAAACAGAAGGAAGGTAGAGTAGAGGGAGGCAAAGGAGGTGTGGAGTGAAAGATAAGAAGGGGGACATACATTGTAGAAGGATGGTTAGAGCAATGGAACAATGGTACCTCCTGTTTGCATGAGGGAATCTGGCCATGGGACGTAAATGACAAAGTCCCCATTAAAAGCAAATGGACTTTACCCTGCCCCGGCTTCTCCTTGGGCCAGACAGCACTTATCGTTTCTCGGCCAGAGAACTAGCCTGCACTGAAGAGCCCTCGATAACGCATACCCACACACACTACACTTGACTGCGTATGCACACAGCAAGCCAAACAGTACTCTTTAATTATTGACTTAGATTTATTACACGGCCATAATTAGAGTAGGAACACATTGATTTCCTCTGTGAGTTCACTGTCATACAGGGTTCATGAGGAGACCACTCGCCCATGCTCCATAGATAGTATACACCACTATGCTTACAAATTATACTTTGTGCTTATAACTAAGCAACTGCACACAACAAGCTGTGGTATGTCTTGGGTGCATGGGTGTGTCACACACTTAGCTGTGATATAATGTATGCTGTGTAGATTATCACCTGGGCACAGTACCAGGCGATTTGTTTATCACTGACCAATGTCCTTATTTATTCACAAGACAACAAGAAAGTAGTACTTGATCAACAGTTAATTAATAGACGACGAACCGCCGGCTGGTGAATGAAATAGAAGTGGACCCAAGAAGAAGCTGTTACCACATGCAGCAGAACAGGGGATCCTAATAAACTAAGGTTACTAAGCTAAACTGCGACCAGTGCTGTCGCTCGACTGTCGAGACGAACGCTGCTGTGTGCCGTGTGGTCATCAGACTGATTCATGGCTGTGTTTGTTCTGTATAGCGGAGCAGGCTTTTTAGTTACATTGCTGTTATTAAAGAGGCCTCTAATACTGCCTGCAGGAGAGACAGACAGAGACACATCAAGGCTGCTGGTGTTACAGTACGTGTTGCTCCGTGACCCACCATGCAGAGCTCTCACTCTCTTTTCCCTCACATGTCTCTCTCTCTCTCTCCCCACACACACGCACACAACCTCATCCATAATTCTCTCTCTCTGCTCCCTTGCTCTTTCTCCCTCTCTCGCTCCAAACAACTTTTTCATCCACACTGGTATACTTTCCCTCTTCCCCCCCTCACCGTCGTCCTCCTTCCCCACTGCATGCATCCGTCTTTCCATTAGCTAGAAGAAGACTCACCACATCACAGTACATCTCCACCACCTGTCCAGTACATCTACACCACCTGTCCAGTACGTCTGCACCACCTGTCCATCTGTCTCACCTGCACGCGTTCTCTCCCAGAAGAAGACGGCGTGTCTGAACATAACCAAAGCGGTGTGTGAAGCATTGGAAGTATAGAAATCAGGATGCATTTTAATTTTAATGGCAAAATGCTTGAAATGGAACGTGCAATAAGAACGTCAGATGATTTCCCTCAAATAAAACCTCCAAGGCTCAGGTCAGCTCCTTATATGGAGATCTAAGGGTTTGAGGTTTGAGGTCAGATGTTAAGTTGATGGCCGGCTCCGCAGATCTAGGTGATGATCCAGTCTTCTCCATGCATGGTTATCCAGGGTTTAATGAGTTTTCATATATGGAGACGGCCATATATGGTGGGTCACGAGGCGTGATCATATATGGAGGCGTGACATGAGACATGGCACGACTGACTGACGGGATATGCAGGTTTTCATAGTAAACTGCGACCTACCGTTGCAATAAAATGTGAAAAAAGACTTGTCTGTATGTCCATCATCCATCAGTCTGTCTGCCCGTCAGTCCATCCATCCGTCTGTCTGTCTGTCTGTCTAACCACAGTGGTTGTCTAGCGGCTGGACACAAATGGAGTCTAGCTAGATGTGTAATGGATGATTTCTGGGAAGAGACAAGAGGCAAAGTCATAATGGTGATGAGGGGGAGGGGGCTGTTTTATAACCGGCCGGACTGTCAGTCATGGTGCCACATTCACCCACTCATTCTCTCTCTCGCGCACACACACACACACACACACGCACACACACACACACACACACACACACACACACACACACAGAGAGAGATATCACAGTCACATCCCTGCAACCGCTCCTCCAGCTGCCAGGAGATCTGTTGTTATCTGTTAAAGCCAGATCAGAGCAGACAAACCCTGGTTCAGTCAGATCAGTGAGACACATGTGCACACACCCACACACAGAGGAGATACTGTACATACATGCATATGCACGTGTACACTATACTATACATACAAATTGTAAATGGTGCAATTTATATACAGTATCGCCTTCATCCAAGGCGATTTACATAGATTGTGCATTACATTCACCCATTCACACACATACACACACACACATTCATACACCGATGGCAGCGGAAACCATGCAAGGCACCAACCAGCACATCAGGAGCAATTAGGTGTTCAGTGTCTTGCTCAAGGACACTTTGACACTAACTCTGGGGGAGCCCGGGTTCGAACTGACAACCTTGCGGTTCTTGCTTTCACTTATGTAGTATAAAAATTTTAAACATTTGCGACAAGTAGCAGCAATTTATTCAAATGTAATTGAATTAAAGTTAGTTGCTCTGTTTATATAACAGATTTTCTATGTACCGAGGTCATTTATATCTCTACATGGCCTGGCATAAGTTTTGCCAATTCAGGCAACTTTCTGTCTCTCCTTCTTTCTTTCCATGTCCACCTTTTCTCTCTCTCTCTCTCTCTCAGTAGGAGTGGGGGTAGGCACTGTGATACCTTATTAGGTGTCTACATTCAATGCTGGGGCCCTGATGGGAAATCCATCTTCTAATAAAATGGAGGGATGGATTATTGCTTTTTCTGCAGTGCAGGCAGCGCGCCAGACTCACTTCCTAAAACCTGGTCAAACACCAGCCTCCCCACACAGACACGGGCAGACGTGAACCTCGTCGGAGCCGAAATCCATCCTGCTGCCACGCAACCAGTGTTGTGGGAGTACATTTTCTTTCTTTTATTTTTCAACCAAGAGTTTTTTCTTGCCTAGTGTGTAGGGGTCTATAAGGACATGCAGGGGGTGTCGTTTGTTTCCTTTGTATGAATGTATGGGCAAAAGGCACATTTATATATCCCCTTTTGTCCAAAGTGCTTTACATTTATACACACAAATAACGGGATCAATCCGCTCATCGGGAGCAGTTAGAGTTAGGGGTTCAGTGTCTTGCTCAATTACACTTTCGAACGATCGGCGATCGAAACCAGGAACCTTCAGATTCCAAGACATAGCCTTTGAGACTGTGACTATAAGAGCTACTGTATACAAACAAAGTTGAGTTGAGTATTTGTGTATAGCTCCAAATTTCTATGTGTGTCTCCTTTCGCCAGCTTGTGTGAAACTGCTGTGTAAGCTAGTTTTGTCGGACCATTTGTCTTTGTACTCTGCATGCATGTGCGTAAGCAAGCAGGCACACCTGTAAGCTATGCGCACACACGTATACTGTAGAGTACAGTCTGTCTCTGTCCTGCACAAGGGTATATGTACACACACAGTCATACACACACGCACACGCACACGCACACGCACACACACACACACACACACACACACACACACACACACACACACACACACACACACACACCTGTATGTTCACACCTGCTGATGTGTTAGAAGGGCAACAGTCTATGCTGTCCTCTGGAGCCCAGCTGGGAGGTTTATTCCTGGAATGTCTCCACAGGCATCATGGACAAGGTGCCTACTGTGTACAGAGCCGCTGTTTCATTACTGTAATTTACACTGTAGTTCTGTGCAATATAATACCCACACAGTAAAATCGGCAGTGTTAATCTAACACAGAGAGTGCACTAATGGAACCTGTGTGTGTGTGTGTGTGTGTGTGTGTGTGTGTGTGTGTGTGTGTGTGTGCGTGCGTGCGTACCAGTAAACAGGTTACTGATGCCATATAACATACTGTAGGCCTACTTGTTTGACCAAGCTTGTTTGGAGAATACACCTTTCATGCGGAAGGCCATGGGTTCGGACTTCGGACCCTGCCCGTTCCTAACACCAAATCGAAAGGGTTCGGTCGTGAAAACAGACTTGATGCAAACAACAGTGACACAACAGTCACTGTTTCCTAATCTCCAAACTTTATGGGAATTAAATTCCAACAGGATTTTCAGCAGCATGTCTGAAGTCAAATCCTTTAGAAATATGGTTTGCGGGTAAAGGATTGCTGTATTTTGCTCACATCGTTTCAAAGTGGGCTGTGTGGCCTGCGTGCGTGTGTTTGGGAGTCAGTCTGAGAGTATCTGGGCCTCTGTCTGGGAACTGTGTGGTGCTATATGTGCTGCATGGTTAACTCGAGGACATTCCGTTTGTTTGCGGTGTTTGTTAACCTCGATCGCTCACTCGGTCCTGGCCAAAATACCCAGCCTGCAGTTGCCTATCATCTACGGAGCTGCAGTGCACCATCTTAACAACTATGTGCGTGCGTGCGTTGAAAGAAAGTTGAGAGAAAGAGTCGGGGATTGAAAGAAAGAAGGAAGAGAACATCCATGGGATAATTCACGCACTCGTGAGCACACACACACACACACACACACACACACACACACACACACACACACACACACACACACACACACACACACACACACTCTAACCCTACAGTAGTTGTGGCAACGGAACAGACCTCAGAGAGAGCCAGGCACACTGAGGGAGAACCCTTCAGCCCACACCACTAATGAGAAACACTGACGGAGCACAGGAGAGGTGTTTGGAGGAGCAGATAGCAGGACAGAGGGTAGAGAGGCGGCGGTATGGGAGGTGGCGGAGGTGGGAGTTTGGGGAATAGCACTTTTCCAAACCAATTAATCATCTGTGAAAAAAGTAATGAATTGTTTTTTCCTCACTATCTCAACGCCCCCACCCCTCTCACTCTCTCTCTCTCTCTCTCTCTCTCTCGCACTCTCCCCACACATATACTTTCTTTCCGCATTAAGTTTTTTTTTTAATACAGCAAGGAAATGGTACCTCATCAGAGCTGTCGCAGCTGTTTTGGCATCCATTAGGCTGTTGGTGGAGATACAATAGAGGTAACGATACTTCCTCTGGAGTACTTCCTCAGTTCGCTTTGCCGTTTTCACAGAGCAGATACAGAAACGTAAAGTCTGTGAGTGATGATGGTGTGTATACTGTATAGTGTGTACTGGAGATTACCGGATGCAGTAGACATGCTCTGGACCGGATCTCACTGAACAGCAAATAGAACGCAGGCTTTCCCACAGGTACTGCATAAAGCGTGGTGACACAGCCTTTCACATGTGTGTACGCAGACATTCAGTTTCACCATGTGAATCCTGATCTGTAGTGTGCAAGCAATCTTCAGTACATTAAACATTCACGTCCCTGCTAAATAATGTGCATTGTGCACGTGAGGTAACTCAGCCTAAATATTTATATGATCATGCACTGCGTTAAACACACTGGCTTTTGTTTTAGTGCATGGATTCTGTCGCAACGTTGACTCGTGGGCGAAATATTATCTCCTTAAGAAAACATCCAGGGAGCTTTCAAGAAACAGCTGGTAGATGTGCAGCACCTGCAACGCAACACATCAGTAATGTAATAATGCTTTGTCGACATATTCTCCAATGGAAGCGCATAAATGTCCTTTGGAGAGCAGTGTATTTGACGTCTTAAGTGTGATTAAGCGAAGTATTACTGGAATAGATGCAGAATTAAGGTGAAAAGCTGAGAAATATGAACAGCCCAAGATTCAGTGCCCTTGGCTGGGATGAGAAGGACTCACACACAGCGCCACCAGACACATGCATAATTGCATATACAGTAGCCTACTCTAGGATCAATGACAGAGAATCTTAGGAGCTAATAAATGTTTCTTGTTACCTTGTAAGAGTAAATTGCCAGCCAGTAGGACCACACATTTTGGTTTATGGTCTTTTGAGAAGGCTATGAGCTAACGCTACAGATCTGGCCACTGAGGCACTGAAAATCCATTTGATGTTGTTTGTTTGTTTCTTCTTCTTGTTCTCACAGCTTCTTTCTCTGTTGAATTGGATTTGGAGAAGAAAAAAACATGTGGATGGAGGAACATAAATAGCTGGTAAGTCCCTTTAAAGCTCACTAGAACTCATACAACATATTAGATTCGCTGGCATTAACTCATTCTGTCCCAATCGTCTTCATCTCCATGATCTCGTCCTGCACATGTTGTCTGTGCTCTTCCCTTTTCTGTATTCATCTTAAAACATTTTGTAATTCTACAGTTTCACATTTCACAGACTATCCATATACAATGAGCAAACGGTAGAGCAAGCTTACATTCTCAATACAATTGACTAATACTATCACGTGAAGAATATATGGATTTATCATGCACCAATGAATATGGTATTGTGAGAGAGATACCACTTACTGTACATTAGGATGCTCAATATTTAGTTTTTCTCCCTCATCTATTTTCTCTTTAAATCCCTTTCCCTCACAATCCCATCACTGCTCAATCAATCCCCATTGTCAGGCTGTATCTTGCTTCCTCCTTTGCTGGATGCAGAAGCATTTATCATCCCAAGAGCAATTCAGTTTGCATGCAGCTCACAGGAGTGGACAAACAACTCACAATACTCAGTCACTACTTGATCCACTTTCATTGTTAAATGATTAGGGACATACATTCTAATAATATTGCCAGAAACCGAAGCATCCAAGAAGGACATGTGTGTCAGCAGCCTAATAAGTCAGTTGACAGACATGCATGCATTCATGAAGACAGACAGATCGATAATATTGCTAATGTGTACATGGACACATAGTGTATTTGGTCCAAACAACGCATTATTCATGCACATTGTTACAGAACATGCTAACAGTGGTCATTTCAGGAAGTGCCTGAGCAAATCAATACATCCTTGCTGTATATAGCCGAAACAGAGGTAAGACAATGCTCACTGTTAAATGTCTCCTGTGCAACGTCAAAAGCAGCTGGATTACATTTGTTGAAAACATGCACAGCACAGCAAAATGGTAGGAATTCACTAAACGTTTCGAACGCGGTGCTAATATCCAGTTGCACACCCACTTTGCACAATCCATGTCTGAAGTATTTCAGTCTGTTACATCCAACCCCCTTAACCCCCACCCTCCCCATTGTGGCAGTAATCTATATTTCTTAGTATATTCAAGAAATATGTACAGTGTACATAATGGGTGAAATAAAAGTTTTCACCTGGATTCACCTGGTCAGCTGCATGACACGCATAGTAGGGCAGAACTCATAGTTTGTGCATTCAGTTTGATCAGATAACAGACCATATGAAAGGGGTTTGTGACTCAAGTTTGTTTGTGTGGTAATTATAGCATTCATATGATATCTTCATCTCTCTCCTCACCTATTTGTCTATTTATCATTGTAGCCTAGGGCTAGTAGTAGTTCAACAGTATTGCAGTTTCATCACATACAGACATAGAGTATCTCCCAGAGTGCTCATATACTGGGCTCTGCTGCCCTCTACTGTTGCCTATGCTGTTTAGCACCATGAACCACATATTTTACAGAGGCATACTCTAATCATGACTGGTAGTGTTTACTATGGACATCACCACCAGTGACTTATATATCGTTGCTGTCAGGAGAAAACCACCTAACTCCATGTTAGAGATTTTAGATATGTTTTTTGTTTGTTTTTGCATAAATCAGTGCTATTGGAACACCCTTTGCGTCTGTCTGTTGGTTAACAAAATATTTAACCAATACACCAATCGGACAAAACCTCTTAATTCCATTGGCCGTTCAAACTGTCTGCTAAAGCAAGTAACTCCACCACAACACCAACTTTGATGAGGCAGTATTGCTTTGTTTTCAAAATAAACTGTGTAAGGTTTTCTTAATTTCCTGAAAATTCTTTATTTCCTGAAAATAATTGGAGTTTCTGAGTTTCTTCCCGACAGCAGAGATACAAGTACATTACATTTTATTATATTAAGTTGATGACAGGACAGAGTGACCACAAGTTTGCGTTTGTGGACCTTTATTGTAATTTTTTTCTTTCAATTCTGTTCAGTTCTCTTTCTCAATGTTGTTGTTCCTTAAGGTAAAGACAATGTTTTCAGTGAAAACACATTATAAATCTCCATAATGTCTATAAAGACGAACACAAGTTTATAAGACCAGAGAGGGGAGGGGATCAATAGCTACAGTACGGACTAGTACGGACCTACTTTTTAAAGAACAGTGTGCTTGTGTGCGTGTGTGTAGCCTACTGCACCCTGTAAACTAAAAACTAAAAACAAATCTATAATTGCATTCCATGGGGGCAAATATATTTTCTTACACACCAAAGAAGAACAAAATCACTACTGAGAAAGAAATACAGGCTGAAATGTACAGTGCAGAGACTGTACGGAGTACGCAGAAGGCCGACACATCCATACTCCAATCCTTTCCTTTTTTTGCACAATATGCCCAGGGATGTGTTCTAAAGCAGTGGTTTTCAACCAGTGGTCCTTCAGTGGTCTGAACTAAATGATGGAGAGTTGGTAACCAAATGGACCCTTGTATATCTTCTCAGTCTGTGTGAGAGGCTAAATCTCATCAAATGGTGGTCTGTACGTTGGTCAAATGCCGAATAAATAATGGACCTTTTGATATGAAAAAGGTTGAAAACCACTGATCTGAAGCGGTTAAAAGGCATTTTCATTCCAACTCGACTTTAATATTCATCGTTGACTTTCTCATTTGATGTAATGAGTGGGATCAGACTTATCAAACATCTGAACATGAATGTGAGAGGTGATTCCTGGGTAGACACTTTGCATAGGCAACATGGTTCCAATCCTCTCCCCTTTCTTCACCATTCCAAAGTAATTGTCTGGCTTAACATAGAACAGCTTGAAACACAAACCTGGGGAGACACACACACACACACACACACACACACACACACACACACACACACACACACACACACACACAGACACAGACACAGACACAAACAATTAGTTTGTGTTTCTTTATATTGAGGCAATGTTTGTGATCTCTGACATACTTACTTACCCTCCACACCCTCAACGCTGATGTTGACTCCATCGTTGATGGATGCTTTCTTGGGGTCATTGTATGGGAAAGACTTGCCGTTGAGCACGGCATCAAAGGGAGCGAACACAGTAGCACCATCCTCACACTCTACATCCACCCCCAGGTGTCTACGACTGCCTCCATCCCTTATGTCACACAAAGTTAATGTTGTGACAGTTATTTGTCATTTTATCTGCAAAAGCAATTATGCATCCGTACTTGGTAGGCTGTTGTGTGTAACAAAGGAGTTTACTAAGCCCACTAGTGTCTCTCTCACACACATAATATGTGTTGTATTATATTATAATACAATATGGTACAACACATACACATTAATGCCACACCATATGACCAATATACAGTACTGTACTTCCGTATTACCTTGGAGCTCCGTAGTGTCCCTGCCCCCATCTGTCACTCCCTCTGATCTTGTTTAACGGGTTTCCACTACAGAGGGAACCAAACTTCATCATGTTGCTTTAGGGAGGAGGAGGAGGAGGAGGGGGAGGAGGAGGGGGAGAAAATAAATAGCAAAGATCCATCAGGGTGTTTAATTGGGTGTTTTTTATAGTTATAATCTAAACTGTGTCAACCTGTAGTAGTGGTAGAAAATTATGTACAGTATGCAAACAGACATGGGAGGGGGGGGTGCTTCTGGGAGGTCACAGATTTATGTAACTTCTTGTTTGCGGTGACACTGTATCTACAGTAGAATGTTATATTCTTTGCAATTTGTACGTTTTCACAATATAAAATAAAGTGTATCTACTGTAGGCTATTGTTTGTCAACCTGTGGATACTTACAACAAAATATTCTACTAGTCAATAGCAATTTTCATACCCATTGAGAGGCTACAAGCACACTCTTGAGCAAGGATAAATTTAAAAAGCTTTTAATATCTTGGGACTATTACACATTAAAACTATAAAATGACACTCAACGACGACCGGTTTTGACACACCACCGTGTCTTCTTCAGGGCATGGCTAGAGCAATTTTCATAAATTGGGATTTTGAATGAGAACAAGTTAAAAACACTTCCATGGCGCAGCTATAGCGGAGGTAGACATTTGTACTCCCTTACCCCTGTGCCCTGATTGCCCTGAGTGGACTCACCTGGGTGTGCCAGTGGAGACTGTTCAGGCGGATGAGCTCCTGTGACTATTTAAACCTGTTTAATTATCTTCATGATGGATATTTAAGGCCCATTCACTAGTTTCAATGTATTGTCTACTCATGTAAATGAGTGTTTCATGCTTTATTTCCTTTGCTGGACAACAAAAGGCGTGGCTTAGGAATAGTTCAGCTTTTGTTTCTGAATTAAAATGGGAAGTGTAGGAACATTGTCATTATTGCTGCTAAAGTGTCATGCGTCACTGAAAGAGGAAGATGGCTGATGTTGTGGGAAGTCATAAGCACCACATTAGACATCAGTTCTCATATTTGGTTGAAGGACATCCTCTTGACTCACATGAAACAGTGAATTGTATTCAAGGACTAAGGGCCAAGGACAACGAGCATAAAGAAATATGGAACCTGTTCAGACAGATGAAAATCACCTTTTTATCAGCTAAGATAGCTAAGTACAAAATATCTAGGCCTAGGGCAGCATAGAAACAACAGTATTGTGATAATAAAATACCCCCGGAGGAGGGATGACCTCGACTCTATTCCGCAGCTGACACTCGGTGGGGAGGTGGTGGAAAGGGTCGGCAGTTACAAATATCTCAGGACCACTATTGACAGTGGGTTGACCTTTAATGACAACACACAGGCCATCTTCCCAAAGTGCCAGAAGTGGACCTACCTCCTACGGAGGTTGAGATACATGGATGTTGCCCCCCCCATCCTCTGCAGCTTTTACATCTGCCATATAGAGAGTCTCCTTACATTTTCTTTCCTGGCTTGGTATGGACGGCTGTCAGAGTCCAACAAGCAGGGCCGGTTCTAAGGGGGGGCAAGGGTAGGCCCACCCAAACGTGCGTCCTGCCCACCATATAGACTTATAGAGGCAGAGTAGTTCCGGAGCAATGGATTGTGTGGCCTTGCTCATTCCCTGATGGACTGATCGAGGGTAGCTACTGGGACGTAAGTCGGGATTTGATCAACCCCGGCTGGGTCGCCTGAGTGAGGGGTATGATGTTGGTAGACCCGAAACCCCGTTGACCTCATAGCAAGACATAGCAAGTCAGTCTGATTCCAGGCTGAAGCCTGGAAACAGTTCAGTTCAGTGTTTACCTTTTCATTCCGGAGTGAGGAAAAAAAAATAAAACAAGAAATGATGACTTTCGTCATATTATTACCAGCAGCTTTTATATGTGCGGCGGTGGTGGTCCACAGAAGAAAAAAAAATAGCAGATCTACAAGCTCCCAATGTGTGAAGATATGAATATGATGCAGTGTGACCTTGTAGATAGGCTATTTTAACTATTTTATGTATTTTTGATTATTATATATTTTGTAAAGGAATGGTTTTGGTCATACAAGGTTTTCACCTGACAGCAATATATCTGACTATCAGTATCGGTCAGTTAGACCAGATTGCATTCAAATTGGCTACTATGAGTATGAGGTTTCCACTTTACGACAGATTGTACACATTTTGTAGAGTTATGGGTCTATTTGGTTGCATTTGTACATACGCTCAGGTCGCCTATTCTCCAAACCATCATATATCGCATGATTCACATCGCTCCGCACGCACAGGCTGTCGGTAGTGTTAACAAGCTTGGCAGGTCTAAAGAAGGTGCCGCGGTAGCCGGCATGGGGGTCCGTGGGTAGAGGCTGTGGAGGTCCCAGAGGAGTTCGGCGCGGGGCGGGGGGGTCCGTGGTAGAATGCCTGGGAGTCCGTGAGTACAGTCACTGAGACCCAAATGTGTTACTGTCTGTTATCCATTAAATCAGCAAGTCTGCTGCCACGTTTTAGCGGCGCTCCGCTGTTATTTGCCCCCTCAAGGTCGTAACTGTTCTATTAGTTGGCTCTGGGACTGGTTGAAACCACTGCAATCATGGCTAATGGCTGGGAAGGTGCGTCACAGTGCGTGGCAGGCGAAATAGCCAATGCGAACTGTCTAATCGTAGCTGCTGGTAACACCTACTACGTAGCTGCTGGTAATAAAAAAGGATTTTTATTGCAGATGATTTAAGTACAGTGTCCTTTTGATAATTATGCTTTTATATTGTTCATGCAGTATATATGAATCTGTCCGACAGCAACACAGTTCCCTAAAAGGTGATCGTCCCAGCCAGTATATATTAATCTGTCCGACAGCAACACAGTTCCCTGAAAGATTATCGTTGTGCTAGTATATATTAATCTGTCCGACAGCAACACAGTTCCCTAAAAGATGATCGTCCGTGCCAGGGCCCCTCCTACGTCACACCAGGTCCACTCCTGCTCTCACCAGGCCCAGGACCTGTGCGTTGCACCAGACTCCCAGCACCAGGCACTTCATTCAGGAGTGGTGGATTATAATGGCCCTCCTAAAGGCCTCACCAAGGTTTGTTGGGCTTCCTCCTCACGGAGGACACAGGCTGGGGCTCTAACCCATACTGCTCACCCGGTTGCCGTCTACAATCCGGCTGTCACCTGTCTCTCCGGTGGTCACCAGACTATACCCAGTTGTCACATAGTCTATTCCTATGAGTCACTATAAATAGAATAACTAAAAATACATCGCATGGATGCACCTGGGACATATACAGTGATGTATCCTGAGGTCAACGGGGTTTCGGGTCTACCAACATCATACCCCTCACTCAGGCGACCCAGCCGGGGTTGATCAAATCCCGACTTACTGTACGTCCCAGTAGCTACCCTCGATGAGTCCATCAGGGAATGAGCAAGGCCACACAATCCATTGCTCCGGAACTACTCTGCCTCTATAAGTCTATATGGTGGGCAGGACGCACGTTTGGGTGGGCCTACCCTTGCCCCCCCTTAGAACCGGCCCTGCTTGTTGGACTCTGACAGCCCTCCATACCAAGCCAGGAAAGAAAATGTAAGGAGGCTCTCTATATGGCAGATGTAAAAGCTGCGGAGGATGGGGGGGGGCAACATCCATGTATCTCAACCTCCGTAGGAGGAGGTAGGTCCACTTCTGGCACTTTGGGAAGATGGCCTGTGTGTTGTCATTAAAGGTCAACCCACTGTCAATAGTGGTCCCGAGATATTTGTAGCTGCCGACCCTTTCCTCCACCTCCCCACCCAGTGTCAGCTGCGGAATAGGGTCGAGGTCATCCCTCCTCCGGGGGTATTGTATTATCACAATACTGTTGTTTCTATGCTGCCCTAGGCCTAGATATTTTGTACTCTTAGCTGATAAAAAGGTGATTTTCATCTGTCTGAACAGGTTCCATATTTCTTTATGCTCGTTGTCCTTGGCCCTTAGTCCTTGAATACAATTCACTGTTTCATGTGAGTCAAGAGGATGTCCTTCAACCAAACATGAGAACTGATGTCTAATGTGGTGCTTATGACTTCCCACAACATCAGCCATCTTCCTCTTTCAGTGACGCATGACACTTTAGCAGCAATAATGGCAATGTTCCTCCACTTCCCATTTTAATTCAGAAACAAAAGCTGAACTATTCCTGTTTTGGTACAGCAGGTTATGCAGATTACCACTGTGAAACAATTCAGATAATATCATCGAGGTATGTACAGTAAGTTTCCACCAGGTGGTATTCCCTACCTCCAGGGCCGGATCTACCATATGGGCACCTTGGGCACGTGCCCTGGGGCCCTTGGGCACCACACCAGGACCTCAAGAAATAAGTTATATATTTTTTGGCCCGGGAATAGACCAATATAACGGCATAAAACCACCCCAAAATGCAGGGGGCCCTTGGAGCTTCAGTGCCCAGGGGCAGGGACGTGCACACAGACATCGAAGGGGGATTCAGCCCCTGCCCTTTTACCCGTCCTTAAACTGCCCTTTCCAGACCACGAATGCAGCAGTTACTATGGTGAAACAAATGCAAATGCCACTCCTTTCCATGCCATACTTTATACCGGAAGGCAGCATTCAGGAGAAGGTTTTTTTTAAACATACCGGTATGTTTATTGATTTTCTTTACAGCACAATAAGTAATTTCAAAACAATTATTGACATATATTCCCCCCCCCCCCCCACATCCCCATGGCAGCACAAATACAAACAAAATCTTCAAGAAACATCAGGAAATGTTTTGACAACAATAAATACAGAACAAGAAAATGGCATTCAGGAGAATTGCTTTTTTTCCGAAGTCTCCTGAACTTGAACACAGTGTTTTGAAAAACATGTGGTGCAACACATCTCATAGTGGGGTCCGGGGACCCCCAGGGGTCCTTGAGGGAGTTCCAGGGGTTCCCCAGCTAAATTATAGTTTGGAACCAAATGGTCTCTTATGGTTCTGTAACTCTGAGAGTGTACAAATCCATTTGGGTCCATTTAGTTCCATTTGTACACTCTCAAAGAGTTAAATTAACATTGATTTTACTATATAAATTGGGGTCTCAGAGATAGAAATGCCATTAAATGGGGTTCCGTAGACTAATGCATGTCAAACTGGAGGTCCTTGAAATTAAACAGGTTGACAATCACAGAGCCTTAAAAACCTTCTCTTATGGGGGTCCCTGAACATATCTCTTCAAATGGGAGTCTGCGGGCTAATTAGTGTCAATTTGGGCGTCCTTGACATGAAAAGGATACCTCAGCGGTTTACTACAAGATAGCCTAAGTCAGACACACACAGCACTTGTCATAGCAAGATTCAGTTCCTGGTCAAAACAATTTATTTAGCCAATGCAGACGTTACTTAAACCCGCATTCTGTCTCATGGACAACATAGGGAGCGACTTGACTGGTTCCCACAGTCAGTGACAATGACATTTTTTGTTTTGTTTTGTTTTGTTTTATCTTACACATCAAAAGCTTGTACTGTAGCTACAGTATATCTGCACTGTGTACAGTACAGTATTAGTGCTAGTGCACTGGACTCAGTAAAACTTAGCACTCTGCTTTGTAATGGTCAAAGTTGATTATAGGGACACTTTAACAAAATATATGTTTAGAAGATTTTGAAAACTTTCCTGCGGTCTTTATGTGTGTACAATGTGGTTTTAGATATTTTAGATTGTAGCAGTGTCTATGATGTCACAGACACTGGGCTCACTTCCTTCCTGTAATACAGATAACATGAGTCCTGAAGTAAGTGAGCCCAGTGTCTGTGACATCATGGACACTGCTAAAATCTAAAATATCTAAAACCACATATTACACACATGTTCTAAATCTTCTAAACGTCATTAACATACAGTATATATTTTTTGCAAAATAGGTGAAGTGTCCCTTTAAGTGTTGAGTTGAAGTAGGATAGCCTTTATAATTATTATCCTATAGAAATTCAGTTTCAGCTTCACTGATGGCTATGATGGTGAGTCTTGCTCAGGGAGTGGGACACTTTGACATAGACTGGGGTCAGCAAATAAACCAGAAACCCACTAAGCTACGGCCAATGGTGACCCATTGTCACCTGGGTTGCAAATACTATTGATTGTTACCATAAATTCATTGCTCAATGTTTCAAAATGTATGGATTTAATATTCATATGTTTCTCATTAGCCAGGTAAATAGCTACCTACATACAACAACTTTTATACAGTAATCATTTTGTGCATTTGATCATCTAATCACTGTCTGTCCGTTTTCTTTATGTATTTATTTTATTAGTAACCATGACAGAAGACATCTTACATTTTATTTATTTTTCTTTTACCACAGTTTGTGGTTATTAGTACAGTTGATGAAATTGGAATGACAATCAAGAATATGCCATACAGGCTCAAGTTAAGTATGATTACACTTTACTGAGATCAATGGTGAGTTTGTCATTAGAAGTAGGGGGTGGGATCAGATCTGTCACACATCTGAACATGGACGTGAGAACCGATTCCAGGGTAGACGCTCTGCATGGGTAACATGGTTCCAATCCTCTGCCCTTTCCTCACAGTGCCACTGGTTCTGTCTGGTTTCACGTAGAACAGCTTGAAACACAGGCCTAGAGCACAGGAAAAATAAATGAACCGTGAAAACAATTCACAAATAGTGGTGTGTGTCACAAATAATTCGGGTGTTATATATAATTATTATATATGATATAATTCCAAAGAAAATATGTTGTTCAGTATACCTGACTGCTTGCCATGTTGTGCAGTAATATAGAAAAGTGTGATGCATTGCAATGTATATCATAGAATCAAATTGAATCGTTACTTGGTGAAATGTAATCGAAATTAATTGTGAGGGCATGTAGTGGCAATGCACACCTCTATTAATCAATTGTTCAGTAGGCCTACAATAATTAACCAATTAGGTTCAACTTCCTAATTGGTTAATCATTATTAATAATAATAATAATAATAATAATAATAATAATAATAAACTGTCTGAAAGTTACTAAGCCAAATTCCAGTACATTCAAGTTAAAATGATTGTGACTGGACTCAACTCTCTGCATGACTGCAGGATTGAGGAATCGGCTTGCACAGACATCTGCGCCTGGTCAGCTAACCCCGGGACAGATGTTACAGTTATCTGTTCAAGGATTATATTAGGCCTTGTGTATAGAAACTGTGACTGAAAGAACAATGGACGATCTGTACTCAATGTCTTAGTGGCTTATAAATGCATTTATAACAGACCAACCTGCTCCTCTGAGGTTGATTCCATGATTAATTAATGGTTGCGTGGGGGGTTTAAACGGGGGGCTGTAAACGGTGAGTGGGCCAGTGAGGGTAACGTCAAATGGAGCAATAACGGTGTCTCCATCACGACACGCGATGTCCAGGCCCAGGTGAGGTCTACCAGGCCTGAGCACGGAGAGACAAATGGTTATTCACACACTTCACTTTACAGTAGCCTTATCACTGTTTCCCAAACAGTGTTAAGGCTGAATTGGTCACAGACCAATTTCACAACTCAAGTAAAAACCCTATTTTCTTTTCCTACATTTAAAAAATATATATTTCAAAATATAAATAAAAAAATATATATTTTTAATTATTATTAAAATAATTGTTATGAATTCTAAAACAAACAAACAAACAAACAATCAAATCGAAGAAATTCCATGACAAAAAAAACCTTAAAAGTTTGGGAATCACTACCTTAAATGGTGTGCAAGTATGATATTCTCCCTTCCAAATAAAGTATGAATAATGCTTAAATAAAGGCACTGTAATGCGTTAACTAATTTGTGTGATGCCGCAAGATTCCAGAAAACCCTGACCCCGTCTTAGCAAATCCACAGTGTCTTTTACTGATAACAATAACATGCTCTGTTTATACTGCATGCTTCAACTGGTGAACTCATGGTTGCCAAGCGTTGTGTACTCTTTGTTTATTAAGACAAAGTGCTAGGCATGGTTGAAAGTGTGGTTGCCTTACCGATCTGCCCCGTAGTGCCCACATCCATGTTTCGGGTCACACGTTCTCCTTGCATTGCTGGGGTTTCCACGGCAGAGCTGGCCAAACTTCACGCTCTCACACACATGCACCACAGCTAAACGCATGCATGCACGCACACACACACACACACACACACACACACACACACACACACACACACACATTATATTGTATGTATTATAACCATGATATTATATTACGATATCATGTTCTCTTATCACAGGGAAACTTTTTTACTCAGACTTTCAGACTGTCCTTGCTGATCATCTTGGACAAAGATTTTTGTTTGTTCACAATTAATGTTTCTCTTTGTTAGATGCCAACAAGAGCTAAAAACACATTTTAAGCCATTTCTAGGGCTTCTAAGTATACTAACCCACTTCAAAATAGGCCTACTGTGTGAACATTCCCTTTGCCATGGATTAAAATTCTGTAGGCCTACTTACCCACAAGGACTGCAGCCAACAGCAGAATACATGTTTTCATGGTGTTCTGGATCACTTGCAGAAGGTATCGTATAGTATCAAAGTTCTCCGTATGGCCTGTGTGTCTAATCACACTTTATATAGGAAAATTATTTCAATGGCAACACCCATTTTATCCTTGCTCTTGCAACAGAGTATATAAAAACGACAGTGTCATAATCACTCTTACTGGAAATTCAAGAGTTCACTTTTGATAATGATAATATGATGATAATAAATGATAATAATGTCTAATCACACTTTATATAGGCCAATTTGTCAATGGCAACACCCATTTTATCCTTGCTCTTGCAACAGAGTATATAAAAACGACACCCTTACTGGAAATTCAGTTCACTCTTTAATGCTGTATTTCCCCCTATTATGCTTTGTTTAGCGAGGTTTGTGGAATTTCCCTTTATCATTGATCTATTGTGTTATTATTATTATTATTATGCTCAGAATTGTTCCCTGGAACAACATTTTGTATGCACATATCATTGAGGCATGCTGCACAATTGCAATTCTTACTTATTTGATTTCTCTATACTTCTCTTTTAATACTTCCTTACTTCTCTTTTAAGATTCAAGAAATGGAAATACATTCTGCATAAGGTAGAATTTAACAATATTTCTCTAGAAAAAGAGGAAGACCATTGTTTGTTCTGTAGGAAGTTGGAACATTAAAGATATGATGGTGGAAAAGAAAGGTTACATCAGAAGGCACTGGCAACTGGCAAGTCATATTGATAAACAAATGACAAGACAAAGACAAACAGAAAGACAAATATGTTTCCATGCCCGGGGGCAGAGTCCAGCACCGTGACCTCGCCAGAGGGAAACATTGAGCAATAAAGGAATTTCCTGCTTCTTTCATATTGTGCTGCTACAGTATTTAGAACTCCTATATTCTTTATGGTTTCCAATTAACCATATTTCAGAGATATAATTGTGACCTTTCTGAAGACGATTTCTTTCAGTAGTCAGTGTTTTTCAAATGATTGTACTGTGGGGGGAATGAATACATTATATCATAGTTATAAAGTGATACATTGTTTATAAAATATAAAATGTTTTATGTTGGCCCACACATTGAATGCATACATGTCAGTGCTGAAAAACATGAATACAGAAACAATTCTCCATTCCAAGGCAAAGAAAATAGTTATATTGAGGAATTAGATTGGTTTGTTTTCTGTTCCAAATTGACAAAGCTATTGTGGAAAAGAACAGTAAGATACATATATTGCTCTTTTAATTTACTGCATTTATGATCTAAAAATAATATATACAAAATGTATTAGACTTTTTTCAAAGATAAATGCACAGCAAAAACATAGCATGACATTGCAAGTCCTAGCATAAAATAGACAAATCAAAGATTGTATAGTATTTCTACATTTCTCCTTCCCCTTGCCGCTCCTCTTCTTGCTCCTCCCCTTGACCCTCTTGCTCCTCCCCTTTCCCCTCTTGCTCCTCCCCTTTCCCCTCTTGCTCCTCCCCTGGCCGCTCTTGCTCCTCCCCTTCCTCCTCTTCCTCTTCTTTCTCCTGCAGAAACAGAGGGTGAAACAGCTTGAGAATCAGTAATAAATAATCAACAGAGCCTGTCCATGGGGCATATTCTGCAGTAGATCGTTCCTGATCATTCAAGGTTCAAGGTCTTTATTATTATATGAATGTCCCAGAAGGGCAATTAGGTTTACAGCAAGAGTAGTGGTTTAAAACATACAAAAATACAAACAATACAGGACAATGAGACACCGTAGCATAAACAGAGGTCTGGGCACATCTAGTGCAGGTATAGAATCAAAGATAAAAAATAAGAAAGGCTACAACGTGCTTGGTTTTGGAGTGCCAGATGGCCTGGGTTTGCCACATCAGCACAATCCATTCAATGTCAGGTTAGCTAGCCTGTCAATCGTAAAAAACTTGACCTTCAAATAATTCCCTATGCTTGTCTAACCTACGTGTCATGTTAAACTCCAGCCATCTGCCTGCACACACAGGCAAAAAACTTTAAAACACAGGACATTTCTAACATTAATATTTGACTTAAAAACCCTGTTGTATGAACCACTTTTACCACACGTCTTAGTGTCCTGGGAGCAGGGCTCTGGGGCACTTTGAACACCGGCTGCTCTCTGTCATTGTCCCGTGTCTCTGAAGTGTCTCTACCGTGGCGTGAACAGAACCACACTGTAGCACTGACCACAGCCAGCAGGGTGAGCAAGGCTCCAGCTGCCACAGTGTTGAAGGACAAGTCTGAATGAGAAAGTGCACAAAGAAAGGTCACTTCAGTGATCGAGGATTTCAGCTATACTGTACATTTTCAAATGTTTTAGAAGCTCTGCTTGAACAGAGAGCACACAATGAACTCTGACTCTTTGGTCATATATTTTTCTTACCATATCTTACCATAATATGGATATGCCAATATCTGTGGATCCATTGCTCCATGAAAGATGACGAGATAGGAGATGCAGTGGTTGGAGTATCACCTGCAGATTTTAAGAGTTTATATATGTTTAATTCAAAACGTCTGTCGTTGTGTTACTCTGTTTGAGACTATATAAAAAGAAAATATAATATAAAAGAAAAAATAATTCCTGCACACCTTCCAAGAAGGCTGATCTTGACGAAGGTCTTGTGTGATAGAAACATTTTAATAAATGCAGTGCAGAAGTGATCTAATGTGTGCTGATATACTTTTTCGATGTAGCCTACTTATGGGGCTTTGGATTCCCTGCACCACAGAAGACGGTATAAAGCAGTATGCTGTGTGCAAAGTTGCACATGAATAAATGTAAACTAAGCATAGGATACGGGTAGAGTCCATGGTTTGAAGCAATGAAAACAACACAAACTAGACTTTGGAAAAATGTCAAGTGACATTTTCTACCTCAGCCTAGTGGGAATATGCATGCACAATTTCACTACAATCGGACGTTGTGTTAATGTTTTGCAGCATTTTGTACAAAACGGGCCATTCCTGAAAAGTTTGGAAGCCAATGTTAGCCAATCAGGATGGAATATGAGAAAACTCATGTGGCATTTCTTCCTGCCTAGTGGGAATGTGCATGCAAAAGCACTGGGTTCATGATTTCAGGCCAACTTTGGAAGGCAATCTTAGCCAATGGGGATGGAATATGGGGAAGCGGACAGGTCCGTGTCGATCACATGACTATAGAGAATAGAGATAGTGTATACCGAGTTGTGTGATGCATGGATGTGTATATAAAGAGACATGTTTTGCAAAAATCTGTCTCATGGTGGCGCTATAACAGGCCATTTTGGAAAGATTGGGGCAGAGGTTCATCGTTGGCATCCAGGGAATGTGTGTGCACAGTTTGGCATTGACCGGACCAATGGTGCCGGAGATTAGCTGGTAACAGACTGATGGAGTGCAAAACACAGCTACCGGTATGTCATGAACATTTTGATATTTCAAAGTGTCACTTGACAAGTTGCTCTTACTTTCTTGTTGACCTAAAATAACCCTGAAGCCAGGGCCCTGAAACCTTGACCATAAACCGCTTTTCTTTACTCTGCGTCTAGCTGTGTTAACTGCTATGTATGTATGTATGTAGTAACAAACATTGTCCACTAGATGGCAGACAACACCCAGTCAGCCTGTCACATACTGTACAATACATCATAAAATGCCTTTTAAAATATTAATGTTGTATTTTGAATGAATTGAGCATGGTAACAAATCTGCAATGTTGCTGGTAGTTATAGTTTCCAGAAACACACTGGGACATATCGCTGCTAAAGAAAATAGAAAAGAAAGGCATGATCACTGGGTTGCGTGAGCGAGTGTGTTAATAGCACATTAAGCACCTTGTCACAGGTGCTTATGCTGTTGAGTGTACTGTACAAGCATGCTCTTTGGGGTATGTCAATAAGTGCATTCATTTAACAATTAGAATTATGCTGAAATCAATGTGTATAGGCCACAGTAGCTCTCACAGTAGAATGTGAATCATTGTTTGTTTCATGATGAATGCAAATTATGAATGTTCAAGCCATAGGACAATCTAACCAGTCTGTTCTGAGCAGATATCACAGGAGATATTTTGTCGTTATTTCTTGTGTAGCAACATGTAGCACAATACTTCATACAATCTAATGAGTCAACCTTTGGCACAGCAAAATGTCACAAAACCAGTTGTATTACTCACATTATGACATTAAATAAATTGCACAATGTACTTGACATTGCTGAATTTGTGTGATAGTGAAGCTGTAAATGAGACAGAGCCTACCTTAAGGAATCTACTATCCTATGTGTTCTTGTTGTGGCATACACAGGCGGACAGTAACGGTTGTCCTGGGTGTCACTCATTTCTCAACCCCATGGGGCTGTGGTGTCATGATAGCTCTTATCAAAGGGCTACATTCGGTAGGTCTATAGAACAGCGACTTCCAACCTGTGGGCCGGGGACCACTGGTGGGTCAATATTGCAAGTGGGCCCCCAAATAAATGGCAAAACTCTTAAGATTTTAATGATATTATATAACGTTAATACAAAAAATACAAATAAAAAGATGAATGTTATGTTTATTCAACTTTCAGCATGATCACAGGTTTTAAAAGACAGAGGTGCCATTAAAACACAATTATTTTGCCGATCACAGATATAAAACTTCAAATCTAAAATGCAATAGCCTATCTAAAAATCCAAATGGTGTAAGACTCAAATCAAAAATCCACTATCATTTAATCTCACGGTATTTCTTCCTAAAAGCCTAAAAACCTGTGACACTGATAAATTGGAACTTAAGTTTACTAGATCAGTTCCATTGATCCAATTTGGAACACGGTTGATAGATAGATTGATTGATTGATCATTAATAAACTGTGGTCAGATGGGTGGGCCACAAACACTTTTACAAGTGGGCCCTAAATGTGATCCAGGAAGGTTTGGGAACCCCCTGCTCTAGAAAAGTCATTGAGTCTGCAGCTTGGAAGATGAAAGGAGGTAGTATGGACGTCCCTTAAATCTTTGATAAGATCCTGTTTTAGACTAAAAACACTCAAAGCTTTCTAAGAGAAATGACTTGTGTTGGTTCAGGGAGTGGTCAGTGGTTGGCGGTATACCAGTACTGCCTTGTTTCCTGTCGTGTGTGTGTGTGTGTGTGTGTGTGTGTGTGTGTGTGTGTGTGTGTGTGTGTGTGTGTGTGTGTGTGTGTGTGTGTGTGTGTGTGTGTGTGTGTGTGTGTGTGTGTGTGTGTGTGTGTGTGTGTGTGTGTGTGTGTGTGTGTGTGCGTGCGCGCGCGCGCGTGCGTGCGTGCGCGTGCGTGCGTGCGTGCGTGCTGGCTCTCTCTTTTGAGTAACCATCCTGTGGGATAAAAAACCAAGTGTGAGATGAAATGTTGAGGACATATTAATGAGCCTCTGCTTTCTTTGACTATTTTCACATCATTAAACTATATAGTCTACACGGTAAACTGAGTTACTGACCTTTTTGTTTTAATAGAAAAATGTACATTTGATCCTTTGTCTCGAAATTCGCACACATACAGTACTAGCATATAACATACATTGTATCTTGCAGACAAAGAATCCGCACAAAATCCTGTATCAAGATATACGTTTGTTGTCTCAATGTTGAAAGCTAACTTCAATCAAGTGTACAGGTTTATTTTAGTTTGTCTTTTTTTTGTCATCCATCAAAAACCTTTGAGCCTGTGTGTTGGCCTCTGTTTCATAACCAAGTAGGCATTACACTGAGGAGACTCCAAATGGATTATGTTTCATAACCAAGTAGGCATTACACTGAGGAGACTCCAAATGGATTATCACTGTATACCTAAAATAGGACATTTTTATGGTCAACCGGTTGCATATACAAATGCATAGGCTACAAATTACGTAGGCTAAGTTGCCATAATATTTACTGTAACACTGACATCTTCAATTAACTACACAGTACAAAAACACACTACATCACTTGTGTGTGACTATATGATGACGATGCTGTTTATGGAAACCTCCAAGAGCCTCGTAACAGATTGTTGTGTGTTGTGTGCATAGAGTTATTATGGAAACCTCCAAGAGCCTCGTAACAGATTGTTGTGTGTTGTGTGCATAGAGTTATTGTATATATACTCTAAGGTTGTGTGTCATTCAAATACTGGGACAAACAGTTCCAACAGAGGGACAGTAATAGTATACAGAACACACTGGTCTGGATGTGTGTGTACATAGAATGTAAACAAGGGGGCCTGGGCCACGGCTCAGGTGGTCCGGCCTGGCGGCATGTCGCGGGTTCAGGTCCCGAGCCCGTCGGCCTTTGCTACATGTCTTCCCCGGTCTCTCTCCCTCTTTCCTGTCTAGTTACTGTACCCTATATCAATAGAGGCAAAAAGAAAAGAAAAGGGGACGAATGTGAAGAGGTGTGTGGCTTTAAACAGTTTGGTCCTAACACAATTAATGTAAGCTGTCTTGCAAACGTATACATGAGACAGTCCCACACATAACACAACCCAACCAGCCTAACATCAGACTAGCTTGAAAGTTCACTCTGTCCACATTTTGTCATCTTCCCTCTGTGGAGTTACAAGATAATTAACTTTAACCTCCTAAAACCCTATACTTCATTGACCGGAGTCCCCCAGGGGTCTATAAGGCCCCTTCCCTTTGCACCCTCTATCCCATTGCCGAAAATAACCAATATACAAGCTCGCCACAACACAAAGGTAGATTGGCTGTTTTGGCAGAATGTTCACCCCAGGATCCTGGATACGGGTTTAGGTTGTTAAGCAACATCGCTATCAAAAGTCCCTTGTCGGCTGGATTTGGACAGCAAGGTCATCTTTGATCTTTTCCCTGAAGAAGATGAATACATCTGGTTTCCTGATGATGATGACGACGTCA
The DNA here is from genome assembly GCF_963924005.1 of Protomyctophum bolini. Classification (NCBI taxonomy): domain Eukaryota; kingdom Metazoa; phylum Chordata; class Actinopteri; order Myctophiformes; family Myctophidae; genus Protomyctophum; species Protomyctophum bolini. The sequence goes on from NC_137871.1 coordinate 39,106,118, forward strand.
GAGTCTTAGAGTCACCACTGCAACACAAGGCGTTCCTCACTTTTCCCCTGAAGTCGTCCGACACATAGTAGAAGATGAACGGATCGATGCAACTGTTGAACGTGCTAACTGCTAAGCTAACCATGTAGGGTAGGTAGATATCCTCTCCATCGCCTATCAGGGAGCTGTCATTGTAGGTTAGGAGAAGAAGGATATTGCATGGCAGCAAGCACACAATGAACACCACCAAGACCAACACTGTCACTCTCACCGCATGGGCGTAGCGCTCGCCTCCGGCCACCAGGGTGCGCAATACGGAACCGTAGCAGAACAGGATGACAAGGAAGGGTAGCAGGAAGCATACAGTGAAGATGGTCATGAAATAGGGCAGGAAGTAGTTCTCCTGCTCTTCCTCAGGAAGGGCGTCGTGGCAGGTGGTTATTTGCAGCTCGTCCAACACGTACGATTGCTGAGACATCAGCAGCGGCAGCATGGCGGCTACCACCACTACCCACACCCCCACGCTCATGTAGAGAGACATACGCTTGCTGCGTAGAGTCTTCGCACCAAATGGGTGCACCAGTGCTATGTAGCGGTCTAATGCCACCAGCATAAGGCACAGCACGCAGCCATACATGTTCCCGTAGAACAGCGCCATGACGACGCGACAGAAAGGCTCGCCAAATTCCCAGTTGTTTCCCTTGAAGTGGTACACGATGCGAAAGGGGAGCACGAGCAGGAGCATGAGGTCGGTGGCCGTGAGGTTTATGAGCAGCGTGGTGGACGGCAGTCTCTTCGTCCTGAACACCAGAATCCACAGAGCCAGCAGGTTGGCCGGCAGGCCCACGGTGAAGGCCATCAGGTAGAGGACGGGGATGTAGAGGTTGGTGGAGGGTGCCTGGATCTGTTTCAGCGACTTCTCTGTCAGGGTGGTGAAGTTGCACTTCGTTATATGCTTGAAAGCCCTTAGACCTGTGTTGAATGGATGAGATAGAATGAATGGTTTAGTTGAGCAAATAATTCGGAACTCCTAGAATTGATTATTTTCAACAACATGTACTGTATGTCTCATGTATATAAAGTAGTTTTTTTTACAGCATCATGAAAACCCCTTAGTTTGACACGTCACATGCTAGATAAAGCATGATGACATTTTGAATATTTTGCCTTCTATAGGTTGTTAATGGTATGGTCACATATTATGCCAATTATGAAAATTGCTCAACATATACAAGGTAGCATCCGGCAGTTTCTACATGCTGGGGACCCATACTAAACATTTCTAACATAAAACGTTGGTGTACTCAACATGTCCGGGTACATTTTCTGGCTACTAGGCTAACTGCTTGATCATACAATGCAGGTGGAAAGCGATGACAGACATTCCTTTAATAAAAAGCACACTTTCTTCACATCATTCCATCAACATCATGGAAAAATATGTGAACTGATTCACTGTGTTCCCTGTGTCTGTACGACCTACTAGAAACATGCCGTCAGAATATTAATACATTGGCAGATTTAATTAATAATTAGTATTTCGTTAGTATATGGAAAACAAAACAGATTAAAGCACACAGCCGTGAGATGTTCCTGCATCAGTGTTAGTTCCACTGCACCTCACTCTATGTGGTCGATCTGAGGAACTCTAAAATCCTCTCTCATTTATTCAGAGTATCTGTAGAGTACATCAAAGTATAGCTTATTTCGGCTACAAGCGGAACTAAAATCTAGCTAAAATGTTGTTTAATGGGTAATGCAACGTAATCCAATTAAGTTGATCATTTCCGGCCCCATCCATGTCTGTGCTAGAGAAAGCTTTGGTTAATGACCCATTCGGAAGGGGGATAATATCAGATTTCTATGCTCTATTGGTTGACTTTTCTCCGGAATCCTCGGAAGATAGACTTAATGCCTGGAGAACAGATGTTCAGGAGGATTTAACAGTGGAACAATGGAGTACGGCTTGTGCACAAGCTCAATCGTATTAATATCACTATAGTCCAAGATTAAGTAAATTTAAAGCAATTGACAATTTAAAATAAATAATTAAATAATTATACTGTATACGTGATAACATATTTTATTTCAGTTTATATACTTTTTTTTCATCGGATATCGATGATTTATTTGTCTTTGAAAAACTAAAAAGGGATCCAGAATAATTCTAAATCGATAAAACTGTATTTCTTTTATAGATAGAAACTTGTACCATACTTCATAATGCTACTTTTTTACATGCATAAAGTAGGTGGTAGCAAATAGCTAAACCTAATAATTCAACATTTCAAACGTTCCTTCACAGAGCTGAGATTTGACCGTTTGTAGCGGTCGACAGTACTTGCACGCTCTGCTTGCACACTAGTAGGCCATTTATGGCCTACTAGTGTGCAACAAGCTAGTATGCACTCGACAGAGTGCAGTTCTAGTTTTATCTGTATCTTGTTTTTTTGTTGTTGCCCCCTGCATCTCTTCCCGAAAAGGACTACAATGGAAATTGACTTTTTGTGCATTTGTCCTTTTGAATTAATTTTCAATAATGTATTCCAGCTGTCTAGAGCTGTCTCAAAAGCTCTTCTCCTTTAAAGGAAATTGTGGCATGTATCTGGTTTAAAAACAACAATAAATAAATTGTTAGTCCCCGGAGAGACCCCAAAGGAGCCTTACGATGACCGTTGCTCTCTCAAAAGTCAGTCAACACTATGCTGTTGACTGCACTTGAAAGCTCTTTACATCATTACTGTCCGAAGATCACGATACATTTATAACCCGAAGCATGTTTCCTCGTAAGGGTTTTATTTTTGGGGCGGAGTGAAAAATAATGCTCCAACAAATTATCAATTATGATTTTATTTTGTAAAGTTACAATGATGGCTAATATCATCAGTGATTTGCCATAGTGAGTTATGCTTTGTTCATCACTTAAATACTGGAAATCTCATTTTTGAATAGAACTATTGGAACCCATGCTTTATAACCATGTCTCAACCTTGTTGTGGGACAGTAGGTATTCATAAACAGCAATTGTGTGTACTACTAAATGTCTTATTATCTGACTTGACACTAGATTACTATTATTAGAACTAGAAAATGTGCTCTGTAGACTAGAGCATAATATATCTCTGCTGCCCGGAGAAAACCTCATAACTCCAAAATGTTCATTTTTAAGGAAACACTGCCAGGCTGGATTACCAGCCAAGGTGCCTGGACCACTGAGCCAGCAGACAGTTTGAGGGTCCAATGTCCACACTCCCGTTTTTGCCAATCAATGTGACAAGGTAATCAGTGCAACTTTCGTGTTGTTCAAATCCATTTCTGCTAACATTTTGCTAACAGACAGACCAACTGACAAAAACATTACGTCCTTGGTGGAGGTAATACGCTAAACAGGAAACATTACGATCAGAGCATAATTATGTCACCTGCATTTCCACAGTACTTTACTGGTCAGTGACTTGTGTGTGACACACACACACACACACACACACACACACACACACACACACACACACACACACACACACACACACACACTCTGGCCTACAGTACTGTATACATCTGAACTCTGCCTCCAGCTAAGTGGACAGTCATTAAGTGCTAACAACATAATTGGGGGTAATAGTTTGAACATAACACACCATTGCATGAAAATTGTAGGAAAATTCCACTGAAAAGTATGGCATGACTGGTAGGGGGCCCATGTCTCATGTAAACTATCGCAATGACTGGTAGGGGGCCTGTCTCATGTAAACTATCGCAATGACTAGCAGGGGGCCTGTCTCATGTAGACTATCGTATCATGACTGGCCTGTCTCATGTAGACTATCAACAAAATCAAAATCAACATAAACAAAATCACAGCAATAAAATAATACCGGTATATGCACTCTCCCTCTTTTGCTTTCTCCCCTTTCCCTCTTTATCTCTCTAGCTTTCTGATTGCTTTCACCTCACCTCTTTCTTTCTTTCTTTTTTGATACAGTATGTTTCCTTACACATACTCAGAAAACATGCATACAGTACATTAGCCTCCATCTAAAGTGAGGACAAGAAAGCAAGGGATTCGAACTCACGGATACCCATTCCTGAACACTCCTCCGTAGAGTTGGATGAACATCCAGTGAAGTGAACCGACAGGAAGGCGAGTAAGGACAGGGTCCAGACGAGCCCAGGCAGACGCATGGTGCTGCTGGCGAATGTCATTGTAAAGTTCCCACACAAACTGCAAGAAAACTGCAGTTAACCTCAGATTACAGTTTACAAGCAAGGGACGAATCCTCTCTCTGTTCCCCTTTCCACCGATATGTTCTATAACCACTGTCAGCTGTGAGGGAGGAGTGAAAGTTGAATTCAGTCTGATGCCTTGGCTCAGACCCTGTCCACGTTCAGTTGACAATGCTTGTTCCTTCTCCCTCGTCTCCTCGATATGCTCAGCAAGTCGACTTCAACAGACTGATTCAGCTCAGAACTCTGCTAATGGAACCCAGCTGTGGGGACCTATGACATGTGGTTGCGTATGTGTGATATGTGTGCATGCGTGTGTGCGAGAGAGAGAGAGAGAGAGAGAGAGAGAGAGAGAGAGGGAGAGAGAGGGAGAGAGAGGGAGAGAGGGAGAGAGGGAGAGAGAGAGAGAGAGAGAGAGAGAGAGAGAGAGAGAGAGAGAGAGAGAGAGAGAGAGTTGGAATTTCAGCCTTGCTTACTCATATGGAAACACAAGCATCCAGTGTGACTTATAACAGGAAATATGACTGTTTGACCTCTGGGGAATTATGACTGTTTGACCTCTGGGGGCTACCGTGATGTATACACAATTACACAGTGACCCCACATACTCTCTATGACAGATTTCCACTCCGGCCTAAGTGACCTCTGTCTTTGTTCTCTATCCAATCTACATCTCTATCTCCATTCCTTCCTTCCTTCCTCTCCTCCTCCCTCTCTCCCTCTATTTCTCTTCTTCTCCCTCGCTCACCATGCGTGCCTGTACCACGCAAGGCCAGATAAGCACATTTCCTGTATTCACAGTAGTTTTGTCTGTGCAAAACATCAGTTATGAAACAACTGTTTCTCATATTACTTTTTTCGACACACACTGAGAATGCAATTATTCTCAGAAAGCTCAATGTCTACTCTCTGTAGATTTTTACTTGACACATGCCATATTCCCAGGCTTTTTATTGCATAAAAAAATGCATCATTAGGCACTTTGTTTGAAATAGACACTCATGCTTTCCAAGGTGTGATTTGGGGTCATAAGGATCAATACAAAATTAATATCAACATCTTAAAACCAAAATGTTGAATTGTGAGTTTGAGCTCACATGCCCTTTTTGATCTACACAGAAGGGTGGAAACTAAGGGAAAGCCTGTGGCATCATGAAGGATTCCTCTTACTCTTTTCTAGGACTGTTTGACCCATTGCCTTCTACGGCTGAGGAGTATTAAAACCAGATCTACCCGGTTCTTTTTTCCACAGGCTGTTGCATTCCTGAACCGTCCCACCTGATCTATATACTGCTATATAGATTTATATATTTATTGAAATTTATTGAAAAGATTTCCAGCACAGGATGAAATCCTCTACGCCAGACTCACAACAGACATAAATACATATTTAAAATTCACAAGTACATACATACATACATAAATACATTCGTATTCTTTTTTTCTTTTTTTTTTACATAATACTCTTTCAAGTCCTGTATTTACCAGTCTATGACCTTACAAGCCAGCCCTATAGTTATACAAAAAACCTTTTGTTGACCAAAATTTGTCAAGTCTATTCTTAAAAGTATTGACTGAGGGAGCCTGGACCACTTCCTCCGGAAGTGTATTCCATGCTCTGACAGCTCTAAGTGTAAAGAAATTCTTTCTCTTTTCTGAGTGACAATTTAGTGGTAAGAGTTTAAGAGAATTCCCTCTTAACTCATACCTGCTGTCCCAAAAATGGACAACAGGCTCGGCTGTAAAGTCATATATCTGGTGAACAAGTTTATAGACCTCGATCATATCTCCTCTGTGCCTCCTGTACACTAACGTTGGTAACTGTAAGTGTCTTAACCTTTCTTCATATGACCTTTCTTTCAACCCTGGTATTAGTTTAGTAGCCCTTCTCTGAACCTTCTCTATTTTCTCTATGTATTTGATTTTGTAGGGGCACCAGACTGAGCTTGCAAATTCAAGATGTGATCTCACCAAGGATTTATATAACGGAATAAATAGTTCTTTTCGTAAATTTAAAAAGGTTCTTCTTATTATCGCCAACATGGAGTTTGCCTTTTTTACTTTTTCAGAGATGTGTATTTCAAATTCTAGTGAACTATCAACCACCACCCCTATATCCTTTTCTTCCTCTACTTGATGAATCACTAGATCTCCAACTGTATAATTAGCCAAGTTGTCAGTTCTTCTCCCAATGTGCAACTGTTTGCATTTATCTGGATTTAATTTCAGTAGCCACCTGTCACACCATTTGCTGGTACTTTGGAGGTCTGCTTGGAGTTGTGCTGTGTCTGTGTCATTGAGTATAGTTCTAAATATTTTTGTGTCGTCCGCAAAAAGGTAGACGTCGGATTGTATCTCACTTGGTAGATCGTTTATATAAATAACAAAAAGTACAGGTCCCAATACAGATCCCTGTGGGACTCCAGAGGTCACTGACTTCCAATCTGAAGTGGCTCCATTAACCACCACCTTTTGTTTCCTGTTACTGAGAAAGTCCTGTACCCAACCTATAACTCTGTTATCTATAAAGTAAGACCTTAACTTTGACACCAGTCTCTTATGGGGAACTTTATCAAAAGCTTTTTGGAAATCCATATAAATGCAGTCAACCGACTGTCCTCTATCTAAAGATGCTGACCATTTATCAAGAACTGTAAGAAGTTGAAGTGTGGTTGATCTTCCAGACATAAAGCCGTACTGGCTGTTACTAAAAAGTTTGTTGGACTTCATATGCTCTACAATGTGTGTCCTGATTAGTTTTTCCATTGTTTTACATATAACAGATGTCAGGCTGACAGGTCTGTAGTTCCCTGCCAGTGCCTTACTTCCTTTTTTAAATATTGCACTGATTTGTGCCTCTTTCCAACCACTTGGTAAAGTTGCTTCCTCCAGAGTTTTGTTAAATAGCAATGTTACTGGTTCAGCAATCACACAGGCTAGTTCTTTTACTATCCTAGGGTGTATTGCGTCTGGCCCGGGTGATTTGTAAATATTCATGCTCTGTAGCAGTTTTTTTGTGTCCTCAGTTGTTATTATAAACTGTTCTGCATGCTGAACTTCCACTCTTGGCAGTTCAGGTATAACATGCCCTTCAGGTTCATTCACAAATACACTACTAAAATAGTCTGAAAGTATTTCTGCCTTATCCGAGTCCTTCTCTGTTTTTGGGGAGTTCTTATTGTCTTGATTGACATATAGATCTCCTACTGTTGTTTTAATTTTTGTCCTTTTATTAATGTAGTCCCAAATAACCTTCGGTTTCAGTTTAGATTGTCTTGCTAACTCTTCTTCATATTGAATTCTCAGATTTCTTGTTCTCGTTCTCACACAGTTTCTCACTCTACGGTAATCTTTTTGTATCTCTGGATCTTTACTTTTCCTGGCCTTTTTCGCAAGAGCGTTTTTCTCCTTTATTTTATTTTTTATATAGCAGTAGTCTGCTGCTCTTACTATTTGTATGATCAGTTTTTTTTGCTTTCTTCTTCCTTAAAAAAAAGCCTACTGTTTTATGTGTTTCACTATGGCCCCAGGTACCCTAGCTATATTTGTTTTGTTTGTTCGCTTTTTGCATAACCTGTAAACATATACTTGCTTGCTTTCACATATGACAAACGCAGGGAATTAATACCTATACCCGATCTCATCTGCCTGGTTATTTTTATAATTTTATTCAGAAGGTAGTCAACCTCATGTGGATCTTAGCGGGAAGCGTTAATGTGGTGTCACGTCAACATTTTTGTAACTTCCACAGGCACTTGAGTTTTGAAAAATGTTGTATACCCCGAGACCCACACTGTCTACAGCATTGCCTCCCCATTCGAGAAATGAGCCTTCTGTTTAGGTAATGAAGAAACAGACAAGACACTTCCACCCAAATTCCCTCCATACATGGAATTGGCATATCTCAGACCAGTCATCCTTTGATATAATGATGTTAACTTCTGTTTCTTTATTATGTTGTTTTGTTCTCCATGAAGCTGAAATAACACCCTTAGCTAAGCAAATATCAGATCTTTGTTTTTGCGCCTTAATTTATTTTTATAGAGGGAGGATAGGTTACAGTATAGGCTGACAGGAAATGGGTAGGGAGATGGGGGTGACACGCAGTATCAGGAGTCGAACCCACGGCACACTGCCACACTGGATTACCAGCCAAGGTGCACAGACAGCTACGCCAGCCGGCCAGGCCCTGATATCAGATCTACAAGCTCACATGTCACAATGCAACACGTTTGATTGAATGTTTGATTCATTGATTGATTGATTGATTGATTTAATGAATACTGTGGGCAACATTTTGCAGTTGTAAGCAAGCAATGCTAAAAGGTACAAAATAGCATTGATGGCTTTGTTGAAAGATAAGTAGAAAGATATTTTCCAGGTCCTGTTGTGATTTGTGGCCAGGTGCTATTTTATGTTGGTTTTGAATGAAGATAGGGAGTTTTAAGACTGGTGGTAGGGCGTTCAAAAATTTGGTGGCAGAATAGTAGAATTCATCCATGTTTGTGCCAAATTTGGCGGGTAGAAGATCAGTGGAGCTCCCTCTGGTGTTGTGCCCGTGTGTGTCTCAGTAGTGAAGCACTGTAGTCTGACAGATACAGTACATGAGCACTGATCCCCGGAGTATCTTGAAGTCAAGGCCCATTGCAAGTTTCTCCTCTACCTTGAACCATCCCAGGCTAAAGTGAGCTGGTGTTAGGTGAGACCTGGTATTGAGGTCCATAGTAATACTAGTCTATTGCTTTGTTTTGAGAGGTCTGCAGTTTTGAGATGTACCATGAGTTGTATTATTAGTCAAAATGACACTGGATGAGTTAGTTCTCCAGCTTGTATAGATCGGCTATTTTCAAATAATAAAAATAAAAATACAAGTATGGACATTTTGATCTTAAGTGGTTCATGATCAATGAATGGACCAATAACAATCCTGCATAATGAGCTTTTTATTTATTTATTTTTTATAGATTTACGCAGGACTTTTCCTTGTAACAAAGTAGCATAATCTTTTACAATTAGGTAAATACTATGTAAATGTAAATGATATCTACATTTTGTGTAGCTACCTTAAAAACTGACTTTGACATACCCTTACTTGTTTCAACCACTAGATGTCAGTCATGTCAAGCAGTATAGGTAGAATATAAACATCATTAGTGGGATGAAGCTGTGAATGTGATGATGTGCAAGGCTAGGCCTTGTGTTTAAGGTTAGAGTTTTTTTTTAAAGTTTTTTTAATCTCGACTATCTGAATGTGAAAGATGCTTACAAAATGTTGGAAAACTTGAGTCATGTTGTTTTGTTTTTGCTATATTGTCAAAGTTTACAGAGATGAGCCACTGTATATATTTGAGGTTTCAGGTGATTTATCCCAAGTTAATTCATTCTACACAATCAGTATTAGCTTTTATAATACTCAACCCAGCCTACCCCCAGCATTATTTTATTTTTATGCCACTCTCAAGGCTCCATCTATATGTGCTTAGGGATGTTACATTTTAGTTATATTTATTCATTCAATTTCTTAATATTCTTAATGGCGTTAGTTTATGTATTTTTGTAATAACTTACATTCAGAGACAAGGGAGGGCAATTGTAATTGTGTGTATAGGCTACTTAAAATGCATGAATAAACTTGACTGGATGTACAAACTGAAACCGTGACATTTTCCCTCTCTCTTAAGGCACATTGGAAACTTTGCAATAAATGAGGTCACAGGCTGTAATTTTTGATTAAGCAAAATATTACAAGCTGGTAGGTTAGACTGCTGGTGGATGGCTCATCAAGCCCCCCCAACCCCTCCCCCGGGCCCTCCATCTCCTCCTCCTTTCTCTTCTCCATCCTCTGTTCTCCTAGCCCTCCCCACCTGTGTTTGTTCATGTTCCATCAGTGTATGTTACTATAATAGTGTATCCATTCATGTCTTGCTCTGTTTCCATGCATGGCTGCAAACTGTTATTAGCTGACATTGTTGTTAATAACAGATAATTAGTGTTGTTGTTTCTGTTATTATTGTTGTCCATTCCAACACAGTCAAGGCAGATGGCCACTAACCCTATAAAGCCTGGTTCTGCTCTTGCTACTGTTACTGTCACAAAATGCTTTCTCAGGGGGGAAACGTCCGGCTCTAAACTGTCTTGAGACAACTTGTGATTTGGCACTGTAATAAAATGTACCGTAAATGTACCGACATTTTATATCCCTGTGCTGCAATTCCTGCTCCCATCATGTCATGACAACATTATTTATTAAATAACTAAGTCTATTTACCATGGCAACTAATGAGGGCCTAATGGTTCCATTAGAGACCTGTGGATGAGCTTTTTTGTCACCCGAATTCGCGTGTGCATATTTATAATCTGACCGTTATCCGACCGCATTCATTAACCCATTCTGAACGGCAACCCATTTTGGGGTTAGCATCATGTTATGCTTTAGCTATTGAAAAATAGCAGATCTACAAGCTCATAGCGCGCCACCGAGTGGCGCGCTACGAGCTTGTAGGTCTGCTATTTTTGAAAAACCGAAGAACGACTGACATTCTTAGAATCTGATCTCAGGTCAGAATGGGTTAATCAGACCAGTGTGTGTCCAGTGGAAACCTCGTATGAATCTGATCTCAGGTCAGAATGGGTTAATTATTCCACTTTATAAATCCGCAACGTGTGTGTGGACCTTATGCCGTGCTTGCTTTCACATATGACAAACGCAGGGAATTAATACATACCCGATCTCATCTGCCTGGTTATTTTTATAATTTTATTCAGAAGGTAGTCAACCTCATGTGGATCTGGGAGACGTTAATGTGGTGTCACGTCAACATTTTTGTAACTTCCACAGGCACTCGAGTTTTGAAAAATGTTGTATAACATGATTGTTGATGTTGACATCAACAATCATGTTATACAACATTTTTCAAATAGCATGTATTCGTCCACAGTTTTTTTTTGTCGGACGATTTGTTTTTGGACTATTGGCTGTCGGACTCTTAGTAGGCCTACGCATGTCGGACTATTGGCATGTCGGACTATTGGGGTGCTTAGTACATTGGCATGTCGGACTAAACTCAGCTTCCCATCATGCACCTGTGCACATGTGTGAAGCTCAACAGCACCACTTTGTCACCTGTTGGTACAGACAGACAGACAGACAGACAGACAGACAGACAGACAGACAGACAGACAGACATACATTGCGGTGTTTCGGGCATAGACATATGGTTTTGGGTCTACCAACATCATACCCCTCACTCAGGTGACCCAGCCGGGGTTGATCAAATCCTGACTTACGTCCCAGTAGCTACCCTCGATCAGTCCATCAGGGAATGAGCAAGGCCACACAATCCGTTGCTCCGGAACTCCTCTGCCGGGACAAATAGAAGAACCAAATAAAATACCCATTCTTTTATGTCAAACATAAGAGTAAAATTATCCAGACCCAGCATGAAATATTTGTGTTAAAACGAGATGTATGATAAAGAAGTTAAACAGTATAAGGGACATTGAAAATGTAGACTTTTCTTGAGATCTCACCTTCTTGTGCAAGTGCTAATTTTAAAGGTGAAAAAGGTTTGGACAAACACAAATCGGAACGGCTATTTTAAATACATCAAAACAAGTTAACTTCTGTGACCATGATGTGACAGATAAGAGATAACATCATAAGACTTACCTTAGTCTATATCCTCATTAGGCAATTATGTAGAGAGGTCTGTGTCATGGAAATGTAAAACATTCAGTATAGATCTCAGTATAGGTCTTTTGATTGATTACTACTACGGTAGGCTGCAAATGTGAGTATATGCAGCGTCCTTCCAGGATCTTTAAGGTGCAATTGTGTTGCTAGGGAACAGCTTGGGAATAAAAAAGAAGAAGAAGAAAACAGATTGCACTCCTCTGTTTGAATTATATTTCCCTCACCCCATGGTGTGGGTGAACAATTAGAGCCCACTATTCAAAGTGAGACTTTTTTGCTGTGACGTTGGAATCTATTTGAAACCTGCCCTGCATGACCCCTTGGAAATACATCTTTCACACCGAAGTTCCAGACTAATATCTATGCAGTGGTATTAGTCTGGCCATGCCAGGCTATGCTATTATTGGCCTCAAAATCTTGGAATGTCTCTAATGTCAAGGCCAATAGGACATGCTGTAGTTCCAGTTCAGTTCTAACACACAAATCCAATCTGTCTATCTCAGAGATAAAACATAGCATACAAAGGATCCAGCCCAAATGTGTCCATTGGTGTCCATTAGATGAGGTTTGTTCATATGACAAAATGTGAAAATGATTTATTATTTTCTAGTGTACACAGTTTAAATAGCAACTAGTGTACACAACTACTGTACACAGTTTAAATAGCATCTGCATCACATGTGGGCAGATGTGGGTCATAATTCTTGTGTAGCCTATTTGAGGGCCACAGCAAGAGGTTCTGACAATACAAATGAGCTTACGGATGAAGCAAACCTACAGTAGTTGTGTAGTGCTATAATGCCATTGCTTGAGGAAATTGGAGGAATACGGCTTGTTCTGCCAACTGCCATCATAGGGACCATGCTGTGTGCCCCCCCCGCCCCACCCTCTCTCTCTCTCCTGTGTCTTGAGTTACAGTATAGTCATCCCATAGCCTGGAGGGACGACCATAGTGTGAGTAAGTGGCTACTTGGTTGCCAATTGCCACCACATGAGATTGATTCATTGATTGATTGAACTAGGCTAATTATTAACAGTTTGCAGAATTATAGCACATTTCAAGCACAACTCCATACAAAAACTGTTAACTGTGTGACGACACCATATAAGCATTACACTTGTTTACAATAGGGTCCACCATTTTCAATTCATCAGAACATTTAGAGATAAATATACACATCTATATAGCCAAAAACAGGAAATCATCATAAGAGGAGGTAAAAATGGGGAAGAAAACATATACAGTGAGGGAGAAAGGGGTTGTGGTGGTGGTGGTGGTAACATGAAAGCTATGTTTTGAAGGAGTCAAGGAATTCACATCTTCTTCGTCTTAATGACTGTTGGTTGGGCGTTCCTCATTTCTGTGGCATATAGCAAAATGAATTTAGTCCCTTGTTTGTGCCGAATCTGGGTTGCACATAGTTTGTTGAACTCCCTCTGGTGTTGTGGGTATTGACTTTGTTGACATTAAGGAAGTATTTATTAGACAGGTACATCATGGGTATCTTGGTGGTGTAGCGAATCTTGTGGACCAGACCCATTGCAAGATACTGTACTCTGTCGTCAACCCTATATGGTATAAGCCATTCCAGCCTAAGTATAGGCAGGGGTGAGGTGGGTTTGGGGAGTGAGGCCAAGTAGTAGCCTGCCTGTAGTTTGTTTTGGGAAGTCTGGAGCCTTGTTTTAAGGGTCTTTGAGGTGCTGTGGTACCAAGATTTGCAAGCATAATCAAAGAAACCTTGTACGAGGGCTCCTGTTAGGGTCTTCAAGGTGTTTTGTTGACCAGTGAGGAGATCCTGTATAGGAATCTATTCTTTGGTTTACTTTTTTGATTACGTTGGTGGCCATTTTATCCCTGGAAAGATTTGCTTGATTCATAGCTCTTTCCCCAGGTGTAAAGATAGTTTGTTATCAGTGAGCCAGGTGCAGATTCTACCGAGTTCAGAGCTGAGGGCCTTTTTAACTTGCAGTTTGTTGTCCGAGACCAGCAGTGCTGAGGGCTCAGGCACATTTTCGCGCACAGCCGCGGACAGTTGAAGTTGAAGCCCGACGTCATTCCGGCTTTTTAGACAGCTGGTGGATGGAAAAGAAGCTCCACCCCCTGCGGCTGACTGACGCGGAGGAGGAGAGCGTTTCCGGGAATCTGTCCGTCGCGTCAGTCAGCCGCGGAGGTGGAGCTTCTTTTCCATCCACCAGCTGTCTAAAAACCCGGTTTTGAAGCTGTGCGCAGCCGAGAACGTGCGCGTCTGTGCGCGAAGATGTGCCTGAGCCCTATGTCATCTGCGAACAGGAACAAGTTGCAGTCACAAGCTGATGTCATGTTGTTTACATATATTAGCAACAGTTCTAAAGGCCCTATAGTATGCTTCCTTGGATTGGAATTCGTACATCATTTTCTTTTGTGGTCAAGATACCTTTCAACCTGTTCATTTTACATCACTTTCGAGACGGAGCTAAGAATATAAATAGGACGGTAGTTGCCGGGGTCTAATTTTCTCTCTTTCTTGTGCAGCGGGGTTACTTTGGCCAGTTTGAAATCTTGGGGGACCTGTCCCTGCTTGATGGAGAGGTTTATTATGTGTTTGATGATTGGAATTTGGAGCTATATAGAGATGGCCGAGTCTGAGAAATGTGGAGGGAATATTGTCATGGCCACATGTGGCCTTGTGGGGTTGAAGGGAATTAACTCAGTCCCCGCAGTCACCTCCTCAGTTGTTACCATTGAAACCCGGAACCCGGGTTGCAACTTGCCAGTTGCCCACACAGACAACCGACTGGAATGAACAATTATTTTCCCCAAATTGTATTGTATAGCCAGGCTGTCAGAGCAAGTTCAGACAACATAAAATGTTATTTGAGACCTTAGAAGAGGTTATTGCTTGCTTTTAGTATAACACCAACGTATATTAAACTCATAATCACGTACTGCACAGCCATATATATATATATATATATATTCGGTAACGTATTATTAATTATATATACATATATATATATATATATATATATATATATATATATATATATATATATATATATATATATATATATATATATATAATTAATTATATATATATAATTAATTATATATATATATATATATATATATATATATATATATATATATATATATAATTAATAATACGTTACCGAACCCCACCAGCGGTTGCCTGACAACCAACCAGCCAATTACAGCGCGACAAACGGACCGTCCTCCGGGGCTATGGGACCATGAAATGGACCGTGGCTGCGCGCTTGCGCGGTACAATTCGGAAGGGAAGAGCGAGCGACGCGAGTGAGTCCAGAGCAGAGCAGAGCTTGTACAGCATTGAGCTGAAAGAAAGAAAGGCCACTAGAAATCAAAATAAATACGGACGGGACAAGTGATTTATATATCGATATAACAGGACCTACACCGAGGAGTCGACGAAATGATTCAGGTAGGCTCAGTGTTATGTGTGTATGTGTGTAGACGAATACAATCAATGTCAAACGTGGAAGATATATACAGGTTGCTATGGATTCGGAATGATATTGGGTTGATAAAGCAACTCCTATTATGATGAGTCTGATGACAGACAGCTGTTCACTTGTGTTGTGGGAAAATAAACATGACTACATTTGACATTTATTCACGTGAGAATATTATTGACATTTTTCAATCAAATTTTTGGCTTAGCTATATGCAGACAAACATAATGCAACTGTATAGTGTATAGTGTAGTGTGCTGTTGCAGCAAATTAATGCGCAAAAGCAGAAATCAAACCATAATAGGCTACAGCTTGTAATACTCGTTTACATTAGCCCACAATTCTCTTCTAATGTTTTTTGTTTTAGTATTTTCGCATCAAAGTATTATTATCATTTAGGCTATGTTATTGTTTATTATTAATACCGCGTAATAATAATAATGAATAATAATAGTAATAATAATAATATATTTTATGTGACAGCTTCTCAGACCTCTCCTTATTGTGTTATTATTATTATTTACTATCATACGGCCAGTTTTCTCATAACACGAATGTGCTCTTGTTGGTTCGAAGGCCGTCTAGGAGACACAACATGTTGGGGGAAATAAAGACAATGTGAAGAAGACGGCATGTTTTTTACGACGGGACGCAGCACGGAAGGCTTGCAATAAATCCCACCGTTAGAGGCCCTCTCTATGATTTTGGGGGGGAATCGCTGTGTGGACGGTGCCGTTTCTCTACTGACAGCTTGGATGTAAAGTGGGGGGAACGTGCATACAGACATTCCAAAGATGCCCAGGAGGTGGACCGCAGCATCAACATGCAGCGTTCTGTTGGTACTGGCCTTGCCCAGGTGTGTGCTCTCCATCCGTGCCGACAAGTCCATCAGCCGAGACGAGCATGTCAGCGCCACGGTGAATGCCACCGTGCTGGACTCTAAGGGCAACGCCATTCAAGTGATGACCTACGACGATGGCACCTATGGGCAGGATTCACCCAAAGCAGAAACCAGAGGGATCGTGGTCGCACCTGCACCTTATCATGGAGGTAAGTCGAATGGTCGACATGTGTAGTACTGTACTAGTGCCCACCTTTGCCCCCCCACACCCCCCTGCATGTGTGATTTGCTCATTCAAATCTATCTGGCTTTAATTTATAACATATTTTATTATATGTCTATAATTATAAATGCCTCTGTCTGTCTTACGTGTGTAATCCACGTAACTTCAAATTCAACACACGGGTTACACACCCCCACAGGGAGTGCAGTGCCCGGTGTCGAGTCGGTCGGACCTACGTTTGTCCAGAACTGCCCCAAAAAGGCCTCTGCCCGGACTCTGGACAAGGACATGGCCCCTGCCGGCCTGCCATGGTCCATATATGGAGCTGGCCTGTTCTGACATCACAACACTCCATATTTGGGCATGCCTATCACAGAACTCCATAAGCTGGCCTGCACAGAAACTAGAAAGACACATACACAAATGTCCATATATGGGCATAAAAGGGACACAGACAGATGGGTGGAATGGGTACTCTGCATTTCCGGTTGGCCAAAACCACCACAAAAGCCACCACTATATCTCCATATACATATTATGAATCTGGCCTGTTCTGACATCACAACATAATGGGCACCGCTCTAGTAAAACATAATAACATAACCAGTAAGACGCCTTGAGGGCGAGAAGCTTTTAGGGCGAGGTTGCATGCACAAATTTGCATGCCGGGCGCGGCTGCACTAATAACTTATTAACTTATAACTTCTAGAGTTTGAATAGACGGGTATCAGTCAAAAGGGAGGAAGGACGGGTGGGGACTTGGATCAACATATGGAATGTCAGAACAGGTCAGCTCCATATATGGAGATCTAAGGGTTTGAGGTTTAAGGTCAGATGTAGAGTTGCTGGCCGGCTCCATATATGCAGATCTAGGTGATAGTCCATTCTTCTCCATGTATGGCTATCCAGGGTTTGATGAGGTCAGTGTCGTGATCTTCATATATATGGTGACGGCCGTTAGGCCATATATGACGATCATATATGGTGGCGTGATGGATCGACGGACAGACAGGATTGACAGGTTTTGCAGGTTTTCATAGTAATCTGTGACCTACCGTCGCAATAAAAATGAATGGCATGAGTTTGAGATTGTTTAAACCCGCCCTTGAATATCTTCTTGAGTGGCGTTGAGAAATTGCTTCGTAGGCAGACATACTAAAGTTGCCCATACTTGACTGACAACAAACAATTAAATAGATAATTACTTTAACCCTCTTTCCCATGTATGTATATATATATATATATATATATATATATATATATATATATATACTTTTTTTTAAATATAGCCTACAATATTTTGTGTGTGTGTGTGTGTGTGTGTGTGTGTGTGTGTGTGTGTGTGTGTGTGTGTGTGTGTGTGTGCGTGTGTGCGCACGTGTGTGTTCTGCAACTTAATATGTATCCAAGAATGTTCTTAAGCATTCCACACAGCTCCTCACTGTGACTGTCTGTTATAACTCATTTACTCCAGCTAGTGACATCATTATTAAGTGTCTAATGGGTGCTGTTATTTCCAGTTATTCTATGATGAATGAGACACCAGGCTATTATACAGTATGGTGCACAGAAATCATATTCATAAATAGGGAATCAGGGATCAAATGTTTTTATGTTTAACATGGGAGTCCTGGTTCCTCACGTGATAGACCATCCTGTCCTCAATCCTGTGGAAAGCCCACTACATTTCACTAAGATTACAGAGATTACTGCATTTGTCAAAGCAGCTTTTGCTCATGCAATTTCGCTAAGACTTGTATTTCCTGTTTATTTGCTCTGTTTATGTGTTGTGGTTGACGGAGCTGGCAAGTGAATTGTCGCTGTAGATCCTCTGTTCTACTTGCAGTGAATGTAGACTAGAAGAACATTACTGTCTCTGTCTATTCCATGATCTGCACATTCAATTATGAAGTGTGACACCCAAGTAAATAGTCACAACTTGACCTACAGTTCATGCATTTTCTTTTTGTGACATTTCTACTAATTGGACTTTAGGTATGGTTTGTTGGCTACCTTCACACATATGCCCTCCCTCTCCCTAAACCCCTTGTCTCACACGCTTCCATTATCACCTCCAGTAAACAGACTGGGCTGGAGGCTGCATTAAGAGCAAGTCAAGTAAAATGTGTCTTGCAAATGCTTTCACAGTGTACAAAATGTTCTACAGTGAACAGAGAAAGTAATACAGGGAAAGACAAACATCACATGATGTTTTAAGATATGGGGCACAGAGCATTTGTGTGTGTTTATTGTTTGGGTAATATGACATACATTAGCCCTCTCAGAATCAGATTCAGTAAACACCGGACAGAGGCGTGCCTCACCAGACGCCCTGAACAACCCCCGCCAGTGGGGGTAGGGGTCGTTTATGTAAGCATGCTACTGTAGGAACGCCATGACGATGAGGGAGAGAGGGGAGGGTCTGAACAAGAGTAAAGAAAAGAAACGCACTGTGAGAGGAATGGATGGGGTCCCCTGAGGGAAGGGGATTGGGATTGATTTGACATGCTCTGTGCTGTATGTCTGTCTGTAACCTCATTCTATACTGTGCGTTTTTCAAGATCAATATGTAGTAAGGCCTACTCTCTGTATGCTCGCATCATGCGGGGCCAAGCAGTTGGCATGCGTTAGGCTACAGTTTATGTGTGAATAACGTCTTTCCGCCTCTGTCTTTTAATTTCTTTGTCATTGTCACAGGATCAAAATCACTCATGGGTTCTGTAAAGTAAGCCGTACAAAACATTCATTGACTTTCATACTTGTTCCGGTTGGATCTTATTTTTTTAGCTGGCACTCGAAGGGAAGAGAAGAGAAGGGAAGGGAAGGGGGAATATTGAGTGAAAGAACAGGCTGACTAAACTGGTCAGTGTTCTGGGGAAAGAAAGAGTAATTACATTGTATAACTTACTCTGTTGTACTTGGATCATTCCAGGTGGGGACACATTCCAGGTGCATCTAATTTATTTTGTGGGGTGTTTTGGCTTTGGTTCTTGCTTTTGCTTCCATGTAATATTGATTATCAAGGAAACCACTGCACAGTTTCCCACATAGCAATAGTATGTTGAAACTGTAGCCTATATGAGTGCTGAAGGCATTTTAAGTACCCGGTAGAATGTAGCACTAGTCTGGTCCTCAAGATCACAATTCAAATCACACACAGATCTAGTCTAAACCCTTTAAATTAAAAATTGCTCTGATAGACATGGGAAGTTGCATTGTCGAGATAATGTGTCAGATAGAAACTATATCATCTTCCTTGTATCAGGGAGTGAGTTGTGTTTGGTGAATTTTGTTACTGTAAGTTGAAATGCTCCGATCTTTATCTGGCAAGTGGCATCAGACAGAAACTGAGAATGTGGAGAGAAAATGATAAATGTTTTCAACCTCGTCTCTCATACTGCACGTTCATATTATATCTAAAGTCACAATCCTGAATCAATTGTCTAGAACTCTAGAATGATGGCCAATATGCCATCATTCCATATATAGGAAAAGCTGAATAATTTGGTTTTTCTGATGTTTCAATTTTTTCACCCTTCAGTTGTCTCCACCAGGCCGAAGGCATGGGGAGAGAGTATGTTTTTCACTCCGTCTGTCCGTCCGTGTGTGTGTGTGTGTGTGTGTGTGTGTGTGTGTGTGTCCTTCCGTCTGTCCTTCCGTCTGTCCGTTATCAGCTAATCTCCGGCACCGTTCATCCAAATCTCACGCAAATCGGTACACATGATGATGATTAGCTTAGATTGCCTTCCAAAGTTTTCAGGAGTAGCCCGTTTTGCACAAAATGCTGCACATGTCCTGCTCATCCAGAATTCTATCCTCAGAGATGCTATGAGTGATCTGGCTCTGCATTTCCTCAACAAAATGAAGAAAATTGTTGCAAAAAACAAAAAAACATGTTTATATTAGTCCTAAACATTTTGCCAAACATCACACACACTCCTATCCTCCTGGTGGAGACCTGTGCCCAGAAGGGAACTTTTTCTAGTTCCAATCTGTTCTCACAACTTTGTCAGAGATTTCAAAGGTATGAAGGACATTTCGCTCTAAAGACAGATTCCACAATTTCCACTCCACTCTTGGTGTAGGGAACCTAATGTCTAAAGCTTGCTATAGCTTGCCTATAGTTTTTCAAAGGAATTTGGATGGTCTACGGCGCTAGTGTTTCGTAACGGGAGAATCTTGGGGGTGCTATAAGCAAATATGGGGTGCATTTTTATTATGCCAGACTTGCCAATTTAGCATGAGTCATGAGTGCACATTTTAGTTAGTTCATCATTAGCCTTCCTTTCATTGTCTAAAATTACAAGTGAGTCACACAAGAATCCATGGCTGTCGACATGTACCGGAATGTCTATTGCGGTAATGATAGATTTGTAGCAGCACAGTAAAACATGTCTGGGACAGCTACTGAAGCCCCATTTATACGCAATACATAGTTTTATAAATAACAGAACAGAACCAACAGAACCAATGTGATGTTGCGAATCACATTGTTGGCTTATATATCTGTTATTTTTCGCAAGCGGCACTTTTGTACTACAAAGCATAAATCTGAGGTTTTTCTGAGAAGCATTGTCTAATAGGTCAATTAGAAGGTTCAATTTTAAATTGTAGCTAAGCTGTTGTTTAACAGTAAGTATAATAATACAATAGTATACCTGGCCTATCTTTATAGGATATACGAGCATGGATTCACATAGTTAGTTAGTTTTAGTCTAGTCATGTGTCACTCCCAGTACAGTTTGTTTTGAGTCGACTGCGACTGGCCTAATTTCCACGGTCTACTGATTGTGACTGCATTCTGCCTGAGGTGGAAGTTTGACCAGTTTTGCGACCTCGTCATGGAGAGCTTGACAGCATAGCTAACCTTGCCGAGCAAAGTGGGAAATCAGCAGTGGCCTTAAATGCCTCCAACAAGAACAGCACCAGTAACGGGTTCAAGACACTGACCTAGAATGTGTACTTCCATTGCACAAGCGCTGTGCTGTACTGTTAGAGTTCAGCAGCTAGCCCATTCTGACCTGAGATCAGATTATAAAAATGTCTGTTTGAAAATGACAGTTTTCTGAAAAAGCCATGTTTCTATGCGAGTCGTTCTATTTTTCAAAAATAGCAGACCTACAAGCTCGTAGGTTTAAAAATAGCTAAAGCATAACGTAATGCGAACAACAAAAGGGGTTCCCGCCTAAAATGGGCTAGACTATAATGTATCATATACTGTGCTGTACCAAATTATGTTTACACTTTACAGACAGTATAGGCACATGTTCAGCATACTCACAATGAGCTAAAATGTCACGCAGAAAAAAACATGTGGTGCCAGTATGTCCATGCAGAAATTATATTTAATGAGAGGATTATTTGCATTGTATCAAAATGATAAGGCATGCATTACAGCTTTTGTAAGTGGTAAATTATTGTAATGTCATATACTGTAGGAGGTTATGCCAGAAGAATGGGTTGAAGCATACGGGTTGAAGCATGAATATTTATGGTATGTAATATGTCACATAATTCATCTCTGTGGGTGGCCACATTCATATCTGCAAGGAACTGACCATGTTCATAATTTTCAAAGATTTTTCTCTTAAACCTCTTTACCTCAGGGGGGGGGTATAGCTTAGTCATTTTAGTGTAAATAATCAGTATAAAAAGCCCCATAGTTTAATGCGTGAATAAATATTGCATCAACCTCCCTAGACTGTTGGAGCTTTCGTTGGAAAGCCAGACAATTACAGTCACTTTAAAGCGCTTAGTTTAGTTACAGCATGGAGGGGAATGAAGCAGAGTACGTTTACCAGCTTGCTCTTTTGGCTGTAGCAGGTCACCCCTTTGTTCGTTGAAGGCAATGTCAGGTCAAGGTCAAAGAACTGACAGCACAGAGGCTTATAGTGACACTAAGATCATGGATAGAAGATATTTCCGCACAATAAGTTCTATCTGTGCAGTGTTTTGTTTAATTTTGAGCTTTTCGTCTGTCAGACCTTCGATCAGTGCACATACTGATACATATACTAAAAGAAAACACAGTGGAGACAACAATAAAACAAACAATGAAGTCGTTAAAACCAGGAAAAATAGGACAAACAATACAGATAGAAAATGGTTAGACAATCTGAGTACTTTTCAGGTCTGATACCCCAGTGGGACTACTCACTGTGTTACAGTCCATTCCAAGGACAATGCAGGC
Organism: Protomyctophum bolini; assembly: GCF_963924005.1. Classification (NCBI taxonomy): domain Eukaryota; kingdom Metazoa; phylum Chordata; class Actinopteri; order Myctophiformes; family Myctophidae; genus Protomyctophum; species Protomyctophum bolini. The sequence goes on from NC_137871.1 coordinate 39,128,739, forward strand.
CTTCATCTTGGGTCTTGTCTTTTGCAGCAGCCGCAGCTAGCATACAATTTGAAAGGTTCAGCGATTAAAGATAAGCACTCGGACGGAGAGAACAAACTTGGCAATGTTTGCTAAATGCCATTCCCATCCCTCCCCCCCCTAAATGTTATCCTTGTTGCTGTATTTATTTCAGTAGCCTCCATGCAGATTCGATGTGCATTGGCAGATCGGGGTGTTTCTGTCTTACCAGGGCTGCTGCCCCGCTGGGCTCTGTCTATTGTTCTAATCTCTACTATTATGATATTATTATATAAGCTTTATGTATCTTGGTGTATAATGTCTTGTTACTGGATTACGTTTAGTTAATTATAGACCTTATAATGTCTGTAATTAACCCTTTATGTCCCAGATCTAAATATTGGTCTCAATGGGGCTAGATGGCTCTAAGCTGATTTTGAACATTGATCTGTTCCTCTTGACTTTTGTAATCGAACAGTGTATGCAAAGTCACAGACTACCTTTTTGTGTGTGTGTGTGTGTGTGTGTGTGTGTGTGTGTGTGTGTGTGTGTGTGTGTGTGTGTGTGTGTGTGTGTGTGTGTGTGTGTGTGTGTGTGTGTGTGTGTGTGTGTGTGTGTGTGTGTGTGTGTGTGTGTGTGTGTGTGTGTGTGTGTGTGTGTGTGTGTGTGTGTGTGTGTGTGCGCGCGCGCGACTGTGTACGTACAGTATGTGCTATTTGCTATTTCACAATTCACATGAGCAATTCCATTCTATGGGGACTGTTGCCAGCTGCCCGCACCCACGCTACATATTCAATTCTTCGACCCAAAGTCTGTTGAAACACAAAGTCACAAACCTCACCACATCCTGTTTTACATATTGTATTACTCCAGAGGGCATTGCGCTTCCTGTATCTTTGCTTGTGTCTGTCTGTCTGTCTGTCTGTCTGTCCAAGCGTAGGAACACCAAGCTGTCTCTCAGGACTGTGGATATGTGGGGAGGAGATCAAACGGTCCATCACAGACTTGTAGCCTCCAGCTTGGTTTTCGGGTGAACAGTAAAGATGATGAGCAAGGATGGATAGTTTGGATACCTTTCCTCCTCCTGCTCCTCAGTCTATTTACCTTGACGTTGCGTATCTCTTCACTGGCAGGTGCCCCAAAGCAGAAGCCAACAGGAGCTACAGTACAGTAGTCTCCATCATCTTCATATACGTCTCCCAGGCACTAAGAAAAGTACAGCTTATGTCCTAGCATCGCTACCATGCTCTATTTACTCCTGTGAGCATAGTTTATTCGTATAGTCTGCTCACAGCAAAAACAGACAAATATTTAATCCCTGTCAGCTTGCAGTTTGTAACATTTGCTCGTGAAGTGCTATGAATGGGAATATAAGTGAAGGGCACATTTTTTAAACATACTGTAGTTTAGTGTCTGACTTACCCTCAACTCTTCATAGGCATACGTATGAAACATGGCAATTAACTAATGTATGTGTGTATATTATATACACTGTGCATTACCATGTTTCATTTCTGTCCTGCCAAACATAAGCCTGATGAGAGATCTGTGAAAGTGCTAGAGATACTGTAGGTCAACAAGCCAGTGTTCTGGCCAACAGGAAGGAACTGATGTCATCAGAGACCTTATTTGGTTCTTGGCTGATTCTTGAGCAAGCCGATTTGTGGCGGATGACTGGGCCCACACATGGCGTTAAATGACCCTGGCTCTGTTGGGCCTGGTGGGGGATATTAGTCAATGAGCCTCCTCGCAAGCCATGGAGATTGAATGAAGGAGAGAAACAGCTCATAGAGGTGTGGTCACAAAGGATGCAACTACCAAAGGACTCGCAAAATAAGTACGGTAATGACATCACTAAATACAAGACATGGAGTAAGCACTGGTGTTCTGTATGCACACTGTACACAGACTGGATGAAGGTGTACTGTATGCGTGTGTAGTCCGTGACATGCATGGGAGAGTGTATACTATAAGAACATCTGGACGCTGCAGTCATGCACAGACACGGTACCATAATTGGAGAATCTGTTCAGTGACAGACGTTTTAAGGACGTTCTGAATATTGACATTATATGCCGACATTGCAGTACCGTTTCTTTTACGATTCCTGGAATCTGTCTCAGTAACACTACACCTACTCTACCATAACGCTGGTTGGGGGGGTGGGGGGGGGAACTATATTATATATATCTTGTTTTAGCTCTTAACTGTAAATGCACACTATTGATGCAGCCATGCACCACGTAGCCATTCCTGAATTGCATCATACATCACTGTGGCACCGAACAGTATTCCGCCGGGACAGGTTAGGTCCTTTATTCCTGCCTGAATCTATAAAAGCTGAATAAAGCTGAAAATAATGGGTGGTCTGTCTCAACGAAGTTAGTACTGTATGTGCTGCAGACTGTTATTCCCATTGTTGTCTGCTCTTTTCTGCAAACGTTGAATGCTTCAGTGAATGTGAGAGAGTAGCAACTGAGCACAGATGGATGTAGGTGGGTGGGGTTGGAGTGGAGAGGTAATGGATAGGATTAGACCATGGTCCCTCTGTGACATTAACACATAAATGGTGTGATGGCTGCACTGAGGTGGGGAAATATACGAGTCCCGTTCCTAGCTATAGCGCAATCTGTTTAGGATTTGGTAGCAGCAGAGAGTTGCCATCTGTGCTGGGGACTTTTTTTATGTGGTCCTCTATTGTCCTTTATCCTTGTTGTCTTGAAGTGTCAACAAATGGTTTGAGTGGATTCTCTGAAGCGGATGTATGATTTCCAAATGTAATTTAGTATGTCATGAATGTACTAATATAAACAGTGTGGCTTCGTTAGGCTTCCTTCTAAACTTTCCCCAAAATAATGAAGAATATATCAAAGTCGAAAGCTCCTTGAGTGCAACAACATATTATTAGTGCCATTAAAGTAGTGCACAGAGTTCAAATGGTTCAGACGGCAGACACATGCTGTAGACTTACCGAGAGTCCAGTACAGTACACTGTGTCTACAGTAGCCTGGAAGCCAGACGGATCTGCCACAGGAAAAAAATATAAATCCCTGGGGAGAATGGTCTGGCACTCCTCAGTTTGAATTTCATTTCGCTCACCCCAGAGTTGCGAGTGACCAATCAGAGGAGCCCAGTAGCCCACTATTCAAAGTGAGACTCTTTTCCTGTGACGTTGGAATCTATCTGTAACCGCCCCTTAAAAATACAGATAATAATACAGAAATACAGTATATCTTCCACACCAAAGTTCCAGACTAATATCTACTACTAGTTTGCCCATGCCAGGCCTTTTCAACTCTGCACTGCTGCACTAATTACTGTACATACATTATGTTTTAGTATTAACGAACTTTGATATACCGGCATGTCTTCATGAATGTATACCGGTATGTCTTCATGAATGTATACCGGTATGTCTTCATGAATGTATACCGGTATGTCTTCATGAATGTATACCGGTATGTCTTCATGAATGTATACCGGTATGTCTTCATGAATGTATACCGGTATGTCTTCATGAACGTATAGCATCACCATCACTTGTGTGGGCTGTTCTCTTGTCCGTGGGACAGAAAACAATGCTCTCTCTCATAACATTCTGTAATATCTGTATCTGTATGCCGTTCAAAACCAAAGCATGTCGGCTACAGTATGTATTGTACAGTACTGTAGCTATCACTAAGGCTGATTTATTTTATACTTAGTTAACTGGTGATGAAGGCTGGATAGCCGAAACGTTTGTCCCTGTTCAAAAATGAAATGAATATTTTGACCGTGGTGTGTGCGACTCACTACCGTTATTTTGGTATGTTTTGAACGGGTAGCGCACCTACAGTCAGAGCACGTTGGTCACATGAAGAGTAGATACTTAGTTAACTTGCCAGTGCCACACCATCATAAATAGCAGATCTACAAGCTCACAAGCGTTGCGATGCCATAGAATGTCATTAACAACGTCCTCTCTCTCACACTGGAACGGCACTGCAGTTCACACGGCACAACATGTTTACACATCTACATAATATGAGCAAACTCCCCTTTGACTTTGTTCTTGGGGATTGCTGCAGTGATGTCGTCAGTATTCCTGTCTCACAATACTGTTACCTCATTGGCCCCATAGCCAATCTTACCTACAAGGTTATTATTATTATATTGGACACTGTTCCGGACACATGCACACACACACACACACACACACACACACACACACACACACACACACACACACACACACACACTCTCTCTCTCTCTCACTGTCTTCTGTCTCCGTTTGTTTGTCTGTCTGTCTGTCTGTCTCTCTTTCTCCTTACGCACGCACGCATGCACAGTACACTGAAACAAGGGCAATGCAGCCTCACACAGTCAATCGGGAGCCAGGTGCAGCCGGAGGATTCTGCTGTTTCATTGACCTTAGCGATGTTCAATACATTATTCTTTTTGATACCTGATCACTCGCTGAAGGGTGAAACCTCATACGGGGAAGATGTCTGCCAGAGGGCCTTTAAGACTGCTGATTTATTATTGAAGCCTCAGTAGTCTTGCGGTTTTAAAGTCCCCCAGGACAGTAAAGCTTTAGTCCTTTGTGGCAAGTTAACTAATAGCCAAAATGTTCTGTACACCTGTTGTTTTTATACTGTAAAGATCTGAGGGTTAACCACTTAAACACTATCTACTTCATGGACTGAGGCCTCCCAGAGAACTGTACTTAGCCCAGTCCTTTTTTCCCCTCTACACAAAAAAAGAGCAGATCTACTGTGCTGTAAGTTCCCAACATCTCACATTGCGACACATTGTGAGCTTGTTGTAGATATGCTATTTATGGCTTTTCTTCCCCAAATGTTTGCCTGAGATTTCAATAATTGGTTAATTTAACTCCCAGAGATTGCAAATGTAACCAAATTGACCTTTTACGGGTACTTGATTTAGTGACATTTGTACACTCTGAACTTACAAAAGGACAAAATAACACTGAGGATTATGCCAGTGAGGTGGTTGTACTGCTGTTTCAACACTAGCATAATTTGTTTCCCTGCCTGGTCAAAGTCGAGCCTGCAGTGTGTGATAAGCAAATGAGGGTTTAACCAAAAACTATGTTGATGCTTGCGGGCACGTAAAAGATGGCATCAGATGTTAGCTTGATTGCAGGAAGGCGTCATGTTCAGTCTTGTAGATGAACTCGAGCTATGTGCCGTGCCATGTGTTTGTTTCAACCTGCCTGTGATACCAGATGGGTTTATAGTTTGTGAATAACCCATCCTAGTGTTCTTATAGTTAGAGCCCCAACCAATGCCACATTTTTTGGTCTGATGGTGATCACAATTACCAATGTTCTTTTGAACGATCTATTGTTAAAAATAAAATACAAGACTTATATTTTAAGATTTCTAATGAGAACGTTTAACAAACAAATAATGGCAAATAATACCATTAATACATTTATTACACATATATATGATATGAAAACTAAATGTAACTTAACTTTAATATAATAGAATTAACATGCCAACAAGTACAAATGAACTGATTTTATTGAACCACTTAAGCCCCATTCAAAATGTGAACATCTTGGGAAACTATAAAAAATATATAGAACTGCACTCTGTCGAGTGCCTACTTGCTTGTTGCACACTAGTAGGCCATGAATGGCCTACTCGTGCGCAAGCAGAGCATGCAAGTACTGTAGACCGCTACAAACTTTCAAATCTCAGCCTCTCTGTGAAAGAACGTTTGCAATATTGAATTATTAGGTTTAGCTATTTGCTACGTACCTTGCTTTTGGATGAAAATTTGAAGTATGATAATGATTACTTATGCCTGTTATGGCAGTCGTGTCAGATTACATACATGTATTGTATACATAGGGGCATTACCTTTAGTCCACCCGACACTGAAACATGTCATCGTTACGTCACCATCGATAATCAATTATACCCTGGCATTGGTACATATATTCATCACGTCATATGCTCATATGTCTATATATATGTCTATATGTATGTATATGTAATTTCTGAGTTGGTTAGTGGTATAATGTGGTTACTCGGGTGGTTTGATGCGTATGTCCCTTGAATCCACCCGACACTGAAACATATCATTACGTCACCATCGTAAACCAATTATACCCTGGCATTGGTACATATCTGGGACATACGCTTCGTACTGTAGCATGACGGAGAACATACCTGCATGGTCTGCTTCCGTATGTCCCATGCCAGCATATGACGTCATATCATTTTCTGCTAAGGGACATTGGTACATATCTTCATCACGTCATGGGACATACGTTTCGTAGCATGAAGGAAAACATACCTGCACGGTCTGCTTGGTGCCATCATATGACGTCATATCATATGCTGCTAAGGGACATACGCACCTGACTGATAACATTACTTGCACGCTCTGCTTGCTTGTCTTAAATGAGGGGTGCTCTTATCATCATACATCATCATCATACATCATCTGATTCTGGCCTATTACAACTTGCGTCCTCACTTTTGTCTTCAATGTTTGTGTATACACACTTTTGTCTTCAATGTTTGTGTGTTTACACACGTTTGTTTTCAATGTTTGTGTTTACACAAACACTCAAAGCTGGACATAGGAGGGGCTAGTGCGGCAGTGCCCCTCAAAAATGTTATTATAGGTCTATATATATATACAAAATAGGGACAACAAGTTGAAAGAGCTAAAACATTGGCTGCATAATCGCAGATACAGATGCCCTTTAAAAATAAAGGCTAATAATGGCCCTTATCACCCACACTGTAATAAAACTAGTAATTAAACAGGCTGAGGCATCAAGGCCAAATTCTTGGAATCAATGTTTTTAATAAAGCCAAATAATAATCTTCAGAATCACAGTGGGCCGATATTTCGGCCTGCTACTCTTGAGTGATAACAGCATTGTGTTCTTGTATGCTGCCTAACCACGCAGCCAATCAGAAGCAGCTTCCTCTCTATAAGGTTGAATGTGTATGTGCACGACTGCACGCCCGCACAGACAAACACTCAGACACGTGCATTATAGTTCTAATGGCTTGTTTTTCAGGCTGGAGTGGGTGTGGGCAAGCGTGTGTTTTTGTGCTTGCTTGCCTGCGTGACTATTACAGAGATGTATTTGTGCTCTTCTGGGTCATATTGCAAGCTTTTGATTCAATTTGATCCAGTCCCCAATGGTTTTGATGTGTCTCCCTGTCTATCGCTTTCTCTGAACATGCACTATACTATAGACTGACTGCTGAAATGAACATAAAACAAGATGGAGAAAAACTATACGCCTGTGCGTGTGTGTGCGTGCGTTCATGCGTGCATGCTGCCATTTCCAGTTCTCCCTCTGACTACATCCTCTGGCTGTCATTATCATCAAACAGACCAATGACCAGGCCCGGTTCTGCCTTTCAATTAATTTAATCACCAGTGAAACGGCTCAGCTCAGAGCAAAGTTCCTCATGCAAGGAGGGCTTTGACCTCAGATCTGCAGATTTGGGATGCTGTAAATGCCTCTGTGATGGCGGCTAGGAATTGAAGGTTATATTATTATGTTTTGTAAGCTTTCTTTCTTTCTTTCTTTCTTTCTTTGCACACCTTGAACCCTAGCGTCCCTGTTCTGGGACGAACATTCAGCAAAAATATAAAAATAAAACACCTACAAGCTCATGCATGGAAACGTGACCATGCAGAATGCCAATTTTCGCCGAAGATTTACATTTCCGCCTATAATGACCTGTCCAAAGTAGGGACGTCCGGTTTATGCGTTTTTAACGACTTGCTGATGTTCTGTTGACATCTTCCAGACGGAGGTCAGTTTGAGTTACGTCATTGTGTATTCTACATAATGATGTCATCACACAGGGACATGATAATGTCGTCATTATAACCACGTCCTATCCAGAAGCCTGTAGTACATTCACCTGAAAGTAGGGATGCGCCGAAAGGGAAATTCTTGGCCGAAACCGAATATAGGAAACAGTTGGCCGAAAACCGAATACCGAATATCCGAAATATCCTGATTTATGGCAAAAGAAATGGTTATGGCAATTTTTTGCCATTTTCTGCCGAATGTTTTCTGCGGACGAATATTCGGTGCATCACTACCTGAAAGCTAGTTGTCTACACTGCTGTCTGCTGTAGTGTGACGATTTACAGAACTTGCCTGGACTGTGATTGTGCTAGTGATCAATTTGCCATATTAGGGAAATCGACAGTCATCGGCCCACTAGATAGTTGATACACTAATGACGTTACAAGTTGGACCCCACCACAATTTAATTCTTTCATTTTCACTAGAGGCATTGGCATCCCTTGCTTCACCAGGTCACTCTGCCAGCATCATTGGGACATATGTTTGTATTTGGGGGCCAGGGGTCAGTGAGAGGTTTTATAAATAACCTTTCCGCTCGAGACCTAAAATATAAATTTGGCGTCTCCCGGGGTCCCGGACTTACAAAAATACATCATGAAAATAGCTGATCTACAACCTCAGTGCGTGTTGTGATCTTTTGTGTGTGTGTGTGTGTGTGTGTGTGTGTGTGTGTGTGTGTGTGTGTTTTTGCAAATATTTACTCTAATTAGGCCCCAAAAATGGGTCCCGACTCCCGACCCAGTGTTTGGAACCAATGTTCTAAATTATATAAGCAGCACAGTAATAAACTACATAGATGTTCAGACCAGAAATGTAGCCTGCATTTTAATTGGGTGTGGGGTAGGCGTTAAGGGACCTGGACGTGTGTGTGTGTGTGTGTGTGTGTGTGTGTGTGTGTGTGTGTGTGTGTGTGTGTGTGTGTGTGTGTGTGTGTGTGTGTGTGTGTGTGTGTGTGTGTGTGTGTGTGTGTGTGTGTGTGTGTGTGTGTGTGTGTGTGTGTGTGTGTGGAGAGTGTGTGTGTAGCATAGTTGCCTGGCACCTCTTGTATTTGATGATTCTGATGTTTCTTTCTTTCTTTCTACTATTTTTAAAAAGTTTATGCATTTTAGAAAAAACATTGGTTACATAATGTAACCAATGCAAAGCATTAAATTACCAGACATTGTGGCTAAATGACAGCTACATTGGATCCATTGGTACAAATTTTCTGCCCGACATATAGTGTTTGTGAACTTGTTTGTACTTATTACCTGGGGGTTGTACAGGAATGGGATCTTATTTTGGGGCAATAGTCGATCCTCAAGCTCTGCTTTCATGTCCTTAAACCTTCCACAACCCTCCACCAAGGTTTTGTTTATAGACTGCAATTATCTGCTGCAAGCTGTTACAAGATCTCACTCTCTCTTTCTCTCTCTGTCTGTTTATCTATCTTATCGGTCCATCTGTCTGTCTACACATAATAGGTGGTCTTGGCTTTTATTAGCCAGTGATGGAGGCATCTGACGGTGAGAAGCCTTTTTAGCCCTCGAGACTCAGTCACTGCAGGTTTGCAGTGTGGTTGATGCATAGTTTTGTTTATCTGCACACAATCGTAAAACAGAAGCAAAGTTTTAAAACAAATTGAGAAATAAAACTGAATGGACATTACGCCCAGTGGCTGAATTGGGCCACAGAAAAACAACAATCGGTAGGAGTCAGACCGTTGAAGAGGTGAAAGTATAGGACGGGGTGTAATAACATGGGAAACTTGATCACAGACATTTGTGCCTTGTGCAGTGCAATCCCTAGGACAATTAAAAGTCGCATTATTACATTTATATAATGCTATATGATATGGGATAGAGTGGTGCAGAAGGGGCCAGCCGGGGTTAGTCTGTATTAGAGCCGGAGGTGCTCCGAGTCCGATCGATCGGCGTCCGATCGATCGGCATCCGATCGGCGATCGGCAAAGTTTCACTCCAAATGACTCGAATCGGTGATCTGCAATTTACCCGATCTGGAGAAACCGATCTTTTATATAAGTGGTATATAATAATGCTCTGCCATCTATATGAATAATATGGATTTGCATCTTTGTGACCGATATTCTCCCCTTCCTCTCCACACACACAGAAACAGTTTTGACGTATAATAATTTTGGAAATATTAAAAATGTCCCCCTATGCACAGATCGGTATCTGTATCGACCGATCGTGAGAAAAAAAAAAACTAATCTGTGATCGAGATCAGTCCCAAAAACCTGATCGGAGCACCTATCGTCTGTATGTAAATGTCCTCACAACAGTTGGCCTGATCGGAGCACCTATCGTATATGTAAATGTCCTCACAACAGTTGGCCTGATCGGAGCACCTATCGTCTGTATGTAAATGTCCTCACAACAGTTGGCCATGCAGTCACAGTGAACTGCACATCTCAGCGGAGGCTCAACAGTCAGTCACATACCAGTCACCGTGAACCACACAGCTCGGCTGACACCACTGTGTCAACCACAGCTCACATCACACTGCTGTGCTTATGTTAGCACATTAGCACAACATTGGAGCTTCCTTCACAGACTGCAGGCCTGCTAGTAACATGCTATCCATATAGATATAGATTGTGCCAGTGACTCTGTGTCTTGTTTTTTAATTATTTATGATTCTCGGCACAGGGCGTAAAATGATTGATGGTCTGCTGAGCGTTTATCTCTGACCCTATAGTGTCTGTCATTTTCTGAATGATTTCCACTTTCTGCTAACACACCCTTTTATGCACAAATCATACACATACAAACACAAACATGCCCACACACACACACACACACACACACACACACACACACACACACACACACACACACACACACACACACACTCATTCTACTGTATGTGCAGTTTAAGCGCAGTTGATGCAAGCTGAAACACCCAAGTAATTCTAAATAGAACCACAGAGTAGCATAGTGTAGAATTATGATGTGTTTACGGAAAGTATGAAGGATGCTGAAATAGACAGTAACCCAACCCATCCCGCCAACACCAAATCAATGGCTGTGACCTTGTCCTGTCTGCATCACTTCAGTCTCCATCTCTTTTTCTCTTCACTACCAAGCGTTCCCAGCATTCACTTGGGGTAAAGAAGCTTGTCCTGGCCGTTATCTGCAAGGCCCAATCACTTGTGATCTTTTTTCCAGTGTTGCGTTGTCAAATTCTGAGGCTTATTTGTGGTGGTTTTGTTTTTTGTTCAGCCTGTTTGCTCAAGGATAACACAAAAGTAAAAAATGTGAAGTGACTGAGGGGCACTCTTATCATAATATATCATGCATCATCTCATTCCGGGCTTCCGGCCAATCACAATTTGCGTCCTCACCTTCGTCTTCAATATACAAACACTCAAAGATGGGCATTCATTGTCAATGGCATTCAATGTTTGTGTTAACACAATATTTGTGTTTTCACAAACCCTCAATGCTGGACATAGGAGGGGCTAGCACTCCTCAAAGATAATGAGAGCAGAGCAATTATAGGAACTGTGAAATTAATGTTCAATCTGTTTTTAATTCTGTCTCAACTGTCTTAAATCAAAATAAACAAATGGAAAAAATAAATTCATACTGTAGTTCATAGTCATGAATTTGGTCAGCTCAACTGGGAAAAACCCGGAAACTGGATTACAGAAGCAACATAAATAGCTGAGAAGAGAATACGTCATGGTGGAAAACGGTGTAACAAGATTTATTGCATAAAATTACTTTTAGAGGAAATGGAATTAGCCTACAAACGGTAGAAGAGGGCCTGTTGCTATTTACCAGTGATAGAGCTAAGCTGAGAACACAAGGAGTTGTTGTGAGTAGTGCTTTGAAGATGATGGAGAGCTCTAAACATGGGATAACTGTCAGGACTTGCTGTTATCAGTGTGTGCTGTGTGGTACATTTACTGGACGTCTTCTTGCAATGTGGTGTGAAGGTGTGTATCAATTGGTGCATGTAGTTATGCCTGATTTGTAGTTTAGTTCCGCGCCCATGTCTAACACCAAAAATCTACAGTATAACTCACAGTCACAAGTGACAACACGTCTCACCCAAAACGCCTCATGTGCTTGTAGATAAGTTACTGTAGGTCAGTATCTGAACCAGTTACAGTTCTATTACAGGTCTATCGGAATACATGCATGCGTGCATGCAGACAGACAAGTTCCACACTGACTTCCACCACTTAGGTTTGGACTGTGGCCATTGTAAACACCAAGCAATAACAAACCACTCTGCTTCCCCATGCCTTTGTGTCCATCTTCATTCTTTAGATGACTATCTGCTAACCTCACTGTGCAGTGACTGTGCACATTCTCATTTGTTGTGGCAACAGTGGCATAGGCGCAGTTCAGACACACAGGTTAAACACTCCTGCCACATCGAACCTCCACATGCAGGGAGGTTTAGCTTGGAAATGGAGATTCTGCCTCAAAGGTTGTTGCAGGGGTAAAGTTCCTGTCCACCACCGAGACTAGCGCGCCTAAATCCTCGGGGTGCATCTGGCTTTGTCAGACTTCTGATTGGTCCCTGACCGACCACCAACCAACAGGCTCCTTGCGCATAGCAGTGGTTGTTTATGCTGGGTTTCCTCGACATGAGAAAAATAAAATATCCAGTTTTACTTCTTTTTTTAGACGTGGTTTAAATGGTTTTAAGTAGATGAGTGTAGGTATCTTTCTCAGGGACACTTAGACACACACTGTACAGTAGACTGGGCAAGCCAAGGGAACCGATGACCGTCAAACTCCCAGACAGCTACCCGCTCAGCTAACGCACCATCATGTCATCCAACTCCCAGACAGCCTCTCTACCTGCTTAGCTAACGCTAGCCTGGCTTCTAAGCCAGACCGAATCAGCCGTTGGCAAAAAAGAATTGCCTGCCGGCGGATTACGGTCTGGAGAGGCTCAATTGTACGCCCATTTCCTACACCAGAGAACTGGTGTGGCCAATCGGGACACGGTATGCAATATGGGCGGGCTTTGGTACAGTGACGTTCAATGCTTGAGACCTTTGACTGACGGTAGCTCTGACCAATTGCGTCAAAGAGAAAATGTTTGAACCCGCCCCCCGGGAAACAAGATCTATACACAGCATCTCTAGACTCAAATACCACACAAGTCTGGCTTATTAGCCAGGCTAAGGTAACGCACCATCATGTCATCCAACTCTCTACCCGCATCATGTCATCCAACTTCCAAATTGCTGTAGGGACTGCGCTGCGCTGCACTGCTACATTGAATACCGGAAAGCTCGCCACAAAACACACTCACCCCGAGTCCCCCGCAGGCGTACAGACGGCAGAACTGCTCAGACTGGTATTCCTAAACGTAACCTAAGTAAACTATTCTTAAAACCCCTTTAGACCTGAGGCCGATTCTAAAAAAAGAAGAATTCTTCTAATTCCTAAACGTTTTCTGAAAACCTCATGTTTCTATATCAGTGGTGCTCAACCCTTTTCATGTCAAGGACCCCCATAATTATCTGTGGGGGTCATCGCGGCCATCTGAAAATATGTTGTTCCAGGGACCCCCCCCCCCCCCCCCAGAAGCAAAGATTTGAGTTAAAAATGTTCGCTCTGAAAGAATATACTGTATATACCGCTAGATTATGATGAATGTATATTTAAGAGGGCTTTGTGACAGGATACATACAGTATAAATGGCCCTGTGTGTGTGTGTGTAAACTGAAACATAACAAATCTTTTTTTTCTCTCTTCTCCAGTGGTAGACCGACAGGGCTGTGACCCACACACTCGCTTTGTCGTGCCTCCGCGCACTGTCCACTGGGTGGCGCTGCTCCAGCGGGGAAACTGCACCTTTAAGGAGAAGATACTAAAGGCAGCGGCCTACAATGCCTCCGCTGTCCTCATCTACAACAACTCCACGGATGACACGGTCCGAATGGGCCACGACGGTTAGTGGGACGTGTGTGTATAGATATTGTGCTGTGAAGACGAGTTTGTGTACTTCCTCTATGCTGCCACTAGTGGCAGACAATTGCTTGTGCAAAAAAGTGTTTTTTAGAAAACAAGAAATGTTTAAATCTTGAGATCCTTTGTTTTGAAACGAAAACCCCATTAGCAGTCACGGCTTGTGAACTTCTTGAAATGTTCAAGATTCCACATGGTTCCATGATGGTTGTGCGTTGCTTATAAGATGGTGGACATGCATTGTGATGCAGTACATGGAGGCATTTGTAGGAGATGCGGATGAAGACGGAAGCCAGTGTGTTGAGGAGAGCTGTGTGACTTTGTAGTGTAGAGGAGTTATTCCTGTGTGAAGGACATTATTTTATGCATACCTGGACCTCAGCCACCAAACACGAGCACAGCAATACGGCAAACGGTAGCCTGACATAACCCTGCAATACCAATGGGATATGTCACACATGCAGACGAGCGCGCGCATGTGCACACACGCGCGCACACACACACACACACACGCACAGTCGCACACAGGCATTTAATGGACACCATTGTCAGAGTTGTTTTAGTGTCATGATCAAGGACTCTTCAATCTAAACACACTCACACAATCCTATCATCTTGTCTGTTTTGTTGTTCTTAAGCAATAAGTTATTTAAGAACATTAGGAACTATTAACCTTTGTGTTTGTTCCGCCATTCATCAACGAACATCAAGTGCATGACTCACTTGCTGTGTACTACTGAATGATTGGCTGGAAGGGCCAGCTGTTGCTGGCTGGCTGACGACAAAACAACATCTGGTGTGACGAAAGCGACACCAGAAAGCTACAGTGTTAAACGAAAACTGTTCCTATGCATTATATTTATACCTGCGTACTTGGTGAATTTCAAGTCTAGAAGTCTGTGTACTTTTGGGATGAGAGAGACAGAGAGAGAGAGAGAGAGAGAGAGAGAGAAAAACACAAAAAGGATAGCTGATTTCAAATGAAAATCAACCGATAATCCACAGTAGGTGACTTATTAAGACGATCTTATCAACCTACTGCATGTAAACTGGAGCCGACCTAATCCTATTCCTAACCTCAGTCTTAAAGTAGCTATAAGCAATAATATGTCAAAAATGTAATGACTTTTTTGGTATTCAGACAGCCAGCAAAAAACACAAAGAAATGTAGTCTCTCTCTGTGACACATCACCGCGTGATCGGAAATCGGGGCAGGTCATATAATTTTTTAATTATCGGAATCGGACCGGAACATCCATATCATGATATTAGACGTAAATGGTGCATTTATATAGCGCCTTTATCCAAGGCGCTTTACATACAGTAGATTGTGCATTACATTCACCCATTCACACACCGATGCTGGCGGAAACCATGCAAGGCACCAACCAGCACATCAGGAGCAATTAGGGGTTCAGTGTCTTGCTCAAGGACACTTCGACACTTAACAATGGGGGAGCCCGGGTTTGAACTGGCAACCTTGCGGTTACCATCCGGCCACTCTACCCCTGAGCGACCGCCGCCCCACAGACTGGATGTTGTCTGTGATTTTGAATATTGTACTATTGCGAATATAAATATCGGATCAGGAAAAATCGGTATAATCGCAGCCAGTAGGCTCCCAGTATACATGCAGTAGACGGAGAAGATCGTCTTGATAAGTAACCTACAGGTGTTTATCGGTTGATAACTTTTGAAGCGGGTGAAAAGGACAGGGTGAAGCAGTAAGTGTTAATGAGATGCACAGAGAGGGCTGGCTGCAACAGCATTGTGTTTGGCCAAGGCAGGAGTCAGACACCCAACCAATGAGAGCACTGGAAAGGAGGAGGATGAACATGGAAGGTACAGAAGGAAGACGGGATGCAGGGGGTGGACTGAGGAATCGTGAGTCATAACGTGTGGCAGTTGCTATCCGCGTGAGATCGATGAACTATTATAAATATAGAATATCCATGACTAATTAATAAGGTCATTTTCCTTCATGAGCAGAAGATGGTTCCCTGGAGCCTGGGCTATACAGTATTGATCTGCCTGAAGAGAAATATGTGAGACATAATTCTGCAGTCTTTATTCTACGTTTGAGGCACAGAATAGCATGTATGCTGGTGTGCATACATGTCTGCAACTCTGCATCATGCATCTACTGGCAGAAACTAAGAATTGAACGTGTGTGTGTGTTTGTGTGTGTGTGTGTGTGTGTGTGTGTGTGTGTGGAATCTGTGTTTTCGAGGCTCTCATATTTTTTTTACTACATTCCAGTTTTAAGACCGATGAGATGAAACACTTATCTACTTAAAAACTGTGCTGTCATCCATCAAAGCCAGCTTTCTTCAAGGACCCCCCCCCCCCCCCCCCCCTACTGCCTTCTTTACAACAGGGTCATCTTACAAAGTCATTTAATCTACCATACTATATACTAGTATAAATCACTTCTAATTAAATGAAAACATCTGCCCACGCCATGGGATAATCTCACTTACCTCCAGTGCAGCCTTTTTTCTTTTTGTATGGCGCACGCCGCTATCCCCTCCAACGTCTGGTCCTCGGAAATTACGGCATATGGCAGCCAACTAAGTCTATGGAGTGTGATTTTTACTTTAAAGTTTAGACTTTAAAAATGCATTTCTTAAAGCTGCAATCCGTACGATTTATGTCCTCTACTGGCGGAGACTCGGAGAGAGGTATTTGCAACACCCAGGTGAACTTGATCATTTGTGAAAATCTTTGACATCAGTGCCCAACGGGCACCGCTGTGGAGGCTCCAACGAGCACTGCTCTAGTTGGAACTAGATAAAATGCCCCTCTGGGCACAGGTCTCCACCAGGGCAAGTCAGGTTGTGGCCTCCTGGTGGCGCTATGACAGGCCAATGTGAAAAGGGTGGGATATATTCCTCAGCCTGGTAGGAAAGTCTGTGAAAGATTTCACGTAAATTGCACTCCGCGTTCATGATTTGAGGCTTTTGGTTCAAAACGGGCCAATCCTGCAAATTTTTAAAGCCAGTGTTAGACCAATTAGGATGAAATATGAAATATCGGACGGATCCGGCTTGAACACATGTGACTATAGAGATAGTATGTAACGATTTTTTTTCAAAAGTCTGCCTCCTGGTGGTGCTATAACAGGCCGTTCTGGAAAACTTAGGGCACAGGTTCATCGTTGGCATCCAGGGAGTGTTTGTGCAAAATGTTGCATCGCCCGGGTTAATGGTGCCGGAGATTAGCTGGTAACAAACAGATGGACGTATGGACACAATCACACACACAAAACATACTCTCTCCCCATGCCTTCGGCCTGGTGGAGACAATAAAGTCAGAGAAAGAAGGGTATGGTCAGGGGATTCTACTAACATGAAGGCGTTCAAGGAATTGAACTATGTAAAAAGCTTTTGGATTGCAGCTTTATATCTTCATATCCCTTGGAGATAGTCTCAAATATTCACCAAGCCACATCTGCTATGGGCATAAAAAATATTCACCAAGCCACAGAGTGTAATCAGTGTGCTGTCGTACAGCGCATGCTTGATATCAGGGGTTGATCATCGTGCGTCTGCTGCTAGTGCGTCAGCAATCCCTGCAGTCACGCAGAGCTGCCCGTGTCTCCGTGCCATGTGGTGCCACACACAGGTGAAGGTCACCCCTACGCCTAAACAGAAAGGCAGACTTTAACAGAAAGGGAGCCAGAGACAGGTAAAGTAAAGCCTGAGTTAAACGTGCTGTACAGTAGTTGCACGCCAGTGTCACGACGCACCAAAAATAGCACATCTACAAGCTCTCAACGTGTCCTGCTGCGACAGGACCCGTTGTGAGCTTGTAGATCAGCTAGTGCCTGGCACAATGTGCAACCACGTATAACTCGGGCTTACAGGCAGCATCATTGACAGGGAGAAGGCAAACAATCTGACAGAGAGATATGCAGTCTGGTAGGAAGTGATGCGTTAATACCGTGAGAGAGTTATCTGATAGTCCAATAAACAGGCTGTACACATAAGTCATGGAATCATAAGATCTGGCATATTTTATTGCCCGGGATACTTATCCCAAAATGAATGGATATGTGATATGCATATGAACAGCAAAGACATAGATGAAAGCAAATATGACCTGTTATATCACGAATCAGATTCGATCATATCAGTCCGTTGATCGGGGCGCCCCTTGAAGCGCAGGCCAGAGGGGTCGTCTGTCCTGGAGAATTCTGACGTACGTGTCTCTACTTTTTCAGACACTATATAGAAATCTTTCTGTCCCTCTGTGACCTTGCTTGAGCACAGCTAGGGTGCACACTCTTATGAGTAATGGTAACTGCTTAAAAGGTCTACTTTATCCCAACAGAAGGTATAATGGAAGTATGAGTCCTATGTTTATGACGACACCTCACCGTGTCTGACAGGACACATACATGGACATGGACACAAGACATGTTTATGTACTGTTATCTGTCACAGCCCTTCATGCAGATGTTTTAGTGAAATAAAACGCAATTCAACAAAGAATCTCCAAGACCATTAATACTATATTATACTACACTTCTACAATATGTTATATGCTATGAACTGGTACTGTACAGGTATGTGTCCTTGTTGGATATGAACAAAAGCCAGGCTATCAAAAGCTAACATGTGATGTCTCCCCTCTCTCTCTCTCTCTCTCTCTCTCTCTCTCTCACACACACGCACGCACACGCACACGCACAAACTCCCATATGTGTTCCAGAGTTAATAAGTCAGCCTGCGTCACACCTGCTTGCCTCCCTGAGCCAACGGTTCACGTGTGTCTCCTGTCTGTTGGCAGCCAGTGTCTGTCCCTGGCTCCCATAAAGCTAATGATTAATGCTAGTTGGCTGCAGCCTTGGCCTGTTGCTTTGACTGACTGATCTGACATTGATCTTGGGGCAATAGAGTGACTCATAAAAACAAGTGTGTGTGTGTGTGTGTGTGTGTGTGTGTGTCTGTGTGCGTGCGCACACGTGCACACGTATGCACATGTATGCGTGTATGCACATGTATGCGTATGCGGGTATACACAATGTGTGTGTACGTGTGTGTGTGTGTGTGTGTACAGTAGGTATTGCTGTGGGCATGTGTCACTGACAAATAGCAAAATGTATACTTTTTCTGTCTACAATGTAATAATCCCAGAATTGAACAAGAAAGGCATATGAAAGAGCACATCTCTGTCATGATGTGTACAGCAGCCCATCCTGTACACTTGTAGCTTTTCAAATGAAAGTAGTGGTTATTCTTTTTCTCTGACTCTTATCTATAGATATTGGCATTGTAGAAGTCTAACTTTTATCCTGATGTTTCTCAGTGGACTGATCTTGTACCTCACCTCCATTCCTGTAAGCGTAATAGTTGGCACTAAAAGGAGTGGTCTGATTGTCTTATTCATAACAGAGAGGACAGTGTTTCCACGCATACTGTAGCTTATAAATCTGGTTCTGTTACTTAAGATTGCTGCATAAGTAAACAAAGTTGGACCCCTTGTCGACTTGCCGAAACTGATGTTCTCAGAGCACAAAATTGTTTTTTACTCAATGCAGCTCCACTTTGACTGCTCTGCCATTTCTGGTGACAGACACATAGTGGATGAAGTGTGTACTATCTCTCTCCATGGATTAATTGCCATCTGGCTGTGTTTGCAGTCTCTCATAGAGGGATTATAGAGGTCTGTACCTTCTAAACTCATCTGACAACCTTCATTCAAAACCGTCCATGGTACTTAACTTTGCTGGCAGATTGCAGAAATGAAAAGCGATATAAATCACAAGCAGATTGAATGTCAACCACATGCCTCTGCTGTGATGTTCAGAAAATCTGGGAGGTGCAGAACTGATGAAACAACCTTTCAGCAGGCAATCCTTTCTTTGTTTCCTTCTTATCTCTGCAAAATGTATCCACATGAAGTATACTGCAGCCTTTCAAGAACAGAATGGTCATGCTGAACAATATGCAGGGTAAATGCATGAAGGGTGACATGACATCTACTGTATTCTGGCCTCAATTCTAAACACGTGGCTTCCTTTACGAAAGTGTTTGTGTACCTTCTGGTGCTATCAAAAGTCTTCAGATATATGTTGGTTCACTCCTTTGGTCTACACTAGAAAACCACTGCTGTAAGTACAGAACACCACTATACTGTAAATATAGAATCCATTACTGTAAGTTAGTACTTACTACTGTACTGTAGTGTGTAAGCATTTGGCTGAGGCTGACGACTAGCTCTGCAGGCTGTGGCTGTAGTTGAGTCATGACTGAATGTTTGCTGCATTTTGTGAATGTTTGAGAGACATTTGAGTGGAGATGAGGTTGGTAACCGCTGTCCATTTGAATTCTCAAGGAGTTGTCGTCCTCCCTCTGTTGTCGTCATCCACTCTCATTCACGTGACCCCAGCTGGCAAATGCGCTGAGTCAGCCCTGTACTGAGTACTGAGGGCTGAAGGACTGAAGGGCAACTCCTGTTGGGCTTCCCAAGGGATGCTGGGCAATAATCTAACGCTTAATTTACACTCGAACCAAGGTGATGCATTTTCAACAGAATAAGGGTAATACATCATCTTCATCAAGCCTTACACAGCTTCTTCTGGATGCTAGGTCTGTTGCTTATTTGTTATACACTGTAGCATGTCCTTCAATTAGCCCTCGAATTCCTTGACCCTGTTGGGGTTTGACACATGTACATACTCTGACAAGAGCATGTGCTAAATGGCTAAATTGGGAATGAAAAAATAAATTAAGTGGAATTTTGCAAGGTGTTTTTGTTGCTTTTTTTGTTGATTTTCTTTACCAGTTTTTCTCCTCAATTTAGTTATGCCAATCATTTCCTCCCCACACACATTTCTGTGTTGTCACTCAACACTCCTTTCTGACGGGTGCCCGTAGGATTACGTGCATTGACAATTATCACCCTCCCCGGCCGCGTTATTGTGTGGAGTATAGACCCTCGACAAAGCCGGATGTACCATGGTGGAGTTGTGGAAGAACTGTAGCCTTTATTAGAAGAAAGGTGTCATCTTATTGGCCTGGAGTGCTGTTATCGTTAATGTTTTAATGATGTAAAATAACTTCAGACACACACTGGTAGGGCAGCCTGTCTGTCTGACTGACTAATTAATCTCCAGTATCTGTGATGCAGGAGAATGAGCAAGATGGCTGCACCTTGGCAGAGAGAGGAGAAACACAGAAAGACAATGGCCCTCATTTACCAACCAAGCTTTTGACAGAAAAGAAACAGAAAAGTTGGCATATGGTCATTTCCACGCAGTTGTTGATGGCTAGAAGTGACCACATTCTTCTCTCTTGCTTTATTGCAATCTTTGTTTGGTTTGATTGGGATCTCTTATATATCTCCACATCTGAGTCTGAGGCAATAGCCTTTTAAATGAATCAATAGCCCACACGTGTAGAACTCAAATCTCGACCATCATGAGCAATCTTAAGCGTTATTCATAGTCTGGACTTTCGGTGGTGAGGTGACCACCTAACTACAACATGACGTCACAAGCCGCGGTGAAGAGCAAACCACCGCCACCGCCACAGCCCTTCTCTCTGTTTTTACTCGCCACCGCTCAACGTTATTTCAGCTCCGGTGGTCTGGTCACCTCACCACCGGAGCGGTGGTCACCTCACCACCGAAAATCCAGACTATAAATGAGCCTTTAGTTCACCTGATGCTCCCTCTCTTTCCATGGATTTTGTTCGAGGCTTTCTCCTTTGCCAGATATCCTGGGAATGAGGTTTGCTGTGTCATTTGGGGAAGTTTATGAACACTGCATCATCAATCAAAAATGGGTTCATAAAACCCCATTAAAAAAAATACTTGAAAGGCATGAAAGTCAAATTCAAACTTCAGACTGAGTATGTTCCACCAGTATGGGCCAGGACTGCTATTGTTATATGAAGGCTCTTATCAAGTACAATTTGGTGTCTGTACTGTACAGTACAGTACAGTACAGTACAGTACAGTACAGTACAGTACAGTACAGTACAGTACACAGCGTGGCAAACCTGAACTGTATTATTTGGCATGTTGTGCAGCTGCTTTGGGAGTGACTGAAACGAATGACACAAAGGATGGGCAAAGGACCATCCTTTGTGTCATTTGTGATCATTTTGTCAGCTCACCATCAGAACCATAGCAGGAACAAGTACTGTATAGCCCAGAGTCTATTCTGTTGCTGACACAAAGGCTTACGCTACGCAGAGACAGAAAATATAGCACCTGGCTCGGTGGCTCCCTATAGGTCAGGAATGCTGGCACTCTCGGATGGATATGGTATTTAATACTACTAGACATAATACTAGTATGTAACCCAGAGACACAAATTCAGTTGTAGACATATTGTGTACATTATAGATGACGTACGGTACCACCCTAACATACTGTACACCCATATAGAGGAAGAAAAAACAGCCCGTGCTAAAGTGGTTTGAGGGTCAGTGATGTGTTACTGCAGTAATATGAGACACAGGAAGCAGAACCCAGCCAGTTGACCTTTCTCCCTGCCTCTCTCCCTCCTCCACCTCCAGTAAGGTCCCGCCCTGCCCTACTAGTACTACTATCACTACCCTTTGTGAAACGTTGCATGCACACTGAGTGTGCGCACTGGAGTGTCCAAGGAAGATCTGCCACCCCAAATATTTCAAATCAGCCTCACGGTGGCGTTATAACAGGTTGAAAGTGCAACACAGCCCTAGGTACGCAACCCGACCGGGACTTCATTAATCTGTTCACTCAGATCACATTAATACATGATGCCTGTACATATTCATTGTACATTGTATATTGTGTTCATAGTACCAACGCAAAATTACAGTTATGGATCTAAAAATAGGAAGTATGTATTTTGGTGTAAGCTACCTGTATGTCTTGAGTCGTGACAATGGATTACATGATGCTTCTCCTTCTGAGGTTCTCTGCGTCACAGAGAAACTTGAATTATTGTACAGTGGTGTTGGTGCATTTCCTGTTGAGACAGGCAGCTTGGAGCATGCTGATAGATGTCAGACATTCTCAGTGTGGCTCCCCCATTAGAATACAGCCCCAGGTGGAGCACAGTGTTCATGTTGACTGAACAGAAACATTATCTTGAGTTCAAGAATTAATTATCACAAAATTAATAGAATCTTGTGTCAGTCAGTCATTTGTTAACCCGAGACTAAAGCTACCTACCATACCTTAAATTACTATTGTTTTTATTTTTTTTCCCATAAAGGTGCAACTGCCGCATTTGCAAACTATGCGACCGCTAGAGCCCCCCCCCCCCCCGAACATGTCCTCAAAGTCATGCATCCAACAAGCTTTGAACTGAGCAGATTGGACTTTCCGTTCCAGAGATAATGGCCAATTTGGCCAAAACATCGTGAGTTTTGGCCATTATCGCCCATTTGTCTTTAACTAGTCCTTACCCGTTCTAATATATGATCACCAAATTAGGTACAGTGTGGCTTATGAGATTATAATAGATGACGTTATTGTTTGGGAGGGAATTGTTAATGGATGAGCTTGGGAAGGGCACAAAGTTAATATTATAAGTGGTCTGCGGAGCATTCCCTGGGGGGCGTCTGTGACTGTGTATTCCTGGGACCATAAATACGTCTCTGCGCGCACACACGGCACACGGCCAAGAGTTGGTTTTGACATGGCAGCAGCGCCCTGGATGGTGTGTGTACTGTACAGACAACACTGCCCTGGATGGTGTGTGTACTGGTGTGTGTTTCCGCAACCCTATAGGGATTTTGAATAACGCACGCGCGACCCGTCGTGAGACAAATAATTGAGGGAGGCGATATTTTTTTATTTTTTTATCACATGTGGTGCAGTAGGCTATTGTTACATTGTCCGTGGCTTTGACTACCATCTGTAACCGCG
This sequence comes from Protomyctophum bolini, assembly GCF_963924005.1. NCBI lineage: Eukaryota > Metazoa > Chordata > Actinopteri > Myctophiformes > Myctophidae > Protomyctophum > Protomyctophum bolini. The sequence goes on from NC_137871.1 coordinate 39,152,406, forward strand.
CATCACCAGGCTTTCAGGTGCCACGCACCCCCCACCACAATGCCTGTGTTGTTTCACCCGCGTTTGGTTTGAAGTGATATCGAGTTACGTGCAAACACTGCAAAGTTGTCGCTATGATATCCATTTTACTTCAGTGTGGCTAAAGCCAGGCTAGATGCTGAGGGGGGGGGGGACTGAAGGTGCATGCGTTCAAAGAGGAAGATATATAATGCGTTTCCAGTTGCTTCAGTCGCTTCACTATGGTCGCTCGCAGGTCAGCATTGGTTAAAAAAAGAAGAAGAAAAAAAGTCCTTTCTCTCCAGCTCGCTTGTTTCCATGCAGGAGCTGTAGCTGTGTTCCCCCTCCCTCGAGTGGTTGATATATTATGATACAACAGATATGTTGTTGGGTACACAGTAATGTAACGTTGGGAGTGTAACCAAATGAACCCGTGCATGTTCGCCATGGTGGAATGTTAACAGTCCAGTCTCCTCCCTGAGTGGCGAGTGGTAGCAGAAGAAATAGGGGCGTCGCAGTGTGTCGGCAGTCGTAGGAGCGGGGCCAGGCGCAAAATTTATATAGGCCACTGATTGTTGTGTTGCGGCTGTAGCATAGGAAGCATGACAGTGGGGTAACACCGAGAACGGTGGCGTGTGATGCATGTGTCGCTAGGGGGTGGGGGTGTGAGGTTGCGCCTATGTGAAAAGTCTGAACGATTGGTGCAGGCAATGAGGAGCTACGACAGTGTTTCAGACATTCAGCTTTTTCTGCCAATGGCCCAACTTTGTGGAATGAACTTCAAAACTCCTTAAAACTGAGCTCCCTGCCATCCTTCGGTCAGTTCAAAGGAATGCTCCGGAACATTTTTCACCGTGATTTCTTTTACTGACTGGTTGTTCTTCATTTAAGTTCCTTTGTAATTTATCCTGATGTATAATGTTGTGTTTGATGTATTGTTTTTGACTGTATTTGTGTATTGTAACATCGGCTACATTGAAAATGAGGGCTTTCCCTCAACTGTATTTCCGAGTATAAATAAAGGTGATGATGATAGATGCAGTACTGTAGATGGCCCATGATCTAAATTAGAAGAGGAATGTGTACAGTACTCAGGCCATTGGTCCCTGACACCTTTGCGGAAGAGAAATTGTTTGATGGGTTTATACTGTAGTCATTCATAATGTGCTACAGAGAATTATCCCCCCTCTGCTCCAATTCAAGCCCTACACTGGGTGAAACCACATTTTGAATTTCCTCTGCAGGATTTACAAAGGACTCTTATCTCTCTGTCTCTCCCCCTTAAGTTCAAATAAATGCCTCGTCACAAATGCCATTCATTTTCCTCCAGCTGAGAAATAATTTCAGAGGTCATAGATATCATGGAAGTTGTACTCCACTACATCTCAGAAGCAAATATTTCTCTCCTTCCAGGTACTGGCAACACCGTGGCTGTGATGATAACGGAAACGTACGGGAAGGAGATCCTGGCCCACCTGGACCACAACCTCACAGTGCTGGTCAACGTGGTCGTGGGTCAACGAGCGCCCACCAAGAACAACAACCGAGGCTCTCTGGTCTTCGTGTCCATCTCCTTCATCGTCCTGATGATCATCTCGTCAGCCTGGCTCATCTTCTACTTCATCCAGAAGATCCGCTACACCAGTGCACGTGACCGCAGCCAGGTACCAATGCAAACACAGGGAAAAGATTGTTAACTCATTAACAGTTTGGGTGGCGGGAACACAATAAAGGCGCTAAAGCAGACGAGGGAGATTGTACTCTGAAAACTACCACCTTTTTATTTTGCCCCAAAACCGGGAGGTGAAATCTTCCTTTACTACATCGCCGTCGTAAAACTGATCTCTCTTTAGAAGCGTTAATATTCTAAGTGAGATGCATGATGAAGTCAGAAATTAGGACAAAAAATTGCCGTTATTATCAATCTGCGCGGAAGCAGTGTAGATTCAGACTAAATAAGGACGTTTGTCGGCCTGTAAGTGAATGGCTGTGCGCGCAGCAAAACAGGTCTGGGACGGGCTGAGCAAGGCGTTGCCTAGCAACAGCCGCTGTCAAAAAATAGATTTTAGCGATCCTGTTTTATATCGTTAAAAAATACCGTAAGACGTGTCCACACGTTCGCAGGCACCAGGCGGTTTTATTTGATAGGACGTGTGTGGACGTCCTAATGTCCTAGTGACACACTATAGCTATAGCTTGTAGGTGAGCTAACTCAAATATTTTGCCTCTTGAGGTTCCTGGAACAACATATTTTGAGATGGGGGTCGGTGGCCAAATACATAATTGCGGGGGGACCTTGACACCACTGATATAGCAACATAAGGTTTTCTTTCAGTTAGGATTTAGAAGACATTTGTAGAATTTGCCTCACGTTATAATGGGTTAATGTAGCAGGTACTGTAACACCAGGGTGTTTGGTTTTGGCTTAGGTTTTATCTAGTACTAGGAACGATGTCAATTGATGCCCGGGTCATCTGCAACACACGGCAAGTCGATTGGTTGGACGGTGCCAGAGTTATGCCTGGAACAAACAGACACAGGTTTCATGAATTTATAGATAGACAATGCCACCATGCTAACCTAGCCATATGCATGTAAACATATTATTAAGTGAATAGAGGCATTAACGAGACAAAAACTATGGAATAATATGCCCGATATAATATTTTATTGTTTACAGCTGGCGTTCTTATGTCTGCGAGACGTGGACATGCTTCATATCCATGTAAGACAATATAGGTGGTCTTCCCTGCTCACCAGTCTCTGCTTAGCTGCTTTCCAAACAGATTCTACTATGCAGTCAATGGTTCAATTAGTCGCTTTTTTCCATGATGACTCATCATGACTGTGCCCCAAAATGCCTTATTTAGCTTCAAAACTAGACAATGGAAGTCAATGATATTATAATGTGTTTGTATACAGCCAATGGATACCACAGCTAAGGCAACCAGACAGGTCAATATAACCAACTAACAATCTATCCCATTCTCATAACTAGGTTACACAGCGAGCCTATAGTAAAGTACACAAACGCCTCAACAGCATGTGGAATTGCTGCACACACAGTATATGGGTTGCCAGAACTTGCAACATCAATAACCTACTGTCCTTGACTTGTGGTCAAGGATTGGCAGATTTAATTCAGTGGGATTTGTGCTGAATGCTGATGTAATGGTACAAGTGGTGCGACTCGTGTATTGATTCATTACGCCTGTCTGACTTTAGAAGGTGTCCTCACAAGGTGGTACAGTACCTTACAATTCCTCTGAATGCAGTTACAATGTCCTGCACGGAGTTGCAATGACTCATACAAGATGCTCAAGTCATAGAGGTTAGGTTGCATCTTGTGCTGCGTTCACCCTGGCAGATGCAAAAGATTCAAAGAGCTACACAGTGTATTTGTGTCTTTGTAGCTGAAGTTGAAACTAGCTCAACTTTTGAGTAGCTTTGTATCTTTGTTTTTGCAGCAGCTACAAACGGCTGGCGTCCATTGAAAATTAATGGTAGACTGTATCTTTGTATCTGCCCATGTGAACGCAACCACCTGACACATATGTGTTACGGTATTATAAGAATAGCTCAAAGCTACACTACCAGCAGCGAAGTCAAATATGAGTTAGTGAATGTCATGTAAGTACAGTACAGTACAGGAAATGTAATAAATCACACGGCACAAAGTCGCTGCGTGTACATTCAAGGTCCAGTTATCAGTCTGGTTCGTCAAATAATGGCACCTGCAAAAACAACAGCAACTAACTAACTCATGATTTCCTGAAACATCTAATGCCTCAGTGCTATGCAGCAACTGCATCAGCATGTACGTAGATTTGACTGAAACATGCAGAACGTGGCTTATTATTAATATAATTAATTTGACTAATCTCACCTGCAGAGTCAACGAACACCACGGTAAATGGTGAAGCAAATAGAGTGCAAAGAAAAACTAGAAGTGTAGGAGTGTAGATCTGCGCCCAGGTCGGATTGCCCACCCAGGCCTGTTTCAGTCGTGGGGTGCAGTCGTCAGGACACAAGGACGTGCAGTACTCGCACAGGACGCATACAGTGTGCACGTGCCGGTAGTTTACGTAAACAACAACCGAAGGTTTCTTTGTGCCAAGTGACATTTCTGTGTTTCTCTTGCTTATTCAGGCCTTGGTGGTTTGTTCTTCACACTCACCTACCGTCTCTGTCCGCACCTATCTCTCTCTCTCTCTCTCTCCATTATCTCTCACTTTCTCTCATTGTCTCTTTCTCTCCCATCTCTCTCTCTCTGCTTTAGCGCCGGCTTGGTGATGCAGCTAAGAAAGCCATCGGGAAGTTAACAACGAGGACAGTGAAGAAAGGGGATAAGGTAAAGACACATAACTCTTTATTTTACCTTTCTGACGATGTCCATCACACTCATTGACATTCATGCCTTTATCATGTTGACATAATTATTCAGAAAGTGTTTTTTTGTTGTTTTGTTGTTTATTTCTTTAATATAAAAAGCTTAGCCATCATCTACGTTGGCCTTCATGATCACCAGGTTCAAGGTTCAAGGTTATTTTTATTAGTGCTCTCCCCCTCCGTTTTGTCCACTCCCCGCGCATCTTCAGTAATCTAAAAAACCGAGTCTGTAGGTGCCTTATAACGGTGTACCTGAAAGCGACTGTAATTTACTGTCCCTATACTGTACCTCGACTGAACTTGGCAAACGAGCCTTCATGTGCACTGACCCTGCAACTTGGGATCACACACAGACTGATCTGAAGCTTAAGGACCTGATCAAGCTTATTATACTGTAGGTCTTTTGAACGTTTAATGTCTGACTCTATTCTGATGGCACACTCTACCAGACAGTGCACCTGCTTTCCTACCTAAATGTTGAGACAGTTTTTTTTCCCCATCAATTCCTAGTGTGCTGTTATTTCTCTTGCCTTATGACTCTTTTTGCAATTATTGACTTATTTCAGTTTTTTTGTGAATATGTGTTTTATTTTTATGTATGTGTGCGTTGCTGAAAATAGCCTATCTATATCTACAAGCTATCTACAAGCTCACAACACGTCACGCTGCAGTGCGTTGTGAGCTTGTAGATCGGCTATTATCAGCATGCAAGCAAGTGTAAAGTCAGGGATTACGACGCCATCGAGGCCCGCCAAAATATATTTTTGTTGACAAAATCAACTATAGATTTAGTCGACTAAAATCTTATATTTAGTCGACTATAACCAGACTAACTCTGACAAAAACATTTCAAAATGAAATAAAATATGACAAAAATATTTACTGTATGTTAAAATCAACACTGCCCCCCTCCCCCCCAGCGTGTGACCATGACGGAAATGACATGTGGAAGATGTCATTTTTCTCCCCCAGCAGCGTGTGACCATGATGGAAATGACACGTGGAAGATGTCATTTTTTTTTTCCATTTGGATGTATTTATAATTTATGGTTGTCACCTTCGGGCCCACAGCAGACTTAGACCTCCAGATGAGGCCATCAATGTGATAGACGAGAGAGAGCTCGGCTCGCAAAGTATTTCCACAGATGGCATCCTAAACGCTGTCATTTACTGTACCAGAGGATTGATTGGAGGGCGGGAGAGGTCACAGGAGAGATGACCTCATGCATGTCTAAAGGGAACTGTTTGTAATGACACGGATGGCCCATATATTGATCAAAGCACACGGTTGGACATAGAATTATTCGGGTATACCACGGGGAATCGGGGGTAGGTGTCATTTACAGCAGTGGTTTTCAACCAGTGGTCCGGGGACCACTGAGGCAGTCGCATGCAGTTAAATGATGGAGAACCAAATTGACCCTTATACAGTTTACAGTATATCTTTAACACTTATCTTTAAGCGTAAAACCAAATGGACCCGTAAGAGTCATTACGGTTGACCCTTTTTTACGATTTTACGCTCTCAATAGTTAAACATCATTCAGTCTAAACTAGTCTAAACAATTGGAGAATGTAGAACATTTGCCTGTTGTCTCTCCTAATGGTACCAACATCAATACATGGAATTGTGCTCAAAATATTATCCACCGACAACAAAATATACCTTAGTTTTGGGTCTGAGGCTAAACCTCATCAAATGGTGGTCCGTGGCTCAAATACAGAATAAATAGTGGACCTTGATGTGGAAAGGGTTGAAAACCACTGATTTACAGAAATAGCCCAGAGGCTGCGCCGAGAACAGATCAACTGTGGACAACATCCAGCAGGGATCATTTATTATTATCTATTAATACCCGCTGGGGAAATTATTCCATATACTCAGTAGGGGGTCTACATAATAGGACTACAGCTATAGCTACCACCAGTGAGCAGTGGTGGAAAAAAGTACTCAAATGTTTTACTAAAGTAAAAATATCAATAATACAATGTAGGAACTACTCCACTCCACAAGTAAAAGTCTGGGATTCAAAATGTACTTGAGTAAAAAAGTACAAAAGTATTGGCATCAAAGTGTACTTTAAGTGCCAAAAGTAATAGTGCTCATTGTGCGGAATGTCTCATTTCAAGTACTGTATATAAAACTCTTTTGAAAATAGAAATGTGTCGCAATGCGACACATTGTGAGCTTTCAAATGGCCATAATGTGTATACTGTAGGGCTGAAGGGGTTAGTGTATGTTCTGTCATAATAATGAAGATCTACAAAGTAACTAAAGTTTTTAAATAAATGTGGTGGAGGTAAAAGTACAACATTTGCCTCTGAGATGTAATAGAGGGGCACAGTCGGTAGTGCTGTCGCCTCACAGCTAGAAGGTCCTGGGTTCGACTCCCGCTGGGGACGCTGTTGGTGCCGGGGGCGTGTTCTCTCCTCCGAGTCATCAGTGCCCATACCCGAGGCGGGGTTGGAGAGTTTGTGTGGAGTTTGCATGTTCTCCCCGTGTCCCCTAGGGTAGGTACCCTCACAAAAAACACATGCAGTAATCCTGGTCTCTAAACTACCTCCCCTTGGCCAGCCGGGACGCCTGATGGAGGGGAAAGGAACTGGTCGGAATAACGTGCTCCTTCCACGTGCTACGTCCGGCCGGGGAAACTTCCCCCCTGTCAGGTGAAAAGAAGTAGCTTGGACTCCTCATGCATAGAAGGAAGCATGAGGTCAGTCCACTGCCCCCCCAGGTTGGCAGAGAAAGTGTAGCGCCCAGGATTACATTCGATAATTGACACTGGGTAAAAAAAAAAAAGGGTTGCAAAATGATTAACATTATTTATTTTTGAAAGGAGATGTAATAGAGTAGAAGTAAATAAGTACTGTAAAGTACAATTACCTCAAAATTGTACTTAAGTACAGTACTTGGTTACCCACTGCCAGTGAGTATTAGTTTATTTGTTGTCCGAGTGCAGACAGAAAACGAGGGTTGTGCTCTGATCACCAGTCCATCCCTCATAGGCAGAGCCTGGTCAAGGTCACAGCATCTCCGGCCATGAATAAAACATGGGTCTCGGAGAGAGCGCCACAGAAATTGAAACCTTCCATCTAGAGGAGGTCTGCTGGGAGTGATTGACCACACAGAGCTGAAGGTGCGGTTAGATCTCAGAAAGAGAGAGAGAGTCAGTGAGGTGAGAGAGAGAGAGAGAAGAGAAGGAGATCAGAGGAGCGATCATGTCGTATGATTTCAGTTTCTACATGTGTCAATCATCGTAGTACATTGTATTGGCATACGAATAGATGGATGGAACTGTTTTTATTGATACTCTAGGGGAAATTCTGCCGTAGGCATGAAAGGCAGGACAGATAGAGTAGAGATACTAGTAGTCAATACAAAAAAACAATGTAATTACATTAAAAAGGAAAGAAAATCAGATTAAGAATGCCAAATAGAAGTCTGGCTTGGCCATCTGCACTTGGACCGACCAGGATTAGCATACAGCAACATTATGAACTATTAATAGATGTGAACGCGACTCGAGTATCGATGTAATGTATAATCTATCACCAAGAATATGGGCATAATGTATGTGTAATATGACACAAGGCTGATGTATTGTCACCCCGAGTGGGACTATGAATAAATACTGTACAGTTTATGTGAATATAATAAGAAATACTATATACTGTACAAGCTAGTATAGATGGTAAAATATCTACAGCAATTAGCCTTAGAAGCCCTATAATTGTGATGCCAGTTTACATCCCCATAGTCCTTGAATTGATTGAGTGACTGATTGAATACTTGTTAACGGTTGTACGGTCCAGAAAAGGATAACACAAAAAGCCCAGGGGGGCTTTTTTCCATTGTGGTCTATAAATTACTCGTGACTGAAGGCGTTGGGAAAAAAATTGCAATGCAATAAAGTTACCAAATGATCGAGACTAATAATTATGACCGTATCTTGCAATATGTTATTATCCATTTATCCTTTAAATATCCAACTTCATGGATGAGAACCTGAGCCATGTGACAATTATTGTTCAAAGACACATTGTTCAAATGCACCGAGAACAACCCTGGCTTAGTGTGCAGGAAAGTGACATGGATAGTTAATTGTATTATATATAAGATGCTATCCAGATACGGTATGAAAATCCATGGCCAATGTGCTTTACCCTGTACCCTCTCTTTGTTTCAGCAACCTTTTCAGTTAGAAATGTAGGCCTACTGTACATGTACTGTACTGTGCCTTCAGCTGATTATTAAGCAGTCTGAAAGCTGTTCTGTCTGTGTTGCCTGCATCAGCTCTTATTTTCACGTCTCTTGTTGAACTTGCAGTGACTGTCATTTGTTGAATATCATTGTGTTATTCAATATTACACAAATGCTGCGTCATTGTGTACTTCACTCATACAGTACATGGCTATTTGGACACACAAGCCGTATGTTGTACCGTAACGTTCTGCTGAATCAAAATGGCTGACTTATTGATTGAGCACTCGGTGCCAACTGCCAAGGTCACCTATACAGTATCTACCCAGCATCTAGGACATTAGCCTTTTAATGTCAACATCATCTTGATCAACATGGTCGATGTTCAGCTCCTAAATGAATGTTCTCCTATCAGATGCTACTACGGTACATATATACACCAGTCAAATGAGTGACCATAGTTGGTCAAACCAGTAGCCAAAATACGTAACATTTTGTAATGTAATAATATTACATTACATGATAATACATACTAGGTCTAGGGTCTTGACCTGTATAACATGGCTGGATGTTTTCAAATCTCCTTTACCACCTACACCTAGCATGGCGCTTCAGGTTCTCTCCTCAGCTCCCTGCTCAGTCTGTAGAGGGCAGGGTTAACGCTGTCCTTGTTCAGATGTGCGTTACACACATTCGCTTTTATTTCATTCCCTGGATATTCACTCTAGACTCATTCTGCTTGCTGTAATCCCCGGCCTCACTCTGTATCGTAGGGAACAGCATTCATATTTAATAAGGCAGCCATTTGCAGTAACCCAGCGGGGACAGGAAACTGAGTCAAAGCCACCCCCACTGTCCAGCCCAACCCAAGGCGCTGATCTCACTCAGGGTCTTAAAGGGAGTCATCCAGGGTGTAATATGTCACTTTGTGTAATGAATGGGGAGGGAGGGGGGGGGGGGGGGGGCAGTGGAAGTGCGGTGGAGATTGGTTGTGTGTCCTGCAGCAGGGGGTGGTCCTGAGGTATTGATCGTGCCCCCCGCCATGGGGAGCCAGCTAATTCTGTCCCCTGGCGGGGGATGGGAGTGCAGCGGACCCGTGCTGGTATGTCCTTGCCTCTGAGGTAGCTTCTCCTCTGTCAGGAGAGACGGATAGCCAGCATCCATAAATAACTCAACATTGATTCACTGCATCCTCCTCTCCCTTCACCCCGCTTTCCCTCTTTCTTTCTTTCTTTCTTTCTTTATTTCTTGCTTTCTTGCTTTCTTGCTTTCTTGCTTTCTTTCTGTCTGTCCAAAATTACTCGCTCACTTACCGCTTTCACTCCCTGGCCCTGCATGGTGTTGCTTTATCTTTGATGCTCTGTTCCTCTGTCCCTTAATCTCCCTCATGCACTCCCTATTCGCCTCTTTCTTACGGTATTTTCTTTATCTCCATCACTCACACTACTCCCTCGCTGTAGTCCTGCTTCCTCGCATCTCTCCATCCGGCCACCCACAGTGCCCTCAGCCACGTCTTAGTCATTCTCTCTTTCTGTGTCTCCCTTGCCAACTATTATCACTCACCGTTACTCTCATCTCCCTGACTTTCTCTCTCTGTCTCTCCACCACTCTCCCTTCTTTTTATCTCTGTCACTGTTGTCCTCTCTCTTCTTGTCCTCTGCCTTACCTCCATCAATCCCTCCCTCCCGGCGCCCCCCACGGCGTGCTTGTCTTGTTGCTGACATGATGTACAGCCTAGTCTTGGCCGCACGCCACCTCCCGCTGTGACGCATGCCACAGTGAAGGCTGGTGACGCCAATAAGTTCCCACTCGGCACCGAACACAACGGGCATCTAAAATATCTTGAGCCAAATGCACTTCATTCTGTAATGTAGTCGATGCACAGGTCATAGAAAGGCAGGGATATATCGAGGAAGGGATCGGAGAAAGGTTATAGAGTACTGGAGTCCTGACGTCAAAGCCACACCCCCCTGTGTCATGGAGAAATGTTCCCATTCAGAAATCCCTTTGACTTTTCTTTACAGCGTGGCTCCTCAGAGGCGAGTGTTTCTGTCTGTCTGTCTATGTCTGGAGCTAATCGCGCTAACCGCTGCACTGATCAGCTCCAAATGTCTTATGTACACTGCCAGTATAGGCCACAGAAGTTTATCCACTCATTATGTTTTGTTCTTTTGAGGGGCACTAGTCTATGGACTTTTAATGTTTGTTTAGACCACTTTTGACAAACATAGAGGGGCAGCCAAAATCCCCCACTGAGCAATACTCAGAGTTTTTTAGCAATCTAGGCTTAACTTAGACAATGATTAGCTATTATTTAAACATCTATAGAGATTATAGACTGTCTATATTTTCACCATTTTTTGAACGTATAGACTGCCTATATAAAGCTGACCTCTAAAGAAACCTTCTATATACAGGTTTAATGTTTGTTTTAAAAACGCGCTTGGGGAAATTTACGTCATCTTGTCCCTAACACAAACCATTAACAATAAAGAGAATTTAATGTTTGTGTTGGCACATGAGTTAGACTTTAATATATTAGCGTCCCTCACTTCACATTGGTGTGATTTTTAGACTAGTTATAACCCATTTTTAGACATATTTTAGACATCTAATAGCCTGAAAAATGCTCAGTGCATAATGTATGACTTCAAATGAGGGCAAGGTTTCAGCCCTATCAGAGCCCCATGACTATAAAATATATATAAAAAAGGGGAAAAAAGTAGAAAAAGTAGTAGTAGTAGTAGTAATATTATTGCATTGCATCGCAGCCTTCCAATCAGCCTTGTCAATTATTCGACCTCATCCTGTACGTCCACTTACCACTAGTTGGTAGCAGCTAATAATCACTGTCATGTCACGTTGACCTGTGTTTGTTTGTAATTGTTCCCACTTCCCAGTGCACTCACTGCACTTAGTGCACTAGCAGCGCTGAGAGTTGGGATTGCATCATTGTATAGCATATAATGCTGCCTCCGAGTTATACCTTACAGTAATTTCAAGACAAAGTAAAATTGTTTAATCAAGCTGCTTTTGTGTATTTTTCTACTTGGCTGTGCTGAATGCTGTTCATGCTTTGAAGAAAGAAATAATTATTAATTATTAAAATGATGACTTCATGAACCCAGGCTTCCCGATCCTTAAGACCGCCCCTGTATGTGTTTCATTAAAAGTGTAAGAGCGAAAGGGTTGTTCTTTCAGTTTTTTCACAAACAGTTTGACAGGCTTTGCGGCTTGTCAGTTTGCGGTAACAGCTTGTTATCTTTGATGAGATGTGAAGGAGACACAGGATGTCTCAGAAAGCTATTTCTCATCTCCATCTGTTCTCTAAACAAACCACAAGCTTAGACAAGGCTCGTATTACAGGTATTTGGATGATCACCTTGTTTTTAACCAAAAAAAAACAATAAAAGCATAATGACATAACAATAAAAAATACATTAATTTAAAACAATGCTATAAAATAATGTAAATATTAGAAATATTAGCCTTCAATCACCCATTCATCCTGACACTGTGATGTGGCAACTTATGGTCTCTTCCTCTTCCTGTGGCGTGTGTGTGTGTGTGTGTGTTTTAGGAGACCGACCCTGACTTCAACCACTGTGCGGTCTGTATTGAGGGCTACCAGCTTAATGATGTGGTCCGCATCCTGCCCTGCAAGTAAGGCTATGTATTAACTCACTTTTGTCATTTATGAATTGATGTTGGGAGGGTCAAAATAATATCTTAGGATATTCAAGATACTGTAGAGGGAAAGCATATGTGTCATTATTGATTAGCATTAGCTAGTCAAAGATGGCAGATGTACAAGCTTGTACATGAACAGGAAACAAAGTGTGTTTCTTATTGTTGTGAGGATTTAGGTTAGACTTTTGGAAGGATAATCGACATACAATTGACCTAAGGTGATGCGCGCATACTTGTGGGTGAGGGTGTCACACAGTACATTTCAGATGAGTTACACATTGAATAACCCAGAAAGGAGCCTGTTTCACAAATAATCATTAGCCTGAATTAATCATTCTTTGCTTCCCTAAAATATTTTAGCAAGTTGTAATAATTTAAGCTATTCTGCTTGTCTTTTCAGAAATACTCTTACTTTTTCATCTTGAAATTGAGTTGAATCCCTATTAGTCTTTAGACAAATGGTGCCCATTTCCAAAAGCACAATATTTCATTTTTATTTTTCACTCACATACTAGTAACCTCTCCACCCATCCACTCTCGTTCCGACCTTCTCCCCCTCCCACATCCCCGCCCTCTGTCCTCCCCTCCCTTTGCTTCCTCCTCCCCTAGCTTCTATCCACCCCCGTCCTTCCCTCTCCTTCTCTGTCATGAATGGCCTCTCTCTACTGTTCTGATGTGTCCCTCCCCTACTTGACGTGTTCTGTCTGAAGACATGTCCACACTCATCTGTCACCTCCTCGGCTGCACCCGGCCTGTTCTCCTCCTGCATGTCCTGCACGTGAGCCAGCATGCAGGAGATCAGGTTGTCTCCACTCCTGCTGTTCTTCGCTGTGGTGTCACTGAGTCACAGTGGGGAAACACTTGATATGCAACCGTTCTAATAATAAACGTGAATTTGGCTGTATAATTGAAGATAAATTGACAGAAAGTCTGTCCCCGGTGTAGGATTCCTGGAATCTTGTAACGTCCCATCGTCCATTCCCTAGTATTGTCTGACTCTGCACTGTTAATGGCTGAGACGGATTCTAAATCACCATATGCATCCCATAATGCATTTCTTCCTCAACAGTAATGGTCTCTATAGTGAAAATAGCTCTCTCCACAGATTATTTTCCAGCCTATCAAACTAGACCTACCCCTCACCCACACCCCAACCTGGAAATGGTGACATGATTTGCAACCAGAACAATGTCCTTGAGTTAAAATGTCACTGATGTGCCACAGATTATAACTGTATTTCATTATTTTTGACCAGTTTCTACCTATTATAAACAAACTTCAGTGAAGCAGGATGAGCAGTTAACCCAAAGTTAGATAATTAGCATGAATACAGGTAAAAGATCAAAAACATACATCTCTTGGCTGCAGAAGGATGTGAAAAAGGTTGTCTGTGATGGGAGAGTAGAGGTATACAGTATAAGTAACCAACCAATTATGGCCTATCAGCTGTTCTCATGTAAATCCACATGAAAGCTAGCCTATTACATCCACTTTAGTTATGGAGGGGAGACTTAAGGCCTATTCATACTTCAGTATAAGGTGACCACCACTGTGTTTGGGAAAACTACAACATGACATCACGCCACTGTGATAAACTACTCACCCGAAGAGATCTCTCTGTTTTTACTAACCACCGTTTCGGTAGTCACCTAATCACCTAAAACTGGAGTATGAATATGCCTTTAGCCTGATTTTGGCTAATGGTTATATAGGCATATAGATGCCTCAGATGCCTGAAGAAGGTCTATGTGACCGAAACATTGCTTAAATAAAAGTGTTACTATTGTGTACGTGCAGACGGTGTGCAGGTCATTTTATTTTATTCTCTACAGCCTACACACCCCTCTCTGAGCCGATCAGGTTGGCAGAGAACCTTTGCAGAGGTTTGCAAAGACTTTGTTTCCGGCTAATGGATATACTGTATGAAAGGAGAGCCCGAAGGCAAAATGTGAAACTTTAGGTACAGGGAGTGTGCAGTCTTCTTTCTTTCTAATCTTTTTCTAATATATTTTTTAGCGCCTGATTTTTATAGCTCAAACGGGCTTTTCTGTTGAGTACTGTACGATCATTGACAATTCCACCCCACCCAAGAAGTCATCTCCAATCCAGTCAATTGTTGTGCTGAATATTTAGGTATATTTAACAACTAGTCCTATTAAGAATCCTACTACAGACCTTGAACACCTTTATTATTGCATTTTTTTGTTTCAACTTGAGAGAAGGGGTAAGGAGAGTAGAGTAGACTAGGATTAAAGAAGAGTTTAAACTTTAAGAAAGATTTGACATGATTATCTACTGACCATGTCCACTTAATATTAGAAAGCTAGTCTTAGGCCCGGACCGCTAGGGTAGCGGTCTGGACACCTAGGCTGTTGATGCAGCCTCACAACGTGTCGTGGGTTCAAATCCGATCCTGACGACCTTTGTTGAATGTCACCCCCCATTTCCTGTCAGTCTACTGTCCTATCAATGAAGGTATAAAAGCAAAAAAAAAAAAAAAAAAAAGCTTATGTAGGCTTTATTCACTTTCCAAAGCTCTCAGTGTCCGACAGTGCCTGTCGAACAACCTTTTTATATTGAGTTTTATGCTTTGAAAAATTACAATACCTGTAGCAGTCAGTACTTGCGGAGAGACATGGAAAGAGGGGTATACTGTATCATAACGAGCCCCCAAGCAGACATCCCCTCTCCCTCAACACAGAGTGGTTCTGGAGACCCAGACATGCGAGGGCCAGAACTCTCACAGGAGGAGGGCATGACCTCGCAAAGTAACATGCTCATTTTAGACGCATAGCCCATTCTGACCTGGCACCCATTTTGGTGTTAGCATCATGTTATGCTTTATCTATTGAAAAATAGCAGATCTACAAGCTCATAGCGCGCCACCGAGTGGCGCGCTACGAGCTTGTAGGTCTGCTATTTTTGAAAAGTCGAAGAACGACTGACATTTTTTTAGAATCTGATCTCAGGTCAGAATGGGTTCATCAGACCAGTGTGTGTCCAGTGGAAACCTCGTATGAATCTGATCTCAGGTCAGAATGGGATAGCTGCCACTGACCTTCAGGTGCAACCAGAACTGCACACACACAGACACAATTTTACTTCTCTGCCCTTGTCCGACAGAGCAGAGAGCCATCTGTCGCGTCCTGAGTCTCTAGCCTTGCCTTTAAAAAAAGGAGGGCTAAGGCCGGCCTACTGCTGAGGTCATCACATCAGTCATCTCCAGGGTGTTCTGCCCACCTGTTGGATAGAGGTTAACGACATCTGCACGAAACATGCTACAGTATGTCAAACATAGGAATAATCTAAAGCAGCAATTTGCTATCATTATAGCACTTTTAAAAGCTACGCAACTTGCTTTTCGGAAGAGTAAAGTTGTCATAAATAATCATTAATCAAATGGCGTAAAAAACAAACAAAAACAGTTGCATTACAGTACGTAATATATTACTAACGTGTTAGTCCCAACACCGAACAAGACACAGTCTATCGTGGGCTCCTGTGAGGTGTTCTGTATGCATGTAGCGCTGTAGCAGTATGAGCATTGATTGATTGATTGAATACTTAACAGTTTGCAAAAAAAGCACAGGAAAGCACAGTTCGATTACATTACAAGGTCTGCTAAGAGGATTTAAAACAAGAAAGCCTATGGCTTGTTTCCATTAGGGTCCTTACCATCCTTCATATTCAATTCATATAGGAAATTGGCATAACAGTGTGAGCTGAGCAGTGTTTGGTCTACTTTCAGGGACAGAGATACAGGAATTGTTTTGGACAGACAGAGATACAGACAAACCCTGTTCTAGACGGCTGCGTGACTTCTTCTGCGCCATGCTATTAAAAAAAACCTGAGAATAAGATCACTCTCTGCAGATTCAGTCTATGCAGGTTGTCTCTGTGCCTACAGTAAATATCTAAGACAAACCCTTGACATTGAGATCCACTTCAAAAAAATTGGTAGCCTTCTTGGCCAGAAGATTTATTTTTAATTTGTCTGAGTCTTTATTTGGCCCCAGGCCTATCGCAGCTTAGTCCGGACCAGCACAATGCAGTTCAATCCAGTTCGGCACAGATCAGATATTAGAGAAATTTGAACATGTGCCAGAACTGTGTGGTACCGGGCCTTGGCACATTGCCACCGATTATTTCTCATTCACTCTTGTCTCTTTTACACAACCAATCTAACCATTGACAGAATTAAGCACTCTCCCTGAAGCTCTGGGTACAGGACGTCAAGGTCATACAATAGCATATCCTGTTTAGCACACAGAGCATGATATCTGTGTGTTCCTGTTCTTTGCTCGTTTAACAGACTGTAACTGATCTGTAGCTGCTGTCTGGTGCCCGCTGTTAGAATACAGTCACCCCACTGCTGACATTGTTAATGGGATGATTTACTGGATCAAAGCCATTTTTGTTTTCTCTTGGAAAAGTGGTGCCCTTTCCGATTTTGATGAAAGAATTGAGTGTGCCAGTTGTATATGGATGGATCGAGTGGTTACAGGTTATGACTTAGATATGCATGCCTAAAATTTCAAATGTGAGTTTTACATACTATACTGAAAATGACTTGCCGAGAGCTAATAATGAATGTCTCCCTCTAAAATATCCTAAATTCCTAAACCGGTCTGTCTGTTAACACACAGGCTCCCAAGTGTTTAACCATGATTCTCCCAATTCTCTCACCCCCCTCCACCCACACCCTATTTCTATTTCTGCTTATCCTGCTCTCCCAGACATTGTATTGTAAACAGGCTTATTATTAATTCATATAGCCGTTATTTCAAAACACGCCTTGAAAGCAATAAACGCTCAGGGCCCAGGTCTGAATAGCACTTTGTCGTCAGTGAGGCTTACTGCCCAGGAAATACCACGTTATCCAGCCACTTAACAATATTGCCAGCTAAATATGCATGTCATACTTTGCTGCAGTTGCACTTAAGGACATTTATTTCGTGCAATATAGCAAGCACATTTTTCATGGCTGCTCAGGCTCATTTGTCTGTGCTCCGAAGATATCTTGATGATCCTATACTGCATGGTGTTCTCATCTCATTTCAGTACATTTATAAAATGAAGACATTTTATGTACAGAAAAATACTGTCTGCTACTTAAGAAACTGTTATAAAATATAATGCGCTCACAAAAGTGTAAAAAGGCAATGTAAGCACAAACGATTACAAGCATACATGTTGCTTGCATTGTACACTTACCTGCGTTAAGTGTATTATGCTTTAGAGAGATTTTATTAAGTACTAATGGGTTATTATTGTGTCACTCACTTACCAGGGAAGCTATTATGTTCAGCTATTAGGTAATGATTTATGAAGTACTCTGTGTATACAGTATACTTGCAACATTTCATATCCCATTCAGACTTGTGCATTGGGATCAGTGTATTGGTGTCTTTTTATACGTTAAATCTACCTTTTATAAGAGACAGCATTAGACAAAGTAATCCAGTCATAACAAGCCATAACATCATACTGTGTAACTTTAAACAATTAAACAAAATGCATTGTTGATAATCTTTCACTTCTATATTTTTCTATACATTTTGACAAATTCTCTAAACACTCTTGTTATTTGCGAGTGTTGGACTTATGCCAAATTGATGTAGCAACTGGAAATATACCGGACATGTATTTAGTTATGTAATTCAACGTTAATATAATTCAGTTTCTGACAACTTCTTGTTGCATCGGTTTTCTCTGTCACTACAGCAGAATTTTATTTTACCTGTCTGGGGCATTTCTTTTTTACATTTTCAGAGCCCTCAATAATTTTACTTCTATCATATCTCACCTTCACATTCACAAAGAAGGCCTTGTGCTGTGTACCGGCCCACGTTGGCTACCTTGCCAAGGGCGTTACAGCATCGCACAGAGTCATCGTTGTGTGCAGTTTCAGGATTTAAAGGGGGCAAGGAGGAGCTGAGCTCCCTTTGATGTTTGTTGGAGAATGCTAACATTGAATACTTTATGGACTTTAACTATGGCTATGGCTTTGTTTCTCTGTATATTTGTTTATTTCTCTCTCTCTCTCTCTCTCCTTCCACAGACATGTCTTCCATAAGATGTGTGTGGACCCCTGGCTGAATGAGCACTGCACTTGTCCCATGTGTAAACTCAACATCCTCAAAGCACTGGGCATCATGGTGAGTCACTCCTCTTCACTGACAGTGCAGTAACATTGTGCCTTGCTTTAATTATGCCACACGCATGCACACACACACACACACACACACACACACACGCACACACACACACACACACACACACACACACACACACACAAGCACACACAAGCACACACAAGCACACACAAGCTAGATTTTGCAGCGGAGATAAAAAAACAAACGTCATAACACTGAGCTGAACTAGGTCACTCTGAACAACACAGACTTCCTGTACAAGACCAAAGCACCATTTACCATGTGTTTTCTGTGTTCTTTGCATGGCTCTGTGTTCTTCTTTCTGACATGCATCTTGTTTTTCCGTCTGAATGATTGCATAACTATTTCACCCTGTGTGTTGTTGTGTCAGCCATTCTATGGCAGAACCTGCCACCTGCTGGCCATGTGGCCCAGCATTACAATTCATATCGAAGTCATTTTTGCTGACACTTCCATCCAGAGTGACTCGCCATGGGGGAGCAGGTCTGGATCCAATGTCTTGGTCAAGGACACTTGGATAGTTCTGTGCGTGTGCGTGTGCGTGTGCGTGTGTGTGTGTGTGTGTGTGTGTGTGTGCGCGCGCGTTGCAGCGAATAAAACAGAGTGGTTAGCTTTTATTGGTTTTATTGACGGTTATTAGTTACTTGGCCAGTGCTAAATTAGAATTCCTCACAGGGTGGTTTGTCTGTTCTGTGTAGCCCAACCTGCCGTGCGTGGACAATGGGGCGTTCGACATCGACAGGATAGGACGTAGTCAGACGACCAGCAGCCAGAGGACAGCCCTGGTGGACCTGTCCAGCGAAGCTTCCATCAGCCTAGAGCCTCTGCGGAACTCTGGGGCCCCCCAAATCCCTTCTGATGGGGAGATGACCCCTCGCACTGGGGAAATCAACATTGCTGTCACCAGTAAGCCCCGATACTCTATCATTGCTTTTTTATGTGGTTGTTTGTGTGTTTGATTTTCTGTTTGTTTGTCCATTCTTTCTTTGATGATTATTTAACGAATCATTTGGATCTTTTGGTTTGTCCCTGCATTCTTAAGGTGTCTCATAACAAGCCAGCAGGAATCAACAGGAGCAACTTGTGTTTCAAAACTCAAATTTAACACTTAAATTTAACCAATAACTGTCAATTGCTGTCAATGTAGTCACTAGCCAGTTAATGAATGTCCTTCCACTGGTAGGGTAACTGATGTCATAAAACAATCCCTACCTTCCTCATCCTGATTTTGTTTTACTGCGAAGTGAGATTATTATGTTATGGTCAGCAAAATAAACAAAAAAGCAACAATAACAAGGTTTAAAACAAATCTACTGTACCAAATTGCTAACATTTGACACTCTCTCATCTGTCTCTCCTTCATGCAAACACACTCTGTCTCTCTCAACTCCCCCATCTCCATTGGTTCCCCTGCGATCTTGACTTTCCATCACTCTCTTAATCTGAGTTCCCAGAAGTTTTATTTTTCGCCACTAGGCGGGCGAGAAAGACTTCTTGGAAAAAAGGAACGTATCCCTGTGAGGGAAGTACGTTGCGCTCAGAATCTGAGCGGACACTCCCCTTTCCGGTCTGAAGCACTGTGCATACCATGAAAATAGTCCGAAGGGAATCCAATTCCAAATTGAATTGTAGTAGGCCACCACCGCTCAAGGAGCAATTGTTTCCCTTCCGTCTTATTTAGATGTAGCGCCCACTCCATGTGGAACCCGCCCCTGTCTTTTGATTCGCATTTCATTTGAAACGCAACGCACTGGGCCACGCCCCTGCTGCACAGGATCTGAGGCCAATTTTCCTAGACTATCACTCTCTTAACTCCCCTTCCTCTTCGTCTGTTCATGCAAAAATGTGTAAAGGCCTTGTAGATGCACATATACACTAACCCACATCAGCCCTTGTCACTCTGTATCTCTGCAGTGTCATAATCCTATAATAACACTGGGCTTCAGTTTGTGCTTACAGCACTGTTCTCACTTCAGCATACTGTACGCCATTCCAATTCTAAATGCTGTCCTTGACAAAGTAAAAAAGCACAGCCCATATGCAGACTTAGTAGAGATGTCCTGGACTAAGGCATTTCTGTCAGTCAAATACAGAGAGGTATTTGGGATAAGAAATTTAACACTGCAATAACATATCTCTATGCTTTTTCAACCCTTAAGTATGTTCACTATTAGTTTGTTGAATCTTTCAATCTGCATTGGACTTTTTTGGACTCCTGCCATGTTGAAGTCTATATGACTTATACCTCTCTTTCAAGTTATTGCGTGCGTGCGTAACGTGTGCATGTCTTTCTGCACACACATGCTTGAGTAGTACGACCACTGTGTGTGCGTGCGCGCGCACGTGTGTGTGGGTGTGTGTGTGTGTGTGTGTGAGTGAGAAAGTGTTTTGGCGTCTTGCGTATTCTTTTTATTCTCACAGGCCCTTTCTCTTCAGCCCCCACGCTGTGAATTTCAAACGCTCCACATTGCTTCTTTTTCGCTTCCCATCTTGTTACTTGAGTCATCTACTTTGGATCTTTTTTTCATACGGATTCTCTGAAATCCTGTCTCCTCTTGGTCTCTCTTTCGCCTTCTCACCTCTTCGCACTGCCTTACCAATCAGAAGCAAGACTGTTGCTCTCCTCTTGTTTGGCTGGTGGGCTTCCTCGGGTTGTTATTGGCTTCCTCGGTGGCTGCAGTGACACCCTGCTTCCTCTCCTTTGTTTGACAGAGGAGTGGTTTATTATCGCCAGCTTTGGACTCCTCAGTGCTCTAACACTGTGCTACATGATCATCAAAGCCACTGCCAGCTTCACTAGTGCCGAGTGAGTATACTGCCCTCGAAACATTCAGCTATACCAAGCATGCATTTGTAACTTACTTTATGACAATATATTCATCATTTATTAAACGTAGTTTTTTTTGAGAATTTCTTGATTCCATATCTTTGCTCGCAAGTCTCAGGGTCCTATTTTCAGTGACCAGTGCTATGCGAACAAAAGTTAACTTAAGACCAGCTTTGAGCTTGTCTGTTGCTTACTTTTCTGTCTGTTAGACTGGTGTAAATTACCAGCAACACAGATTTATTGGTTTATTAATTAAATCAGATCCCTATTAGCTGCCTCCTAAGCAACAGCTTGTCTTCAAGACAATAATATACATTACCAATAAGAAGGAGAAAAAAGTGCACAGGAACCTTGATGTCTCTATATGTACCGGTAAGCTTCACCAGACATGCAAGTAACACAGAACAATCTGTCTTTCTGGCCTTCTCTTTTCCAGACTTCAATGGTTGGAGTGAAGGCATTGGTCTTTCTTTCTCTGTGGACATCTGTTTTGCTGGAAGCCCACACACAGCCACACTTCCCTTTGTGCCATACGTTTCTGTTTTGCATTTGTAAAGTCTTTTATAACCGGCTTATGTGTACAGATTAAATCACTTTAAATCTACCTGTTTTTGACTCTTTATTCTCTTGTTGATCCTAATGCAATTACAAAGTGAACAAAGTGTTCTTGGTAACTATTTCATTTCTAATACATGTTGTTTTACAATTCTATCAATATATATCCATAAAGGTTTTGTTTTATGTTATCCCCTTGTGGTTTTAAAAATATCCCTACAAGCTTTGGGGTTTGTATGGGTCAACATTGCATTACTATATTTGTCTGCAGTGGGTTAGTTTTCCCACTAGATGGCACAATGTATCAACACCAGCATGGCTGTGTAATTCTGCACCCTACCGCCACACACTGAAATCTAGTGACTCTGGATCATCCATTATGAATGCTGTTTGTTAACGATCATTTGTATAACACAGTGGGGACATTGGAGTCTTCGTAATGAGATCTATGATGATCATGATCATGATCATTGCTTATTTGGGAGGAATTGCCCTACTCCTCCAAGAGTCCAGTGGTACACTTAAACACATGGACATTTACATTAACGGCAACATTCATCTTCATCATACACAATGAAATATTCATAGTTACTTTAACTCTGGGTGTAAACTATTTTGATTTGACTGTGTGCCTCTTTGAAGTGCTGCGAGAACACGTTTTAAAGTCTAGTTCAAGTTCTCTACTGTAGCCCTACTCTACATATACAGTATAAGCGTGTCTCTTAAGCACCATTCACACTGAGCACTGTAACTATAATACGTATAACTATATCATTCACCATTGTGTTTGTGTGTGTGTGTGTGTATAATATATATTAATAATTGGTGTGAACTCTACATACAGTAACTTTACTCTTATTTTATTTGTTAATGTAGTATTCGGCGGTCTTCATGACACTAAGGTTAACTTCCTCTTTTTCTCCTACACAGGTGGCCATTTCTTCAATAGGAACTCGATGTCTCCCCGTAGTGTGGTGTGTGAGATGGAGCTCCCTGATATTCAAGCCTCGCTCGACCTTTACGATGAGAACAAGTCATGAGGTCCATTGTCATGGTTACCCTGCTCTTCCTGCTGAAGGTGGCCTTTATGCACACTCGGTGGACCTTTGGAGTGTTTGAGGTGTGTGTGTGTGTAGTGTGAAGGAGGGTTGGGGAGTTGGAGGGTGACAACCTGGAGAAACCTTTGGAATATCTACACTTCCATCTACAAGACTGCTTACTACCGCAGAAAGTAATATCACCTGTCAAAAGATGGAGTGGGACATTTATCTTAGTTAGATCTACAGTCCCTGGTCCCTTTTTCATTTTGCCATAATTTGCTCTCAACAGAGATATCTTCAAAACTGTGGATCAGATGGTTTTGGTGGTTGGTGGGGGGTTAATCGTCTTAAGCTTAACTTACATTTTGTCGCACGACAGTGTCGCTTGCCGAAAAGTCAAGTATTTTGCTTGTTGGTGGTTACTTTTCAGTGAGCAACACCATTGTGTGCCGGAGTGTAAGTTAGACCTACTGTAAGGCTTCCTTTGCAGTATTCCAGTGTGTCTTTCATTCTCAACAGAAGCTATCAACGAATCACAAATGTCCGTAAGAAGTCTCCATTCTGTGTTCCTACTGTAGCCTACTTTTCAGCATCCCAAATATGTATATATGACGAGCTAATGCCTAATTTATACACAGTCGTATGACGGTGTTGCATGTCAAAAATAGACAAATGTACAAACTCAAAGCTTGTAGATCTGCTATTTTCGCACACAACGCTGTCATACAGCAACGTATGAACCGGACATATTAAACTGGCAGCTGGCTTCACTTCCTTTGGCTCTCATCTGGTGCAGTCAGAAAGACTTTGGGCTCGGGACAGGCTGCAGGTCAAAGAAACACAGACTGTGCTGTGGTACTGTGTGGACCAGCTGTCTCTTCTGTTGATGCTGCCCTTGGAGAGGACATTCTTCTTCTTCTTCATTTTTATTTATTTTTTGACTGGCTGGCAAACTACCCAAAGCCCTAATTTGGCCTATATGCACACCTGTCACCAGACAAACAGAATGGAGCAAAGAAACAAACCCCGTGGAATATGTGAATTGTAACACGAGGAACTCCGTTGCAAAGTGTTACACGCCTGTAGCAAAAAAAAAGAAAACTAGAAAAAAAAAATAGTATCTCTGTAGTGAAAAAAAGACATTGTAATGTGTATTCCAAAAGCTTATGAAATACCCACAGCGTGTACTAATCAGACCCCTCTGAAGAGGACCTAGTACAGTATATACAGTATATATACAATCTATATACATGATGATATATCTCAAAGTGGCCTATTAAAGCACTGTTCATTTTTCTTTTCTCTCTTTTTTTTCTTTCTCTATTGTACAAGCAATTTGGGTGGAAGGATTAGTCTTTTATTCTTGCTGTCCCTTTGTGTTTTAGTCTTTGTATCTGATATATGGTGGTGAAGATAATAATGATGTGAACGGAGATGGTCATTCGTCATGGTCATGGTTTTGGGTCACTGTGTTACATACAGTACTGCCTCAGCATTAAAAGTGTCATTATTGCCTATCCTGTGGATGTTATTCCTTAAGTTTGTACTGTGTGTGTGTGTGTGTGTGTGTGTGTGTGTGTGTGTGTGTGTGTGTGTGTGCGCGTGTGCGTGTGTGTGTGCGTGACGTAAACATCCACTCACACAAGACCACATGTTGATGGTCTTGGTCTCGTCTTGGTCTTGCCTGCCGTTTTACTCGGTCTTGACTTGGTCTCGCAAAAAAGGGGACTCCGGATATCTATGTTCTCTTCTCATCTCATCAAAATTCGTTGAGATATTTTGCTGTCAATGTAATAAGGCTGAAATTTTCTGATTACTTTAGTAATGCATACAATATTTTTGAGGGGCGCTAGCCCCTCCTACTGTATGTCCAGCTTTGAGGATTTGTGTTCAGAGTCTTGAGCAAGACACTGAACCCCTAATTGCTCCCGATGTGCCGGTTGGTGCCTTCCACCGGTATCTGTGTGCGAATGGGTGAATGTAATGCACAATCTCTGTAAAGCGCCTTGGATAAAGTTGCTATATAAATGCACCATTTACCACAAACATTGAATGCCAACATTGAAGACCAAGGTGAGGACACAAATTGTGATTGGCCAGAATGAGATGATGTATGATTATGTAGGATGATAAGAGCGTCCCTCAGGTGTGATTTTTCTTGTAATAGACAATAATTTCTAATAGATGTACATATTACAGTGGTGTTTACACATACTTTTGAATACAGGTCATTATGTATGTATAGTAGGGCTACCTCATAGCAGTAACGTGTTTGAGACTATTCTATCTCATATCCAATTGTGAGCTTTCCCAAAGTCGGGGAAAATACAGTGTTGTTGGGATATTGAGTGAAATTTATCCTCTACATTTAACCTATTCTAAATAAACTATCAGGAGCAGAGGGTGCTATTAATACATCACTGTTTCTAAGGATTCGAACTGATGACCATTGCTATTAAATTTGTGAATTGTTGAATTGTTCACTCCACACAGGTATTTTAACACTTTGGTTCAGCAGTTGATGATGCAATGTGAACTCATCTTTAATTCCTTACAGGATTCAAACACCGGACTTCAGTACAAAACATTTCATTTTATTTTTAACAGTTGTCTAAAAACGTGGTAGGCCTATCTCATTATGTAACTCTGCACACAGGATTCAATAACTTCAAAAACTTTCATACACCTACTTTATCCTTTATCCTTTAAATACCGGTATACACAAGATTCAAACACTTTGTCGAGCGTCTACACAAACACAGTTGTCCATATTTGGGAGAGGGTAGTCAGGTGGGGAGGGTTATGATTGTCACGGCACGTAATCCTACTGCTGGGACGACACCAGCACGCAGCAGGGAGTGTAGGCCTATAGGCTTTTTTTTTTTGGACTTGGGCTTTAAGAACTATCTTCAAATGTATATTATTACGTTTTCTTCTGTTTACTGTATATTATTATTACTTGCGCAAGCAGAGCGCGCAAGTATTGTGGTCGGCTGGACCAAAAGGTATGCGTACCCCTAATTGGCTGTTGATGGTGATGTAATTAAGATAATGTTTCAATGTTGGGTGGGTAAAAGCTAACATATGTATGCGTATGTCAGTAAGAATGGTGGTCCCTTGGCTTATTTGGCTGTTGATGGTGACTAAGGTACGCTTCAAGGTAGGTAGGCCTATAAGGTCAATAACGGGTCTAAAGGATTTATAGCCCTAGAATGGCTCTTGTTGTTAGTTGTTACATACAGTACGAAGTATAATTAAATGATCACAGGCATTCTAGGTGTAAAGGATTTATAACAGCAGTTGTAATAGACATTAGTTACTAGTAGCAGTACTAAGTTGGCACCTCAACAGAGTGCATTTCTAGTTATTATTTTATAATAAGTTGTCTTCTGTTTACTTAATATTTATCAACAAACCAACAATCACCTATCCTATTCCTATCTCCCTGACCCCTAGAATAAAAAACATTATAGACCAGTGGTTCTCAACCAGTGGTCTGGGGACCCCCAGTGGTCTTTAGGGGGGTTCCAGGTGGTCCCCAGCTAAATGATGGAGAGTTGGTAACTAAATGCACCCTTATAGATCTTTAACTCTATTTGGTTTCATTTTACACCGAAGAGTTATTGTTAACTCTCCTAATGGTACCCAACATCAATATAGGCTACTACAGCATGGAATTGTGGACAGATTCTTTAGTTTTGGGTCTGCAAGGCTTAATCTCATCATTGGTCCGTAAACAGATTGCAGAATCAATAATGGGCCTTGATATGAAAAACCACTGCTGAGACTGCTCTAGAATATTGACAGTGATATCATGTGAGCATAAATGTCGGAGCGTGACGCAACGACGTACGCAGCCGCGTAGAGTACAAGGGGGCGGAGTTTCAGGCCAAACGCGGAAGTGACAGACAGAATTGCAGCAGGAGCAGAGCAGACACAACAACACACAACAGAACAGTGAGAGAGGCTGATGCGATGCTGCTGCAGGGCTGACGGACCGACTGACCCGTGGACGACATGAACCCAAAAACAACAGCGGTTTCAGAACGGCCAGGCGTGACATATCTCGCGACATATAACGTCTCACAATTTTAACATAGACGCATTCCACTGTTTGCCATACACACGGCGTAAAGGTTGTCCCAAAGTGTCCATAAATAATGTGGATAACTCCGGAGGAGGTCCTGCTCGCCAACGCGCTGTGGGTGAGCGAGAGGGCGAACCCGTTCTTCATCCTCCAGCGGAGGAAAGGCCACGGCAAAGGAGGAGGCATTACAGGTACAATACACGGAGCTTTTTAGATCAGTCGTGGCATCGGTTCTGGAAGTGTTCTTCTGTAAACAATCGAAATCAAAGCATAATTGTGCAGCAGCAGCTATTATTATAGACTGATGAACTCGCATTCGGGCCGGGCCAAGCTGCCCAATAAATGCTGTGATGTTTACGTTTGATAGGGGGATTGTTAACATTAACAACATTACTGGTGTAAAGTGTTGATATTTCTGCACTGCACCATCATCCAGTCAGTCGAAGGCAAAAGGGACGTGTGTTTCTTCTTCTAGCGTCTGTAAGCCCAACGTTAAAGTAGTTAGCACGAAGGCTAATCATAGTTTGGTCAACGATTTTCTGGATTTTTTTCGTCAACAAACAAGTTATTCAGAAGAAAGACTAATATCGCTATTTAACGTGTATTTCTCTGGGTGCTTATGATAATGATAATAACATAGGAGGTAAGGTAGGAACGGAAGGCTAAAGGCCAGTTTGTCTGGTGACATCAAAACAACACTGGACTGGGTGGTGATGTGGGATATGTTGGGGCCCAACCTAAAGCTGACCTAATTACACCAAAAAGATAACTGTGAGTGAAAGTTAGCCTGTCTGCAGTGCACCCTTCACGCAGCACTCTTGAGAGTGTACAAATAACATTTGGTCCCATTTGTACACTCTGAGCTACAAATGGATCCATTAACCCTGAGGATTTTACTGTGTACTAGCTCATGATTAGATTGTCTTGAATTACTCCCGAAAGCTATTTCTGAAAGACTAGAGGAACTTGCCTGCATCATCAGTGAGTTTAGGGCCATTCATCCTGTTACTATAATGCGTTTTATTGACATGAAAGGCAGGCCTCTCATTCAGCTAAATCAGATTTGCTTACTATAAGGCAAGTAGTGTGCCACTGCATTTCTCTTTTTCTTTCATTGCATTTTGCTCTGATGTTAAGCTTAAAGGGACACTTCACCCTTTTTGCAAAAAAATACATGTTAATGACGTTTAGGAGCTTTAGAACACTTTCCTGGGGGTCTTTATGTGTGTAATATGTGGTTTTAGATATTTTAGATTGTAGCAGTGAGCCTGTTGTCTCTGATGTCATGGACACTGGGCTCACTTCCTTCCTGGACTACATGTTGTCTCAGTAAGACAGCTCTCCCCCCTATCCACAAGGAGGAGCAGTGCACCAAAGAATTATGGGAATTGTAGTCCAGGAAGGTAGTGAGACCAGTGTCCATGACATCAGAGACAACAGGCTCACTGCTACAATCTAAAATATCTAAAACCACATATTACACACATAAATACCCCCAGGAAAGTGATCTAAAGCTTCTAAACGTCATTAACATATATTTTTTTGCAAAAAGGGTGAAGTGTCCCTTTAAGACCACAGTATTCTCTCTGCCTTGGTGGTTGTTGTTTTCAAAACCATGACTCATGGCTGTATAAGCTGTAGCACATTAAACTGTTGTTCTAACATTGAATACCCAAATTGGGATAGTCAGTTGAATACAGAGCAGATCAGAATTTTGTTGACTTAATTTGAACTTTAAATTGGTTTATAGGATGCCCATTTGACCTTATCGATGAGTGCATTGCCCATGACCCAGTGGACTACTTAAATAAGACGGTGCTCACTGCTCACATATTTAAGTTGTCCCAAGTCCATGATTCTGAAATGTCTCCCAACATAGACTAGTGCGAACATTGTACAGTTTATGATTTATAATACCCTATATTAAGGTTTTATGACCCTGACCATTCATTCAACTTTATGGCTTGTAAGAGGATATTGGCGCGTGGGGCAAAGGGATTATGAACCAGTCAAAAAAAAGGACTCTCTGACTTTTTTCCACCAGGCTTGTTGGTGGGCACCCTAGATGTGGTCCTGGACTCCAGTGCCAGAGTGGCTCCTTATAGGATCCTGCACCAGACTGGAGACTCTCAAATCTTTTGGACCATCGCCTGTGGTGCGTTGTGCTGCAATACACACACACACTCATTAAGTTTATGCTAGGCGGCACAGTACTACTCTGTATAATACAGTATCTGTTTATTTTCAGTGAATATAGAAACGTATTATCCTACACAATCATACTGTAGAAAAGCGAATTCCCATTTCCATTGGGGGTTGCGTGCATACCGCAGCACAGCATACTACAGCCACTTACATTTGTCGACAGACTCGACAACAAATGTTTCTCAACTGTTTGTTTGATTCAGTTAACCTGTCTTAACATCGCCAAATCTGTCAGTGTAGAGCTCCTTTGCAATACTACCTGGGTTACAGCTTTTATCTGATCAATGATCATTCTATATTCGGTTGCCCTATTTCAATTTCAGTGCTGTTAGGAACATTGCAGGCAGCGAGAGGCTGGCAGTGTAATTCTTGTATGCAAAGCTTTCCTGAAGTAAATGGTAAATGGTGCATTTATATAGCGCTTTTATCCAAAGTGCTTTACATAGATGTGTGTGTGCATTACATTCACATGCCGACGGCAGAGGAAACCATGCAAGGCACCAACCTGCACATCGGGAGCAATTAGGGGTTCAGAGTCTTGCTCAAGGTCACTTTGACACCAACTCTGGGAGAGACCGGGTTCGAACTGGGAACCTCGTGGCTCCCATCCGGCCACTCTACCCCTGAACCACTGCTGCCAACCATGTGGATACGAATATAAATAAAAAATAAGCTAGTTGATTGTACTTGATGTGCTTAGTATGTAGAGTGTATGGCGTGTCCAAAACTGTCTGTGTTGGCTATCTCCAGGCTCCTCCAGGAAGGAGATCACAGAGAACTGGGAGTGGTTGGAAGCCAACCTGCTCCAGACCCTTTCCATATTTGACAACGATGATGACATCACCACCTTTGTCAAGGGAAAGATCTCGGTATGTAGACATTATTAACTGATGCACATTTCTCTTAAAGGCCATAGTGAGTTGCATGTTTTTTCTTTTTCTTATTAACTCCTTTTCTACCAGGTCCGTACATGTTTGCTAGTTTCGTATATATACGGATCCCGTCGCTAGGGGACGTTGTTTGCTAGGCCAACGTATACTCTGTGTATATAATGTTAGAGCCCCACGGCACCGCAGAGAAATAATAATTAAAGGCGACAAACAATACAAAAATTAATGGCAATTATTTAGCATAATAAATGTAAGGGATAATGTACGGCTGTGTGGTCATTGTTTATAGAAAAATCACAGACAGGCTGATTTATCCTGAAGGTGATTTATATATCAACAATGACCACTCAGCCATACATTATCCTGCTTATTACACGGCTACTATAATAAATTAATAAATTGACCCAAAACACAACAAAACAAGGTATTTCCTTGCTTGGTAATGAAAGTGTTCCATAAGTGTCACACTACCCGGCGTCTGCCCAGCTGCAGCGCAGTCGGAAAACAACGGAGTCAGTTGATCAAATAGAATACATTTTCGGGCACTGGCACTGCATCGTCTATTCCTCGCTCAAATGTTTTCAAAAACATTTTTGAGAGCAATGTTTAGCTGTAAATGACTGTGTGTGTGTGTGTGTGTGTGTGTGTGTGTGTGTGTTTACATGGCTGTCATGTTGGAAACCGCAGTAAATCAGCAGGGCGCAGCAGGTGCTCCAGAAATAACACACAGCTGAATTTGATCAGAATCAAGCGTTCAACCAAGCCGTGTAATAAATTAATTTTAATGAATCCCTCATTCATACAGTTCAGTGCTGTAACTGCTGTTGATGCCTTTATTCACAGTGAAATATCCACCTTGTTCTGGGGAAAAAATGCTTTGCTTTGTCGCAGCATAATATTTGCATTCTATGTGGATGTGACAAACAGCTGAGATGAGTGGTAGTAAACTATGAGGTGGTGCAGAGGATATGGCATTCGGCAACGGTGAACATAAGGTCCAGGGGATTTTAGATCATTTTTGTTATGCGTTGCATCATCTTCGCTTCGCTGCAGCAGAAAACATTCCATTGTTATGTAATAACGAATCAAAATCTCTCAGAACATGGCAGCGGTGTGAGTAGAAATGTTTCTGTTCTGTAAACTGCATTTCATTTCCATCTATCAGACTGTCCTAGACTCTTTATTGCTGGAGTGTCCGTATGACAAGAAGCTACCATTATTTACATTTTCACTTCCTCATCCTCATTTGTTCACTCGCTCACACACCAATCAATTTATACAAAGTATATTTGTAAAGCTCTTAATAACTAGTCTGTTACAGCAGGGGTTCTCAACCTGTAGGACGCGACCCCTTAGAGTGGGTCTAAAGGTATGGGCAAAGCATTTCCGGGGTTCCCCAGCCAAAACGTTTGAGAAAACCTGTGCTACAGTATCAAAGGGCTTACACAGGCGACAGCAAACGAGCAACACCCCTTGTCTAAATCAATACTCAATTAGGCAAGAAAGAAACATGAGTAATGAGCGTCCTGGGCGGACGGCTGTGCAGGATGTGTCGAATGGGAAATATACAAGAGCAAAATGTACAGTAATTACTGGTAAAAATGATATTGGTAGTAATAGATTAATATTGAAATCAAAGGGTCAATTAAGTCAACAGAGAATGGTCCATAAAATGATGGTGCTGTCTGTCGCAGAACAGTTGAAGAGACACAGCCACGTTTGACAGTGGAATGGGTAACCACAGGAGCATCACAGTACTGCGAGCAAGTCTGTGATGTGGTTGCAATAGATGCTATAATGTATATAACAACATCACTTTTCTCACCCCGCACTCCTCCTAACTGTACACAGGGAATTATTGCTGAGGACAATAAAAGCAAAAAATCCCAGGACGACGAAGACTCCAGTAAGTTCCGCGAGGCGGAGCTGAAGATGCGTAAGCTGTTTGGTATGCCCGACGAAGAGAAACTGGTCAACTACTACTCCTGCAGCTACTGGAAAGGCCGTGTACCACGCCAGGGATGGGTCTACCTCAGCATCAACCACCTCTGCTTCTATTCCTTCCTGCTTGGAAAAGAGGGTAAGAGTGTGCTTGTTTGTTTGCATGCTCTAGTAGGTGTTTCTGCATGAGTGAGATAGGGTCATGAACTTGAACACTCTATCTCACTCATGCAGAAACACCTCACATCATGTGATTATTTAAAAGTGTGTGTTGAGATGGCCATTGTGCTGTAGAATGTCTGGCATATCCGGCATATCGCCCTGTGAAATTCCCCTGCTAATTTAATTCCGTCTGGCTCCGTCCTAATTAGCCTTATGAACAATGATGCACTTGTAGAGTGAATCTATTGAAATATTTACCGCCTTTCCTTAAATTTACTCATTAATTCACAGTTTCCTTGTAGCCACTAGCCTCCAACTAGCAGTTGGATATCTACTACATTTCAGTATGTCCACCTCACTTTGAATATTGTCTCCCCTGGCCTGTATGACCGTTGAAAGTCCCCAGATGTATCCATGATTCAAAGTCTAATTAAGAATATAAAATGTCAAAATACAACATTAGTCAGCTTTCCAACTGTATCATAGCTAACCTCCTTTCATGGTGTATCTGGCCTAACTAACTTCATATGCTTCCCTTTTTTTAATCCACCCTTCCCCTTTCAGTCACCCTGGTGATTCAGTGGACAGATGTGACCCAATTGGAGAAAAACGCAACGCTGCTCTTCCCAGAGAGCGTGCGGGTCAGCACTCGCAACACGGAACACTACTTCTCCATGTTCCTCAACATCAATGATACCTTCAAGCTAATGGAGCAGCTAGCTAACATGGCCATGAGGCAACTACTGGACAATGAGGGCTTTGCTGTCGACCGTTCTCTGCCTAAGCCCTGCAAGACACTGAAGAACGTATCGACACTCAAGAGGTATGATTAAGTAACATTTAAAAAGAGGTTAAATGTGTATTATGCTCTGACACACTGAGAAGAACCAGTTTTCATCTCTTACACAAAATACAAATCGGCTTCTTCTTCACTTTCTCACTAATAAAAACTGGATAATAATATTGACTCCAGGGATTTGGATGCGCGTGCTAAGAATGAGCGCTACCGGGCTCTGTTCCGCCTGACGACGGATGAGCGCCTGGATGGACACACAGACTGCACCCTGTGGACGCCGTTCGCCAAGATGCACATCGTAGGCCAGCTGTTTGTGTCCAACAACTACATCTGCTTCGCCAGCCGCGAGGAAGATCTCTGTCAGCTCATCATACCCCTCAGAGAGGTACAAAGGACGTACCTTTCAAACGTTTTTCGACCCAGAGACCTTTCAGTCTCCGCTTCTTCTGTAACCCACCGGCTCTGTCCATCCCCTCCTCTAGGTGTCCATAGTGGAGAAGGCAGACAGCAGCAGCGTCCTGCCCTGCCCTGTTAGCATCAGCACAAAGAACAAGATGAATTTCCTCTTCGCCAACCTGAAAGACAGAGACTTCCTGGTTCAGAGAATCTCCGACTTCCTGCAACGCACCCCAGACAGGCTGCGGAGTGACAGCAATCACTTGCCTCTGGTTAGCCCCTCGGTGAGTCAGTCACTCCTCAATGACCAGATTGTTTTTGCAATATTCCGCATAAGCGGCTAGCCGTCTCCCCCAAAATAATCATATTTTACCTGGGTACCCCCCCCCCACCCTGACAAGCACTTGGAATGTTAGGCATTACATTTAGTTTGATTGAGCTTCTTTCACAATTTGTGCCTCTTTCGTATTTGACAATGTGGCCAATGTTTGATCACTTTTATAGTATAGTTTGTTGATTACTTTTGATGCATTCAGTGCACCACGCAGCTCAGCTGACGCTGTTGCCCAAATCACAGTTCAGCAGTGTCGGCACTCAAGCTGATGCTGCTACACCAATCACAGCTCAGCAACATCAGCACTCGGCAGATGCTGCTCAGATTAGCAGGTTAACTTCCAGTAGCTCATCATGTGTCGGCATTGTTCAATATTATTAGGAGGAAAGCAATTCTCCCCCGTACAGTAAGACTGAAGAAAAGCTTTCAAATTGACATTTTAAGATGTAGTCTACTAGTCTAGGCTATGTAAGGGAATTCAAGCCAGTTAGCCTCATAACTGATAAGTAATTTAGCAAACCTTCTGCACACAAGTGCACACTACACACCATATTGGATAATATTGTTATCTATATCCATAATTGCATTTATATTATCTTGGTGTCAACCCGGTCTCACCTGAACTAGGTTTTCTAGGCGTGTATGTATGCATGTATGGAATTGCCAATCCGTGCTATTTCACCGTGTTTGGGTGAGATCGGGCTGTGTTTATATACTTCATTTGTAAAGTGTTGCACTATTCAATGAGTTAATATTCTTTTGCTTTTTGTTTTCAATGTGTCCCAGGGCTCCTCTGGCCTCAGCTCCTCTCTCCCGCCCCACCTCACCTCCTCTTCCCCCCTGACAGCACGTGACCCCTGCCAGGAGGGGCGACAATACCACCCTGGCCTTCCAACTGCGACACAGGGCCTCCTCAAAATCTACCAGAAAGATGCCCCTGAGGACCTGGGGCCCAAAGCTGTGAGTCTTTCCTAGGCTCCACTCACATATCTTACCTGCACACATTAGCAATTAATTTCTCATCTTCATGTGGTTTTGTTGCGGCCCTGTATCTGTGTGTTCACTGTTCACCTTGCATACCGTGTCTTCGGCTAACACAGTTGTACAATTTTGATTAGTGGCTAGCCTGAGATATATGATTTCATGACACGGGCTGACCAGACTGGGGTTCTGAAACTAACAATAACAAAGCACGCATATCCACTTATGAAAAACCAAAAGTCAGTACAGTGGTCCATGCTCAAGTTATCTATCGGCTCCTTTACACCATTGGATGTGATGTTTTTGAGTCTCTTCTTCAGACGTATGAAGAGCCGAAGAGACTCGAAACGTCACGTCCAGTGGTGCAGACTCGAGGAACCAATAAATGCTGAACTTTGGAGCATGACCCAGTGTGCAGACTTTATTGTTTTTGCAGACTGGGGTTCTGATCACTAAACATGAGCAGTTAAAATGCCTGCAGCAGGGATGTATTTCTACTGATTTTAAAGTGCATTAATACCATCCGACACTTGTCACTCCTTCCCCGCCATCATTGTCACCCTTCCCCTCTCACCTTTGATCTCATTCCTCCTCTCGTAACTTTTACATTTCCTTCCACAGACAAAGGAGAAGATGAAAGAGGAATCATGGAAGATCCATTTCTTTGAGTTTGGCCGTGGTGTGTGTATGTACCGTACATCTAAGACCAGGGATCTGGTTCTAAACGGAATCCCAGAGAGCCTCCGGGGCGAACTGTGGCTGCTCTTCTCAGGTACTACTACTAGCCAATCACTGTACACAACTAATAATCACCTCACAAGAATATGCCCAATTGCAATATTATACTGTAGGTGTGTGTAGGGGGGGGGGCTTACATGGTAAAGATTTAACATGTGCTTACTAAGTTAGAGGAATTATATATTGTATTAATGTTGCCGTATTATGTTGCCAAATGGAACGAGCGTAATTCACAAAACATCAAGGTGCATTTGCATGTGTAAAGGACCAGATACAGTTTTGGAGTAGGCTGTGTGGTATTGGCTGAAAATGGAAACCAGGATTTCCAAAGACGCAGTGGGAAAACCTGTTGATACGAGGTTACAGTTGTATAAACCTATAAAGACAGACTAAACGTTTTGTGGTGTTGAGTCAGAATGTGAGGCTTCTCCCATCAGACACATTTAGACACACATTGAGAGCATCCTTTTTTAGCTGGTTTTCAAGGGACCACACCTGCACTATATTCTTTCTACCACAGTGTTTATATTCGGTAAAAAAAAAGAAAAACTAAAAAGTAATGCATTTCCTGAAAAGGAAGAAGGTGACAGAATTGCTCTCTATATATTGGTTGAAAGAAGGCATCAGAATTGCATGCTCTTGTTGACATTCCTTGTCCACCACGACTGCACAATTTTAGCTAAGGTTTTGCTTCCTTTCTGTATCCGTGACTTCATAATTTAAACTCTAGTAGTTGACTCGGGTCCCCCATTGTTCTATACTTGGTCCCCTCCTTTTTCCCCTCTACGTCAAATGTTTTCACCAAAACTAGTATAGCCAATCTACAAACTGAATCCGGTTGAGAAATGGGTTTGCGTATGGCCTGAGTGTGCTGCCACCCCTGCACTCCAGGTCTGTTTTAACGCCATTGACCTGGCCATATGTGGCAATCAGCCGCACAGAGCCAATACACCCAATGTCGGCGTTAATGAGTGTCGATAAGTATCTGTGGCAGAAAGTCTGTTGTGGTGTGTGTGTGTGTGTGTGTGTGTGTGTGTGTGTGTGTGTGTGTGTGTGTGTGTGTGTGTGTGTGTGTGTGTGTGTGTGTGTGTGTGTGTGTGTGTGTGTGTGTGTGTGTGTGTGTGTGTGTGTGTGTGGTGTGTAAAGGCAGTCGATGGTGGTGAGTCGTAGCTCACCCGCCCATCAACAACGGTGAGGGCAGAAAGTGCCTTCTCTACACTCTAGATTGTACTGTGTATTGTATCCCTGTGCTCTTGGTCAGTCGGCGTGTTTAACACAGTGGATATAGGCCCACTCATTACATCACAGGTTAAAGTCTGGCTCATCGACCTGTTTTGCCCGCCTTTATAATTTCTAACTTGTCTTTGTAACAGTACAATTTGGAGAGTTCACTTAACTGAGTGTAAAACCTGACCTTTACCAGAGAAAGGTGTCAAGTAGATTCTGAATATCCAGTATCTTCTTACTTCCTGGTGTCCAAGGTCGTCACCAGGTGTAGGAACTGAAGAACTGTGACATGAGTCTGCATTGTGTCATTCCTGAGCAGTTTTTTGGGGTTTATCAGGAGGCTAAAGTCCCGCTGGCATGGGTTTTCTCTCGTAATTTTTGGGATTACAATTACATAGTGATGTAGAAGTGATTACAGTTACTGTAATTCTTCTGAGGAAAATTACAACCAATTTCAGTGGTTGAATACCATAATCCTAGATTAGTCGGGTAGAGTCCAGTCACTGGTGGTGTTTGTACAGTATTTCCTCTCAAGAAAGAGTTGTCATTAGAATGGAGTTTAATATTGTCTTGACTCTTCTTGATCAAGTGACCATAGTTCTGGTATTTGAACCCGCACAATGTTGTGGGTTGGAGTCCCTTTTGTTGTACAATCACTTTCATTGAGTTTCCCTGGTGGTGTGGGTTTATCTTTATATCTCTTTAAATGCATTTGCATGCCTCTTATGTACAGTACAGTAAAGCACTTTAAATTGCTTTGCTTTGTGTGTGAAATGTGGCGTACAAATGAACTGCCCTTGACTTTTGAGGATGTTTGTTTTTTGTAGAACCACAGCAACAGGCTGAAAGCTGAACTGAAATCAAGCCTGGAAGTGGAGATTAGACAAAGGCTTGAATGTTTTAAAGGAGACAAGTGAAGCCCTCTTTGTTCTTTTGAGTCGCTGTGTGTGTGAATTGGAGTGTTCGTCACTAGATGTGAACTTGTGTGCGTCAGTGTCTATTCTGTGAAGAGCTGAAGAAAGGCTCTCTGAGTGTGGTAACACAAGGGGAATCTATATATATGAGAGCTAGTGTTGCTGCTGTTGATTTGCGTTTCAGTCTTCAGGCAGTCTGTCCTGCTGTCCCCCTGCCTGTTTCAATGTCCAATAGTCCATGGGGGAAGCCTCAAAACATCCTGTTAAGCGAAAATGCATAACTAATGACCCAAACACAATTCCCTGGTTGCTGTGGCAACCGAGCAGTGTTTTCATCTCGAGGTGTATCACGTGTGAACACTCACCTTCATGTCACTCTTAAAATGATTTAACCCATTCTGACCGGGCACCCATTTTGGTGTTGGCATCATGTTATGCTTTAGCTATTGAAAAATAGCAGATCTACAAGCTCATATCGCGCCACCGAGTGGCGCGATACGAGCTTGTAGGTCTGCTATTTTTGAAAAATTCGAAGAACAACTGACATTTTTAGAATCTGATCTCAGGTCAGAATGGGTTAATCAGACCAGTGTGTGTCCCGTGGAAACCTCGTATGAATCTGATCTCAGGTCAGAATGGGTTAAAAGCTGGAGCGTTTTTAAGCCTGCTGTTTCTGAATGACATGTCTGGGCAGGCCACACAACACAATGCTTCATTCAAAAAACATGTCCGCGTGACAGCATCACTTCGTGAGTGACTATGAGCTTGTAGATATGCTACTTTTGAAAAATCTTGAAAATGTGTGAAAATCTTTGAATATATAAATATATAAGAGAACATTTTTAACTCATATCTTTTCTTCTTGGGGTCCCAGGAACAAATTATGAGATGAGGCGCCGCAACCAAATGCATATCATGTTGGGTGTCCTTGACATTAAAATGTTTGAGAACCACTGACATTTCCGGAAAAAACAGACATTTGTAGAATCTGCCTCAGGCCTTAATGGGTTAAAACACTGCAGCGCTCCTCCTCGCCTCTTCCGCTGTCATATTTCTTTTGTTTACTTCTCTCTGCCTCCTGGCTTGTCAGCTGACGGCCCCTGACTGAGTCATGTGAGGCTGAACCTGAGGAAAACAAAACAATGAACTCGGCATGGTGTAATGTCACTGCAACACGGCCTGTAGAAAAGAGAATTGTAGTTAATAGAGAGAGACGTATAAAGTTAACTTAAGTACATTTTTGAAAGGTCTCATTGATTAGTTTAAATACTTTATAATGGAACAAAACTAAATGGTAGGAAAAAAGATGGTTGGAATTAATCACGGCTAGCTTCTATTATCCAAGAAATATATACTCTTTGGATGGTCCGATGGAGTCTAGCTTCTTCTTTTGTTTCCCCAGAAAATTCCAAGGCACTTGACACACACACACACACACACACACACACATACACACACACACACACACACACACACGCACACAATGTTTGAAAAGCCTTTGGCTTACTACAACATGCCCGGTTTGTTTTGGGGCTCCATGGCCTTCATTATTAGGAGTAAAAATAAATAAATACAGAAATGTGTTCTGCACCATGTGCAATATTTTAGCTTTAGTTTTTAATGCCATGTATTTCATGGAAACATGGAGCTAATCTATTCTTGGAATACATTTATTTTGAAATCAACGGCGCATTTATTACAGGCTTTTGTAATAAGTCAGCCATATTTGTGCAGGACTAAAACTGGCATAATAATGAAATAAATTATAATGTGACCCAGTAACACCTCTGAGTAAAGAAGGGGAAAAAAACGGTTACACAATGAAAACAAAATATTGAAAATGGATTCTATGAAAACTAAGAATGTTTTTTAAAGAAGTGATTGATGATCAAAGCAGGCAACAGTCAGAGACACAGTT
The DNA here is from genome assembly GCF_963924005.1 of Protomyctophum bolini. Lineage (NCBI taxonomy): Eukaryota > Metazoa > Chordata > Actinopteri > Myctophiformes > Myctophidae > Protomyctophum > Protomyctophum bolini. Next base: position 39,191,870 of record NC_137871.1, read on the forward strand.
TCCCTCATGCATCGTCCCTACAGGAGCTCAGAATGAGATGGCCACCCACCCGGGTTACTACGGCGACCTGGTGGAGCAGGCCATGGGCCGCTGCTCCCTGGCCACCGAGGAGATCGAGAGGGACCTGCATCGCTCCATGCCCGAGCACCGCGCCTTCCAAAACGAGACGGGCATCGCCGCCCTGCGCCGCGTGCTCACTGCCTATGCCCACCGCAACCCTGGCATCGGCTACTGCCAGGTACAACACACTGCCCTGCGTCTGGCTAATGCTGCGTTCACACGGGCAGATGCAAAAGATGCAAAGCTACACAGTGTATTTGTAGCTTTGTAGCTGAAGTTGAAACCGGCTTGTCTTTTTGTAGCTTTGTATCTTTTGCAGCAGCTACAAATGTCGGCTGTATCTTATCTTAATTGTATCTTCATGTCACTGGCTTCCATTGGATATCAATGGTAGACTGTATCTTTGCATCTGCCCATTGAACGCGGCACGAGTCTCCCCCTGAAACGAAAAAATAACTAAAACATCCAGTTGTTTTTATTACAAAGAAACCTCTTGCTGACATTTTACAAAGAAAACACCGGATACTATAATTCATATAAATAATTATTAATGAATGTGTGTCGTCCTCTCTCTGGGTCTCTCCTTTCTGTCCAGGCGATGAACATTGTGACGTCTGTGCTGCTGTTGTACTGCACTGAGGAGGAGGCCTTTTGGCTGCTGGTGGCTCTCTGTGAAAGGATGCTGCCAGACTACTACAACACCAGGGTTGTAGGTCAGTGTGTGGCTGTGAAGCTCAAACTCAAAGCTTGGCATAAATAAGGTTGTATCTACTGCTTTTAGGTTTCTTTTAGGTCTATACTGTCCAGGTTCTAGGAATTGGAGTGTTTCTGTTATTTACTGTTTGATCCAGGAAGTTAAGTTTATTATGCTCTGATCCAGGTGTAATTTATAATCCATTATTGTATCAATTCTGTCCAAATTCCAGCTCACTGGATTATTGGTTTTATGATAAGGTTTTAGGCAAGTGTTATCCATCATAGTTGTATAGTTGCATTATAATTTTTATCCCACGATTTTGCAACCCAGTTTTTTCACCCAGTGCCAATTATCGAATGTAATCCTGGGCGCTACACTTCCTCTGCCAACCTGGGGGGGGGGGGGGCAGTGGACTGACCTTGTGCCTCCTTCTATGCATGCGGAGTCCAAGCTGCTTCTTTTCACCTTTTTTGAAACTCTTTTCATGAATTAATACATTAATTCCCTGTTTTAGACTTTTGACGTATGACAGTGTTGTGAAAAAGGAGCAGAAATAGCTGATCTCCAAGCCTAACGAAACGGCACCACATCCACATTGTGAGCTTGTAGATCAGCACATATTTTGGAAAATGTTAACCTATAATGGCCGGACAAAGATTTGGGGTGCCAGGTTAAATAGATGTCTGTATGAATTTTATAAATATTTGACCAATGAAAACCAATAACAAGAGCGTGTGACTATAAACACTATAGTGGGTCCATTGGAACACATTTTCTTTCTTTTTATGCAGTTTTGCGCCCGACAGTTATAACATTCAGCATGTGTGTGTGTGTGTGTGTGTGTGTGTATGTAGGTGCACTGGTGGACCAGGGTGTGTTTGAGGAGCTGACCAGGGAGTGTCTCCCCTTGCTGTACGAACACATGCAGGACCTGGGCGTCATCTCCACCATCTCCCTGTCCTGGTTCCTCACCCTGTTCCTGTCCGTCATGCCGTTCGACAGTGCAGTGCTGCTGGTCGACTGCTTCTTCTACGAGGGCATTAAGGTCATCTTCCAGGTCAGCGGTTTAACCCATTTAGACCTGGCGACCATTCTACAAATCCTGACGGTTTTCTGAAATTCCTATGTTCCTATAGCAGTGGTGCTCAACCTTTTTCATGTCAAGGACCCCCAGAATTATATGTAATTGGCCACCGACCCCCATCTGAAAATATGTTGTTCTAGGGACCCCCCCCCAGAAGCAAGGATTTGAGTTAAAAACGTTCGCTCTGAAAGAATATACGGTATTCAAACATTCGGGCCACATTTTCACGATTAAAAAAAAATTGCAGATCTACAAGCACTCTGTGCCACGCTGTGAGCTTGTAGATCTACTATTTTTCAACAGCTAAAGCATAACATAATGCTTAAAACACCAAAAGGTGTTCCCGCCCCAAAATGGGTTTAATGGGAATACTAAATGGTATGAGGCATACCATGCTCTGTGAACGGTGAAGCTCAAGTTTACTGTGTCGTTGAAGCAGTGAAATTTCCACGACAGAAGCAGTGATTATCAAACCTTTTCATTTCAATGAATGAGCCCCAGTTTACTATGCATTAGATTAGGCCAACCATCTATTCTACATAATCAAACCGATATCAGGGAGGCACAGGGTGCCAACTTTTGTTGGTTACCAACTTTCCATCATTTAGCTGGGGACCGCTTAAAGGACCACTGGTGGTCCACGGACCACTGGTTGAAAACTACTGACATACAGAATACTGGCTAGTACCCTCTTTAAGAGCCATGCCATAAAAATATGAATTCACTACCAGGAAGAGGGTCCCGCAGTCCAGCTTCTATTTCTCTCAGTACCAACCGTATATAATGTCATACATCATGATTGTAGCCCCTCAGCTCCAAGTGCAAACATAAATTGGGTTTCAAAGTTTCAACTAAATGGAATAGACGGGAGGAAATTGCCTGAAGCCTGCTAAAAATAAATCAACCGTTGATTCAGCTTTTGCACAGTAAACATTCCTATAGAGCCATAAATATTTACAGGCAGCAGACATTTCTCGTGACCGTGAATAAAGACACAGTTAACATACTATCTTTGGAGTGCCCGGCTCCAGTCTGTGGAATGTGTTCATAACTTGGTCTTTACATGCCCTATCTGGAGATGTAATTGTAAGGGAAATGATTTGGTAGAATTGTTCTGATCAATCAAGTGTCCCACCTGTATCTCCAGGTGGCGTTAGCCGTGCTTCATGACAACATGGACACCCTGCTGGGGTGCAACGATGAGGGCGAGGCCATGACCATCCTAGGACGGTATGTGTGGAGGAACTTAGATATTGGTAAAACATCACATGGGGTCCCATCATCATCTGAATAAAGAAGGCACTGGATGATTGGAGACTTTTATTTGAATATAGAACGGAGAGCAAGCAAAACACCGCTTTGATTACCGTACTTTTTTGTCAAGTCATGAGCGAAGATGTAATCATCATTGGAGAACCATTTGGTTCCACTTGTACACTCACAGAGTTAAGTAGATTTGATTTGATTTGATTGAATACTTTTTAATAGTTTGCAAATAGTACAGTGGTACGATTATACAGTGTCGATTGTGCACAGTATTCAATTAATTGAGACATTTAAAGACATACAATAAGTAGTGGATTTGACCAAGTGGACCAACTATCCAAGGGGATAGTCTGCGAATCAGAGGTCACTGGTTCGACCCTCGGCTCATCCAGTCCAAGTATCAGAATGGACCGGAGCGGGGAATTTAACCCCTTACTGCTCCCTCCCTGTGCACTCATTGAGCCTTTTTAGCAGCCATCTGCTGGGTGAAGCCGTAAAAGTAAATTCCCCTTCCCTGGAGAGCAGAAAACACTCCCTTTTGTAATGCTGCCTGTTAAACTGTGAAGTCCCATCTGCCATTTGCCATTGTTAGGGAAGGACGGGCATTACAGTGACCGTTTAATAACATGCTAATCGAGTGTCTGTCTGCCTCTCAGCTATCTGGATAATGTTGTGAATAAGCAGACGGTTTCCACGCCCATCCCCCACCTGCACGCCTTGCTGACCAGTGGCGATGAACCGCCTCCTGAGATTGACATCTTTGAGCTCATCAAGTCCTCCTATGAGGTCAGACTTCGTATTTGGTCTAATGCCACGTCATAACCTCATTACGATCATCCCTTCACTTTACTGTCACAGCATCAAAGCATACAATGTACCTTTTTTTTATAAGAGAATCCCTACAGTTTCCTATTTTACTTTGTTAATGTTGTCCTCTTATCTGTGTCTTTCACGGAGAAGAAGTTTGGCAGCCTGCGGTCTGACGTCATTGAGAAAATGAGGTTCACACAGAGGTTAAAAGTGATCCAGTCGTTGGAAGACACAGCAAAGAGGAGTGTGGTGGGTTCCTACGTCAGCAATTTGCTCTTGGCACAAGATTCCGATGACGATCATTGTTGCTTTTCTGATACGAAGACCTAGGAGTTCATCTGTTTATTGAGCTGAGAATTACAAGAGGCAACCACACTTGCAATTGCTAATTGTTAAATTGTCATGAAGCATGTTGGCCACAATTATTATTAATGAAATAAGCAAGGGATAATGTATCCCTTGCTTATTTACCCTTATTGACCCTGCGGAAGTTGTCTTGTTGAAAAATAATAATCCTGAAGGGCATTCTTTTTAAACGACTACCGCCACGTAATCATACATTATCCCACTTACGGCAACTTTAATAATAAATGTATAAATTGACCCAAAAGTAACAACAAAACGAGGTATAGGAAATGCCTCGTCTTGTTTGCTTACGCTAATGATTTAAAAGTATTCCATATTTCACAAGTGACAAGCTGGCCATCTGAGGCTTTGATTATACAGCGGTCTGTTGTAGAGTCCATTATCAATAAATTACACACAGCTGAATTCAGTGATTGACCAATCGGAATCAGGTATTCAACCAAGCCGTGTAATAAATTATCTTATTGTGGTTTTGCCTCAGTCAGTTAATCTCAGGTATTTTCCTAGGAAAGGAGGGGTTGAGAAAGCAAAGGGAAATGAAACAAAACCTTTCAGTACTTTGAATTTCTATGACAATTCATCATGGAAAAACTCTTAATAAATGAATTATACATGATCAGGTTTCAGGGATATACTGTATAACTGTGTTTCTCCACAGGTTAGAGCCATCATGACCGAGTCTGCCTTCAGTATCGAGGAACTGGAGGATCTCTACTGTCTCTTTAAGGTGGGGGGGGAAAACATGCTCAAATAAGTTTATAGTTTTAACTTGTGGCTGCTGTCGGTTTGTAAGGGAAGCTTGTTTCCCTTGCATTAATGACTATAAATATCAGCACTGGCATTAATTAAACTTTCATAATGCTACCCGGGTAATTGACACATCCGTTTTAGAATAAATTAGAAAATTAAGTTTGAACACTTAATAGAAAGGGACCGTTTTGTTCCAGGATGACTGTGATAACTACCGGTATGTCCTCTTTATCCTTGTTTTGGAGGAAGACCAGCATATTTACAATGACACCTTTGTTAGAGGAGCCAAGTTTAATCTCTGGCAATTAAGGGGTAATTTATAGGAGAAATACAAATGGTACTGGACAGTCTTATTTTGAGAAATAAACCAATAATGCATGCATTATAAGTATATGGTCTGTAAATGTGTGAATATTTTTGTAATGCCAAGACTTAGCCTAAGGTTTATGAGACTTATCATTAATGTGCCTTTTCTCCTGTTCCTGCAGGCCAAACACATCAGAAGCTGCTACTGGGGGGCCAGTTCCACGGCCGCAGAGCGCCACGACCCCAGCCTGCCGTACCTGGAACAGTACCGCATTGACCTGGGCCAGTTCTCTCAGCTCTTTGGGGCCCTGGGTCCCTGGGAGTGTGGCGTTCACACCGTCACCCTGGCTGCACGTCTCTTCCGCCTGCTGGACAAGAACAAAGACGGGCTCATCAACTTCAAGGAGTTTGTCACCGGGCTGAGTGAGTTGAAGAGTGGTGCTCTAGGATAGGGTTAAGAATCGCGAGTTAATACGTACGGTCATAATTAATTACTATGAGTGACAAAGTATAAATTAAGCCAACTGATTCTCTTTTGTTCAGCATCGATCTGTAAACCAGTAATCTATAAGTTATTGCATTTTGTAATTAATGAATTACAAAATGTTACCTATTATGATCGTTGACTGGTGATGGCTCAGCCCTAAACTGTGAATCAAAATGAATAGAGTACAAGAAGAACTGTTGAGGGAATGATTAATAAACAGCCCAGCTGTGTTTGCTGAATGATTGGGACATTAAGTTTACCAGGCTAGTTGAAAATGAACACATTGTTATATAGAGGCCATGCATGTGACTTCATCATACCCGGTTATGCAGGAACACTTACTCAGTGGCAAAAAACTACTTTCTGGCCTTGACAGTCCATACATCCAAACAGAAAAGTCCTATTTGATTGTATTAAACAACATTATACCTCACCAGCATTGCAGCTGTATGGGAAACTTAAATTATCCAGTGTGTCTGCAATGTTTTTGTTTCATAATAATCCACCATATAGTTGTTATGAGCTACTTTCTGTCAAGAAAGTCTGTGCAGGTGATTTAGTGTCGCAGAGTTTGGAAGCGTGCCTTTTCATTAACATAACTTCCTGCTGCCTCCTGCATTATGTGCAATTTAGAAACGGGTGGCACGCAGGGCCATGGATATCCAATGCTCCTGCTGCTCACCGGCGTGTCCCGGTGTAAAAGTGATGCATGTGTATACTCTCCGTTTGCAGGGTTTGGTTGTCAGTTGGATTAAATGCATTTCGAAACTGGAAGCTGCCTGAATAATATCTGCTCTTCCACTATTGGCCAGTAATCTGCAACATTAATGTGGTGCTGACAGAGTTGGGGGAATTTGTCAAAGGCAACTTAGCAGTAGTTGAAAAGGAAGGGAAATAAATTAATACTACAATACTCATCCCAAGAGTCAACAATAGTAGATTTTGAGTACATTTTGATGTTATGATGAATTTCAGTTCTCCATTGTCCCCCCTGCAGGTGGGATGTACCATGGGGATATGACGGAGAAACTAAAACTGTTGTACAAGCTTCACTTACCACCAGGTAGGCTCTGAGAAGTGTGTGTGTGTGTGTGTGTGTGTGTGTGTGTGTGTGTGTGTGTGTGTGTGTGTGTGTGTGTGTGTGTGTGTGTGTGTGTGTGTGTGTGTGTGTGTGTGTGTGTGTGTGTGTGTGTGTGTGTGTGTGTGTGTGTGTGTGTGTGTGTGTGTGTGTGTGTGTGTGTGTGTGTGTGTTTAATTAAACCTCTGTTGTCAGGCATCCGCCAAATGTTTGACCATTTTAAGAGGTAACACAGTAATACTTTAATAGATAGTTTGCTTAAGTTAGTGTCCTGACCACACCTTCCATACAGTAGTATTTTACATGTACTCTGGTCTGTCCACATACATTTGATTTCATCTCTGTCAGTTGCCTTATCTCTGGCTGGGTTGTTAGAATGAACACAGCAACAGCCCAGGAAATATCAGCAAACGCATAGGAAATGAGTAAGCGGTTTTAGTGTGTGAATGTACAGTGTGTGTAAAACTGGAGTCTTGAAGAAAAAAATATATCTAGTACATTCTGTGCAGAATGTAACCACTGCTTGTGCAATTACAATTTGGCCATTTAGCAGACACTTTTATCCAGAACGACCAAAGCAGCATGAATGCTAGTTTTACAGCATCAGGGTAAGCGGTCAACTAAATAATGTCAAGAATCCAATGTAGTGCTGTATAAACCAAGCATCTGTCTAAATAATATAGACACTAAATCGTTTCAATGTAAGTATTCGTTAAGAAAATACATTTGCTTATAAAATAGCAACATAAGGTTATCTCTATCTACTGTCCCCTCAAAAGTAGACCAGGCACAGCTCATGCTGCTACTGTATGTGCATGACATCATCCCAGCTAAGTCCTGCCCTATGCGGGAGCTAACTATTTTCGTAGACAACGCCTGGTAACGTCTGTCCCAACAGCCAGAAACCTTGGTGTTGTCCTGGACAGTCAGCTCTCGTTCAAAACACACATCACAGCTGTCACTCGATCCTGTAGGTTCACATAAAATACGACGAATTAGACCGTTCCTCACCCAGGAGTCAGCCCAGCTCCTAATCCAGACAACAGTCTTGTCAAAACTTGACTATTGTAACTCCCTCCTTACTGGCCTACTGGCATGTGCACTTCTCCAACTGATCCAAAAGCCGCAGCTCGCTTGGTCTTCAACCAGCCAAAATTCTCACATGGCTCCCTCCACTGGCTCCCGGTCGCTGCCCACACAGAATACAAAACTCTGATGCTGGCATTCAAAGCAACCAAAGGTATGGCTCCCCCATATCTTGCAAGTATGATCGAATCCTACAAACCCTCCCATGCACTCAGATCAGCCAATGCAGGGAAGCTGGAAGTACCCTCACTAAAAACGCAGAGACAACGCCCACTCGTCCCAAACTCTTCTCCCTTCTGGCTCCAAAACTATGGAATACACTTCCCATTACAATCAGAACTGCAGCCTTACTCCCAATCTTCCGCCATAGTCTGAAAACCCACCTTTTCATACTCCATCATGGCCCGTAGCACTTACCCTAGCCCCTTAGATAGCACTTTTTGTAGACTTGGATAGCATTTTTTTTACTTATAGCATGTGATGTAGACCAGGGGTTCCCAAACTTTTTTGGACCAGGTACCCCATTTGGGGTAGATATTTTTCCAGGTACCCTCTCATCCTCGCAACACGGATAACAATATATTTACAACCACAAGCAGTGTTTCCTGCAGGAAAAAGCTTTGGCATGGTGCTTTAGTACTTTAGCACTTTATGAACATGAACAAAATGTAGACGTCTAAATGTAGACGTCTAAATGTAGACGTCTACATTTAGCTTTAAACACTTTAGCACTTTATGAACATGAACAAAATGTAGACGTCTAAATGTAGACGTCTACATTTAGCTTTAAACACTTTAGCACTTTATGAACATGAACAAAATGTAGACGTCTAAATGTAGACGTCTACATTTAGCTTTAAACACTTTAGCACTTTATGAACATGAACAAAATGTAGACGTCTAAATGTAGACGTCTAAATGTAGACGTCTTCTCTTATGGGGGTCCCTGGCATATCTTTTCAAATGGGGGTCCACGGGCTAAGTAGTGTCAATTTGGGGGTCCTTGACATGAGAAAGTTTGGGAACCACTGCTTTAAACACTTTAGCACTTTATGAACATGAACAAAATAGATGGGTCCCCCCTGGAACTCCCTCAGGTACCCCTGGGGGTCCCGCATTCTAGTGCTGTCTACATCAGTGGTTCCCAAAGTGTTGGGAACCACTGATGTAGACAGCACTAGAATTGCATTGTATGTAGTCGTAGCACTTTATAGTACCGGTATATACATATAGTATAATATATGTATAGTTTATGTTTATGTATACCGGTAGTTTCATTCATCACATAGAGATTCCACTGTTACGTTCTTAGCTTATGCATGTTTCATGAAAACTACTTTTTATGTATGTGATGTATATGCTTTTTTGTTCTTGCTTAATTCAAGTCGATCTGGATTAAGAGCGTCTGCTAAATGCCTAAATTGTATCATGAAATAGACCTCCAACCATGAAAGAAAATGGCACAAACTATGTGCACCAGCAAATTCCCGGTGAAGCAAAAAAAAAAAGGAACGAATTTAGTTTACATACCGTATGTACATTGGAGTAATTTTAAAGATCACTATCTCTATTTGGCCAAATTAAGTGTATATCGATAGATACAAACTGGACATAGAGGCCATTTTTGGTGATTTATAGACAGAGTCTACTAGCTCAGTGGCCTTGTGGTTAGAGACAGTGTCCGCCCTGAGACTGGGAGGTCGGGGTTCAATACCTGGCCAGGTCATACCAAAGACTCTAAAAATGGGACCCAGTGCCTCCCTGCTTGACACTCAGCATCAACGGTTGGATTGGGGGTAAGTACCTGCGACATACTAGCGTCATGTCCAGGGGGTGTACTTGTACATCAAGCTGCCTCACGCTACAGAAACGGGAGATAGGCTCCTGCCCTATGGGCCTCATGGCTCGGCAAGGCTACTTATAGACAGAGTCATGGATATGATGTGACTCCAGGCTGCTTTAACTGCTGGCCATGTGTTTGTTTATGAATGTATGGATTAACAGAGCTTGCCTTTATCTTTCAGCATTATGTCCCGAGGAAGCGGAGTCTGCTCTGGAGGCAGCACAGTTCTTTACTGATGACACTCCACAGGGTATACACACACACACACACACACACACACACACATACGTAACACATGCACTGTTGTCTCAATAACGGCACATTGTTTTGTGACACATTGTGAAACGCGTTTGGGCAAAATAATATTTGGTACTTTTAGATGTTTTGTCCAATCGTGGTTGCCTGCTGTCTAATAGTTGTGATTAAACATTGTGAGTCAAGCTAAAAAAAAAACAGGATTATAATTGAACTCGTGGAGCACTAGTTTGAAGCAACCATTTGACACAGTTCTGACCTTAAGCCTCACCCAGGTACACAAGTATGCATTTTAGTCACATTGCTATGTTTTGTCATCAAGATAATAAGACCTATATAAAGGTTTATACAATGAAATGCCAGACATGTATCGGTGACAGTTAGACAAGTGTAATGGGAATACACTATATATATATATATATCTTTTTGAGAAGAGATGACAGATTCTTCCATCCTAAATTCTCCTGGTGGATGATCACTCCAAATCCTAGATGCCTTGATCTTAATTGACAACAAAGGTCCAGCTACTTTTCCTTTCATCATGTTAGATAGATAATCTTACATGTCTGAGAGGCCAGTTGTATCCCGTTATGGAATGGATGTCACTTGCCTGACCTGATTGCTTTCCACCTGAAGTTCTCTTATTTCTTGGCATGTTTTCTGTGCATGACAAATCTCCTGGAGTCATCCTTCTTAACCCGTTAAGACCTGAGGACCCGATTTATAAAAAAAAGTAAAGGAAAAAAACAAGTTTATTTAGCGTTTTTCTCCCTTATAGGCGAGTTGAGGACCATTTTGCTAGACCTGGTCACAAATGTTTTCTAAAAAACTTTTTCTCTGTCAGTGGTTCTCAACCTTTTTAATATCAAGGACTGAATATCTCAAAATGTTTTGTTCTAGGGACCCCCCAGAGAAGCAAAGATTTGCACAAATGTTCCCAAAATTTCTAAAATAGCAGATCTACAAGCTTGTAAGCACAGCACTTTCTGCCGCCCTATGAGCTTGTATATCTGCAATTTTTCAATAGCTAAAGTTTAAAATAATGGTTAAAGTGGTTAAAAGCTAAGGTGACACAGATGCATTCCAGGTCTTAATGGAGTCTTCTTAATAACAGAACCATGTCTCATCTGCCCATCCTGTAATCCCTTTCACACTCGCACTGCATAAATGTTCTCTCTCTCTTTTTCTCTCTCTCTCTGTCCATACTTTGTTTCTGTTCCATTTCTCCTGCAACTCCAGAATCTCCCTTCCTGTCTGATTTGGACTTCCTGGCACAGCAGGAAGTGACCTCAGGTTTGTGTCTTTGTGACACAGAGATGCTTTTGGTCAGCATATATAGTGCTCTCTGTGTGAAGGACGGGCGGGCTTAGGTTAGCAACTCTGTTTAAGCAACATTTGAATTGGGCATTGGCAGTAACCCTCAGATGCTGAAAGGGCTACAACTGAGTTAAATAACCATGGCAATTATTATTGTTTACCTTCCTGCCGAGACTTCCTTGGCTAATATCCTACACACGGAGCACTGAAAGAGCTTGATCAAATTATTCTTTGAAGTCACCCTCTCATTTCCTCTCTGATGCATTGTGGTACGACACTGGTTGCAGTGCAGTGAAGTGAACACACCTCTTGTTTCATACCTTATTTCCTGCTGTGTGATCTGGACCTTCCCCGTCTCTGTTTCATGTCACGCCTCTATTCAGAAACTCTGAGGCTTTCATATTTATCCTGCAGACTTTTGAAGTACTCCATGAAGTAGCAGCGACAGACACTCTTAAGGGAATGGATGATTAAATCCAGCCGCTATACAATAGTTAAACGTACATGCACTACAATATCTCCTCGATTCACTTGTTTATAAACCCCCATATTAGTCATACTTCATACACTAAAGCTGTTATTTCATATGCCACAATTATATTTAATACACGGGTCATACTTCATAATGTAGTTAGTATTCCTCTCTGACTTGAAGAGAATCTTTTTCTCACCTACAATAATCTGCTGTGATGTTTTTCATGATGATGATGGTGATGATGGTGATCTCTTTTATTTGCAGGAGAGGAGGACAAAGATGCTGGTGATGACAATGGAGAAGGCGAAGACAAGAAGGGTAAAACCATGTTTCTCAGCTTACATATTGTATAGTCTAAACCCATTAATACCTGAGGCTGATGCTACAAAATGTCATGCCTCAAAAAATTATATTTTATATTAAGTTTGGAACCAAGGCTCCTGGTGAATCATAATAATGTTTTCAGAAATCTCTATGGGAAAATAATAATGGGTTTTCTATCTGTGGCGCCACAATATGGTGGCCACTGCAATACATTTCAGTAGAAGCTATAGCAAAGGATTTATTGGCAAATTGCGCACTCTGGTGGATGAATTTAACATTGCGCCTGAGTGTCCAGTGTATGGTTGTCATGCAGAGAAGCTCAAAACCAGCTTCTTCCAAGTTACAACCAGTGGTGGAAAGTACTTTTACTTAAGTACTGTACTTAAGTAAAATTGTGAGGTATTTGTACTTTACTTGAGTATGTACAATTTACAGTACTTTCACTTCTACTCCACTACATTTCAGAGAAATATTGTACTTTTACTCCACTACATTTATTTGACAACTTTAGTTACTTTACATTTTGGGCATTTGAAAATGACCGATCTACAAGCTCACAATGTGTGATCGCAGATATACAATGCTTGTAGATCTATTTTCATACATTTGAAAACATGAAATGGGACATTCTGCATAGTAGTAGTATTAGTGACTAGTGTGTACTTTCTACTTGTGGTACTTTGTGATGCCAATACTTTTGTACTTGACTGGACTTGTACTTGAAATGTAGTAGTTCTACATTGCAGTATTGATACTTTTACTTAAGTGAAAAAGTACTATTTCCACCACAACCCTACTATGCATGTGTGGCTTTCAGAAGAAAAGGTGAAAGACTACAAGTACTATCTAAGGATGTGGGCCAAGGAGAACGAACCCAGGAAGGAAAGCATCAAAGACATTCCCAGGATGAACCAGGTACAAACATAGACTGTATGGTACAAAGGACACTCAACCACTATCAAACGGGTGTATTCCAGGCGTGTCATTATAGGCACAAATTATAAGAATCTAATATATATATATATATATATATATATATATATATATAAAATTGAGGGGCGCTAGCCCAATCCTATGCCCAGCTTTGAGTGTTTGTGTGAACACAAACAGCTGATGATTGGGTTTTAGTCTTTCACCCCATAGTGATGATTTGATAGTACAAATTGAGGATAAAAGTGAGGGCAGAAGTGATTGGCCGGAATGACATTTGTGATGATTTGATTGGCTGAGCACGGAATGTGATGTATGATGATAAGAGCGCCCCTCACTTCATTTTTTTCAAATCTTCAAAAATGATGAAAAACTGCGCGCTATAGTATGCCGTACGATATGGGCTATAGCCCACCGTCCAAAATGATGAGAAACAAGGCTAACTTTTTTTTTCAAAATTTCAAAAAACATGGGCTATAACCCATCGTTTTTGTCATTTCGTCATTTTTTTCAAATCTTCAAAAATGATGAAAAACTGCGCGCTATAGTATGCCGTACGATATGGGCTATAGCCCACCGTCCAAAATGATGAGAAACAAGGCTAACTTTTTTTTTCAAAATTTCAAAAAACATGGGCTATAACCCATCGTTTTTGTCATTTCGTCATTTTTTTCAAATCTTCAAAAATGATGAAAAACTGCGCGCTATAGTATGCCGTACGATATGGGCTATAGCCCACCGTCCAAAATGATGAGAAACAAGGCTAACTTTTTTTTTCAAAATTTCAAAAAACATGGGCTATAACCCATCGTTTTTGTCATTTCGTCATTTTTTTCAAATCTTCAAAAATGATGAAAAACTGCGCGCTATAGTATGCCGTACGATATGGGCTATAGCCCACCGTCCAAAATGATGAGAAACAAGGCTAACTTTTTTTTTCAAAATTTCAAAAAACATGGGCTATAACCCATCGTTTTTGTCATTTCGTCATTTTTTTCAAATCTTCAAAAATGATGAAAAACTGCGCGCTATAGTATGCCGTACGATATGGGCTATAGCCCACCGTCCAAAATGATGAGAAACAAGGCTAACTTTTTTTTTCAAAATTTCAAAAAACATGGGCTATAACCCATCGTTTTTGTCATTTCGTCATTTTTTTCAAATCTTCAAAAATGATGAAAAACTGCGCGCGATAGTATGCCGTACGATATGGGCTATAGCCCACCGTCCAAAATAATGAGAAACAAGGCTAACTTTTTTTTTCAAAATTTCAAAAAACATGGGCTATAATAACCCATCGTTTGTCATTTCGTCATTTTTTTCAAATCTTCAAAATAGATGAAAAACTGCGCGCTATAGTATGCCGTACGATATGGGCTATAGCCCACCGTCCAAAATGATGAGAAACAAGGCTAACTTTTTTTTTCAAAATTTCAAAAAACATGGGCTATAACCCATCGTTTTTGTCATTTCGTCATTTTTTTCAAATCTTCAAAAATGATGAAAAACTGCGCGCTATAGTATGCCGTACGATATGGGCTATAGCCCACCGTCCAAAATGATGAGAAACAAGGCTAACTTTTTTTTTCAAAATTTCAAAAAACATGGGCTATAACCCATCGTTTTTGTCATTTCGTCATTTTTTTCAAATCTTCAAAAATGATGAAAAACTGCGCGCTATAGTATGCCGTACGATATGGGCTATAGCCCACCGTCCAAAATGATGAGAAACAAGGCTAACTTTTTTTTTCAAAATTTCAAAAAACATGGGCTATAACCCATCGTTTTTGTCATTTCGTCATTTTTTTCAAATCTTCAAAAATGATGAAAAACTGCGCGCTATAGTATGCCGTACGATATGGGCTATAGCCCACCGTCCAAAATGATGAGAAACAAGGCTAACTTTTTTTTTCAAAATTTCAAAAAACATGGGCTATAACCCATCGTTTTTGTCATTTCGTCATTTTTTTCAAATCTTCAAAAATGATGAAAAACTGCGCGCTATAGTATGCCGTACGATATGGGCTATAGCCCACCGTCCAAAATGATGAGAAACAAGGCTAACTTTTTTTTTCAAAATTTCAAAAAACATGGGCTATAACCCATCGTTTTTGTCATTTCGTCATTTTTTTCAAATCTTCAAAAATGATGAAAAACTGCGCGCGATAGTATGCCGTACGATATGGGCTATAGCCCACCGTCCAAAATGATGAGAAACAAGGCTAACTTTTTTTTTCAAAATTTCAAAAAACATGGGCTATAATAACCCATCGTTTGTCATTTCGTCATTTTTTTCAAATCTTCAAAATAGATGAAAAACTGCGCGCTATAGTATGCCGTACGATATGGGCTATAGCCCACCGTCCAAAATGATGAGAAACAAGGCTAACTTTTTTTTTCAAAATTTCAAAAAACATGGGCTATAACCCATCGTTTTTGTCATTTCGTCATTTTTTTCAAATCTTCAAAAATGATGAAAAACTGCGCGCTATAGTATGCCGTACGATATGGGCTATAGCCCACCGTCCAAAATGATGAGAAACAAGGCTAACTTTTTTTTTCAAAATTTCAAAAAACATGGGCTATAACCCATCGTTTTTGTCATTTCGTCATTTTTTTCAAATCTTCAAAAATGATGAAAAACTGCGCGCTATAGTATGCCATACGATATGGGCTATAGCCCACCGTCCAAAATGATGAGAAACAAGGCTAACTTTTTTTTTCAAAATTTCAAAAAACATGGGCTATAACCCATCGTTTTTGTCATTTCGTCATTTTTTCAAATCTTCAAAAATGATGAAAAACTGCGCGCTATAGTATGCCGTACGATATGGGCTATAGCCCACCGTCCAAAATGATGAGAAACAAGGCTAACTTTTTTTTTCAAAATTTCAAAAAACATGGGCTATAACCCATCGTTTTTGTCATTTTGTCATTTTTTTCAAATCTTCAAAAATGATGAAAAACTGCGCGCTATAGTATGCCGTACGATATGGGCTATAGCCCACCGTCCAAAATGATGAGAAACAAGGCTAACTTTTTTTTTCAAAATTTCAAAAAACATGGGCTATAACCCATCGTTTTTGTCATTTCGTCATTTTTTTCAAATCTTCAAAAATGATGAAAAACTGCGCGCTATAGTATGCCGTACGATATGGGCTATAGCCCACGGTCCAAAATGATGAGAAACGAGGCTAACTTTTTTTTGCAAAATTTCAAAAAACATGGGCTATAACCCATCGTTTTTGTCATTTCGTCATTTTTTTCAAATCTTCAAAAATGATGAAAAACTGCGCGCTATAGTATGCCGTACGATATGGGCTATAGCCCACCGTCCAAAATGATGAGAAACAAGGCAAACTTTTTTTTTCAAAATTTCAAAAAACATGGGCTATAACCCATCGTTTTAGTCATTTCGTGATTTTTTTCAAATCTTCAAAAATGATGAAAAACTGCGCGCTATAGTATGCCGTACGATATGGTCTATAGCCCACCGTCCAAAATGATGAGAAACAAGGCAAACTTTTTTTTTCAAAATTTCAAAAAACATGGGCTATAACCCATCGTTTTAGTCATTTCGTGATTTTTTTCAAATCTTCAAAAATGATGAAAAACTGCGCGCTATAGTATGCCGTACGATATGGGCTATAGCCCACCGTCCAAAATGATGAGAAACAAGGCTAACTTTTTTTTTCAAAATTTCAAAAAACATGGGCTATAACCCATCGTTTTTGTCATTTCGTCATTTTTTTCAAATCTTCAAAAATGATGAAAAACTGCGCGCTATAGTATGCCGTACGATATGGGCTATAGCCCACCGTCCAAAATGATGAGAAACAAGGCTAACTTTTTTTTTCAAAATTTCAAAAAACATGGGCTATAACCCATCGTTTTTGTCATTTCGTCATTTTTTTCAAATCTTCAAAAATGATGAAAAACTGCGCGCTATAGTATGCCGTACGATATGGGCTATAGCCCACCGTCCAAAATGATGAGAAACAAGGCTAACTTTTTTTTTCAAAATTTCAAAAAACATGGGCTATAACCCATCGTTTTTGTCATTTCGTCATTTTTTTCAAATCTTCAAAAATGATGAAAAACTGCGCGCTATAGTATGCCGTACGATATGGGCTATAGCCCACCGTCCAAAATGATGAGAAACAAGGCTAACTTTTTTTTTCAAAATTTCAAAAAACATGGGCTATAACCCATCGTTTTTGTCATTTCGTCATTTTTTTCAAATCTTCAAAAATGATGAAAAACTGCGCGCGATAGTATGCCGTACGATATGGGCTATAGCCCACCGTCCAAAATAATGAGAAACAAGGCTAACTTTTTTTTTCAAAATTTCAAAAAACATGGGCTATAATAACCCATCGTTTGTCATTTCGTCATTTTTTTCAAATCTTCAAAATAGATGAAAAACTGCGCGCTATAGTATGCCGTACGATATGGGCTATAGCCCACCGTCCAAAATGATGAGAAACAAGGCTAACTTTTTTTTTCAAAATTTCAAAAAACATGGGCTATAACCCATCGTTTTTGTCATTTCGTCATTTTTTTCAAATCTTCAAAAATGATGAAAAACTGCGCGCTATAGTATGCCGTACGATATGGGCTATAGCCCACCGTCCAAAATGATGAGAAACAAGGCTAACTTTTTTTTTCAAAATTTCAAAAAACATGGGCTATAACCCATCGTTTTTGTCATTTCGTCATTTTTTTCAAATCTTCAAAAATGATGAAAAACTGCGCGCTATAGTATGCCGTACGATATGGGCTATAGCCCACCGTCCAAAATGATGAGAAACAAGGCTAACTTTTTTTTTCAAAATTTCAAAAAACATGGGCTATAACCCATCGTTTTTGTCATTTCGTCATTTTTTTCAAATCTTCAAAAATGATGAAAAACTGCGCGCTATAGTATGCCGTACGATATGGGCTATAGCCCACCGTCCAAAATGATGAGAAACAAGGCTAACTTTTTTTTTCAAAATTTCAAAAAACATGGGCTATAACCCATCGTTTTTGTCATTTCGTCATTTTTTTCAAATCTTCAAAAATGATGAAAAACTGCGCGCTATAGTATGCCGTACGATATGGGCTATAGCCCACCGTCCAAAATGATGAGAAACAAGGCTAACTTTTTTTTTCAAAATTTCAAAAAACATGGGCTATAACCCATCGTTTTTGTCATTTCGTCATTTTTTTCAAATCTTCAAAAATGATGAAAAACTGCGCGCGATAGTATGCCGTACGATATGGGCTATAGCCCACCGTCCAAAATGATGAGAAACAAGGCTAACTTTTTTTTTCAAAATTTCAAAAAACATGGGCTATAATAACCCATCGTTTGTCATTTCGTCATTTTTTTCAAATCTTCAAAATAGATGAAAAACTGCGCGCTATAGTATGCCGTACGATATGGGCTATAGCCCACCGTCCAAAATGATGAGAAACAAGGCTAACTTTTTTTTTCAAAATTTCAAAAAACATGGGCTATAACCCATCGTTTTTGTCATTTCGTCATTTTTTTCAAATCTTCAAAAATGATGAAAAACTGCGCGCTATAGTATGCCGTACGATATGGGCTATAGCCCACCGTCCAAAATGATGAGAAACAAGGCTAACTTTTTTTTTCAAAATTTCAAAAAACATGGGCTATAACCCATCGTTTTTGTCATTTCGTCATTTTTTTCAAATCTTCAAAAATGATGAAAAACTGCGCGCTATAGTATGCCATACGATATGGGCTATAGCCCACCGTCCAAAATGATGAGAAACAAGGCTAACTTTTTTTTTCAAAATTTCAAAAAACATGGGCTATAACCCATCGTTTTTGTCATTTCGTCATTTTTTCAAATCTTCAAAAATGATGAAAAACTGCGCGCTATAGTATGCCGTACGATATGGGCTATAGCCCACCGTCCAAAATGATGAGAAACAAGGCTAACTTTTTTTTTCAAAATTTCAAAAAACATGGGCTATAACCCATCGTTTTTGTCATTTTGTCATTTTTTTCAAATCTTCAAAAATGATGAAAAACTGCGCGCTATAGTATGCCGTACGATATGGGCTATAGCCCACCGTCCAAAATGATGAGAAACAAGGCTAACTTTTTTTTTCAAAATTTCAAAAAACATGGGCTATAACCCATCGTTTTTGTCATTTCGTCATTTTTTTCAAATCTTCAAAAATGATGAAAAACTGCGCGCTATAGTATGCCGTACGATATGGGCTATAGCCCACGGTCCAAAATGATGAGAAACGAGGCTAACTTTTTTTTGCAAAATTTCAAAAAACATGGGCTATAACCCATCGTTTTTGTCATTTCGTCATTTTTTTCAAATCTTCAAAAATGATGAAAAACTGCGCGCTATAGTATGCCGTACGATATGGGCTATAGCCCACCGTCCAAAATGATGAGAAACAAGGCAAACTTTTTTTTTCAAAATTTCAAAAAACATGGGCTATAACCCATCGTTTTAGTCATTTCGTGATTTTTTTCAAATCTTCAAAAATGATGAAAAACTGCGCGCTATAGTATGCCGTACGATATGGTCTATAGCCCACCGTCCAAAATGATGAGAAACAAGGCAAACTTTTTTTTTCAAAATTTCAAAAAACATGGGCTATAACCCATCGTTTTAGTCATTTCGTGATTTTTTTCAAATCTTCAAAAATTATGAAAAACTGCGCGCTATAGTATGCCGTACGATATGGGCTATAGCCCACCGTCCAAAAAGATGAGAAACAAGGCTAACTTTTTTTTTCAAAATTTCAAAAAACATGGGCTATAACCCATCGTTTTTGTCATTTCGTCATTTTTTTCAAATCTTCAAAAATGATGAAAAACTGCGCGCTATAGTATGCCGTACGATATGGGCTATAGCCCACCGTCCAAAATGATGAGAAACAAGGCTAACTTTTTTTTTCAAAATTAAAAAAAACATGGGCTATAACCCATCGTTTTTGTCATTTCGTCATTTTTTTCAAATCTTCAAAAATGATGAAAAACTGCGCGCTATAGTATGCCTTACGATATGGGCTATAGCCCACCGTCCAAAATGATGAGAAACAAGGCTAACTTTTTTTTTCAAAATTTCAAAAAACATGGGCTATAACCCATCGTTTTTGTCATTTCGTCATTTTTTTCAAATCTTCAAAAATGATGAAAAACTGCGCGCTATAGTATGCCGTACGATATGGGCTATAGCCCACCGTCCAAAATGATGAGAAACAAGGCTAACTTTTTTTTCAAAATTTCAAAAAACATGGGCTATAACCCATCGTTTTTGTCATTTCGTCATTTTTTTCAAATCTTCAAAAATGATGAAAAACTGCGCGCTATAGTATGCCGTACGATATGGGCTATAGCCCACCGTCCAAAATGATGAGAAACAAGGCTAACTTTTTTTTTCAAAATTTCAAAAAACATGGGCTATAACCCATCGTTTTTGTCATTTCGTCATTTTTTTCAAATCTTCAAAAATGATGAAAAACTGCGCGCTATAGTATGCCGTACGATATGGGCTATAGCCCACCGTCCAAAATGATGAGAAACAAGGCTAACCTTTTTTTTCAAAATTTCAAAAAACATGGGCTATAACCCATCGTTTTTGTCATTTCGTCATTTTTTTCAAATCTTCAAAAATGATGAAAAACTGTGCGCTATAGTATGCCGTACGATATGGGCTATAGCCCACCGTCCAAAATGATGAGAAACAAGGCTAACTTTTTTTTTCAAAATTTCAAAAAACATGGGCTATAACCCATCGTTTTTGTCATTTCGTCATTTTTTTCAAATCTTCAAAAATGATGAAAAACTGCGCGCTATAGTATGCCGTACGATATGGGCTATAGCCCACCGTCCAAAATGATGAGAAACAAGGCTAACTCTTTTTTTCAAAATTTCAAAAAACATGGGCTATAACCCATCGTTTTTGTCATTTCGTCATTTTTTTCAAATCTTCAAAAATGATGAAAAACTGCGCGCTATAGTATGCCGTACGATATGGGCTATAGCCCACCGTCCAAAATGATGAGAAACAAGGCTAACTTTTTTTTTCAAAATTTCAAAAAACATGGGCTATAACCCATCGTTTTTGTCATTTCGTCATTTTTTTCAAATCTTCAAAAATGATGAAAAAATGCGCGCTATAGTATGCCGTACGATATGGGCTATAGCCCACCGTCCAAATGGATGAGAAACAAGGCTAACTTTTTTTTTCAAAATTTCAAAAAACATGGGCTATAACCCATCGTTTTTGTCATTTCGTCATTTTTTTCAAATCTTCAAAAATGATGAAAAACTGCGCGCTATAGTATGCCGTACGATATGGGCTATAGCCCACCGTCCAAAATGATGAGAAACAAGGCAAACTTTTTTTTTCAAAATTTCAAAAAACATGGGCTTTAACCCATCGTTTTTGTCATTTCGTAATTTTTTTCAAATCTTCAAAAATGATGAAAAACTGCGCGCTATAGTATGCCGTACAATATGGGCTATAGCCCACCGTCCAAAATTATGAGAAACAAGGCTAACTTTTTTTTTCAAAATTTCAAAAAACATGGGCTATAACCCATCGTTTTTGTCATTTCGTCATTTTTTTCAAATCTTCAAAAATGATGAAAAACTGTGCGCTATAGTATGCCGTACGATATGGGCTATAGCCCACCGTCCAAAATGATGAGAAACAAGGCTAACTTTTTTTTTCAAAATTTCAAAAAACATGGGCTATAACCCATCGTTTTTGTCATTTCGTCATTTTTTTCAAATCTTCAAAAATGATGAAAAACTGCGCGCTATAGTATGCCGTACGATATGGCCTATAGCCCACCGTCCAAAATGATGAGAAACAAGGCAAACTTTTTTTTTCAAATTTTCAAAAAACATGGGCTATAACCCATCGTTTTAGTCATTTCGTGATTTTTTTCAAATCTTCAAAAATGATGAAAAACTGCGCGCTATAGTATGCCGTACGATATGGGCTATAGCCCACCGTCCAAAAAGATGAGAAACAAGGCTAACTTTTTTTTTCAAAATTTCAAAAAACATGGGCTATAACCCATCGTTTTTGTCATTTCGTCATTTTTTTCAAATCTTCAAAAATGATGAAAAACTGCGCGCTATAGTATGCCGTACGATATGGGCTATAGCCCACCGTCCAAAATGATGAGAAACAAGGCTAACTTTTTTTTTCAAAATTTTAAAAAACATGGGCTATAACCCATCGTTTTTGTCATTTCGTCATTTTTTTCAAATCTTCAAAAATGATGAAAAACTGCGCGCTATAGTATGCCTTACGATATGGGCTATAGCCCACCGTCCAAAATGATGAGAAACAAGGCTAACTTTTTTTTTCAAAATTTCAAAAAACATGGGCTATAACCCATCGTTTTTGTCATTTTTTTCAAATCTTCAAAAATGATGAAAAACTGCGCGCTATAGTATGCCGTACGATATGGGCTATAGCCCACCGTCCAAAATGATGAGAAACAAGGCTAACTTTTTTTTCAAAATTTCAAAAAACATGGGCTATAACCCATCGTTTTTGTCATTTCGTCATTTTTTTCAAATCTTCAAAAATGATGAAAAACTGCGCGCTATAGTATGCCGTACGATATGGGCTATAGCCCACCGTCCAAAATGATGAGAAACAAGGCTAACTTTTTTTTTCAAAATTTCAAAAAACATGGGCTATAACCCATCGTTTTTGTCATTTCGTCATTTTTTTCAAATCTTCAAAAATGATGAAAAACTGTGCGCTATAGTATGCCGTACGATATGGGCTATAGCCCACCGTCCAAAATGATGAGAAACAAGGCTAACTTTTTTTTTCAAAATTTCAAAAAACATGGGCTATAACCCATCGTTTTTGTCATTTCGTCATTTTTTTCAAATCTTCAAAAATGATGAAAAACTGCACGCTATAGTATGCTGTACGATATGGGCTATATCCCACCGTCCAAAATGATGAGAAACAAGGCTAACTTTTTTTCTTCAAAATTTCAAAAAACATGGGCTATAACCCATCGTTTTTGTCATTTCGTCATTTTTTTCAAATCTTCAAAAATGATGAAAAACTGCGCGCTATAGTATGCCGTACGATATGGGCTATAGCCCACCGTCCAAAATGATGAGAAACAAGGCTAACTTTTTTTTTCAAAATTTCAAAAAAGATGGGCTATAACCCATCGTTTTTGTCATTTCGTCATTTTTTTTTAAATCTTCAAAAATGATGAAAAACTGCGCGCTATAGTATGCCGTACGATATGGGCTATAGCCCACCGTCCAAAATGATGAGAAACAAGGCTAACTTTTTTTTTCAAAATTTCAAAAAACATGGGCTATAACCCATCGTTTTTGTCATTTCGTCATTTTTTTCAAATCTTCAAAAATGATGAAAAACTGCGCACTATAGTATGCTGTACGATATGGGCTATAGCCCACCGTCCAAAATGATGAGAAACAAGGCTAACTTTTTTTTTCAAAATTTCAAAAAACATGGGCTATAACCCATCGTTTTTGTCATTTCGTCATTTTTTTAAAATCTTCAAAAATGATGAAAAACTGCGCGCTATAGTATGCCGTACGATATGGGCTATAGCCCACCGTCCAAAATGATGAGAAACAAGGCTAACTTTTTTTTTCAAAATTTCAAAAAACATGGGCTATAACCCATCGTTTTTGTCATTTCGTCATTTTTTTCAAATCTTCAAAAATGATGAAAAACTGCGCGCTATGGTATGCCGTACGATATGGGCTATAGCCCACCGTCCAAAATGATGAGAAACAAGGCTAACTTTTTTTTTCAAAAACATTCAGTATTCATTCAATACTGAGTTTTCAAAAGGATGAGGCTTTTTACTGTGTAAAGTTCTACAGGCAGACTTTTAACTGTATGTGGCTGCGAATGGCGGAACAAACTCACAAACCACTTGCATGTTCTATATTTCCTCCAGTCAGCAGGGTGATATATCAATAAATTATCTCTACCGTGATTTGAGATTAGATATTGTCTGGGATTTTGGATATTTGTTATTGTCGAGTCAACGTACACAGTGCTTCTGACCTATCGGTTGGCCCCCAGTCACACACGCGTCAGACTTCACACGCTTCAGCGCCTACAACACAGGAGGGGATGTTCCCCGATTGTTTGTATATATAATGGAATGAACGTTGTTGCTGATGCATCTGACAGATGTGTGACCGGGGTTTTAGTCGTACGACCTAACCTAAATGAGGCCTTAATGTCCCTGCACACAGTGTGTTTTTCGGATTTTTAGTGGCATTTCTCCATCGGTGTCAGTGGAGTGGATTTGTGGATTTTTCTTTTGGTCAAATAATATATTTGTATATATATGTATATATTTTAATAAATACAATAAAATAAACTATTTAATTGGTCACTTTTTCCAGGAGCAGTTCATCGAGTTGTGCAAAACTCTGTACAACATGTTCAGTCAAGACCCCCTGGAGCAGGAGTTGTACCATGCCATCGCCACCGTAGCCAGCCTGCTACTCCGCATCGGAGAGGTTGGCAAGAAGTTTACCAACAACGGTTCCAAGAAAACGGACACCAACCCTCAGGCTCCCACCCAAGCCCCGGCTCCGGCCCCGCTCCCGCCTGACGCCGAGCCTGAAAAAGAGGGCTGGACCGGGGAAGGAGCGCCGGGACAGTCTCAGGTCTGTAAGGCTCTGGCAGAAGCTCAGCTGGAGACCTCGCCCCAGCAGACATCGGACGAGGAGGCCAAGGAGGACGACACGTCCGTCTCCTCCTACTCCATGGTGAGCGCCGGCTCGCTGCAGTGCGAAGACCTCACCGACGACACGGTGCTGATTGGCTCTGGCGAGCAGAGGCGGGGAAGCGTGATGGACGGCGACTGGTCAATAACCTTCGAGCAGGTGCTGGCCTCGCTGCTGACCGAGCCGGACCTGGTGGAATACTTTGAGAAGAAGGGTGGCTATCAAGTTAAGATAGCCGCCTGTAAGGCCCAGCGAGGGGTGGAGAGGCAGACCAGCTCCTCCAGTGACCATGAGCTCGCCCAACATTCGGTCTGAGAGATGCCCAGTAACCTTTTCCGCGGTGTGCGTGTGATAGGGGCGGGGCAAAGCACCTTGTCATGCCTTCCCATGTCATCACATGCATCAATCCTTCAAACGTTGCTTCAACCTCTATTTCATGGGGAGCTGTGAACCTGCCCCTCTGTTCTCTTGGCTTTATCCGACACAATGTTCCTATTGGACAATATAGAGCTATACTATACATGTGCAGACTGCTACACTGGCCTTTCAGCCATTTTGGGACATATGATATCCTTTTTAAACCGGTATATAAAATGGATACAACGTCGCTCATCTTGTCACTATGTGATGACAGTTTTATGTTTTGATGTATCTTTATCTCAGCGTGCTCGTTCTCTTGCGTCGCCAACACGCTGCGGACCAGAATTAATGACAATGGGAGGAAAAAGCCTTTGATATGAGTCCGGTTATGTGTGTAATTATAAGAAACGTCATTCTCAGAAGAACAAAACACCCAGCCCTTATACTAGAGTATTAGAATAGACTAACTCAGTGTTTATTTTGGGAGGGAATCAAATTAGCTTTGGAGGGAGGTAGTCTAAATGGTGGCCAGTCCTTAAGAATTCCCATTCTGTTACAGGCACTACCTCTCATTAGCCAGTATAACATATAACCACCTCCTGTTAATATAGAAAAAAAATCACACCTGTGTGAACTGAGTGGTGCAACTCCCCTGCCTCTCTCTCTCTCTCTCTCTCTCTCTCTCTGTAATTAGCACTAGGCAACACTATCTCTCTCTCTCTCTCTCTGTGTTTCTGGCACAACAGTGCCACTTTTGCCCCTACTGGTACTCATAGCCACACACATAGGTTAACACGGACATTGCTGTTCCTTGGAGTGGTTGCACCACTCAAAAATGACTGACCGTGCTGAGAGGTCACCAATTCTACAGCCAATGGATAAGCATGCATTTTTCTCTTTTGATTCATATGTCTTTCTTGTCTTTACTTTTCTAATATAAGGCTGTCATGGTAATGCTTGATTGAACTAAATATGAAAGATGTATATTTGGATTAAGCCTAATTTCATCTGGTTAAACCTAATTTATGTCACTTTCACATAAATTAAATTATGCTCTAAATGATATGATATTCTAACGCCACACCTTGGCTGAGGAAACTATCCCATCTCCTGGATACCGAACTAAATATGATTCAACAGTGGTCACCACCACCGTTTAGGGCCATTCACACTGAGCACTATAACTCAATTATATGGGGACTCATGGTTATAGTTATCATTATAGTTATAGTGCTCGGTGTGGATGGCCCTTAATCCATGTCCTACATTTTTCATACTGTGATTTCTTGCCTTGTAGTGAATAGAAGGGCATTTCCTACAAGGCTGTAGGAATTTCTACGCAGGCCCGTTCCATTGACATTTCACAACTATTTGGGGTCATTGATTCAATACTTTTTTCCGTTTTGCCTTGTTTTGTGTAAACCCCTGCTTATTGTTATTACGGCATATCCTAATTTTGTACTTTCTTTTATTCAGTTTTAAGCTTTAACTGTTTGGGCAGTGTGGATTATATAGCCTAGACTTACCTGATGGCATTTAACAACTGTAATGTAGTGTAATGAAGAGTCAGGCTTTACACACATGGCCATTTTGTTCCTTTTAAATATATATATTTGTGAATACAGTGTTTTGCACAACCACCTCCTCTGAGTTACCGTACACTCCCAGTATGACTGTTTAATTCTTATAGCCACAAAGCTCGAGCTTCTGCCCACGTGTCAACTGACAATTTCTGGTTTAACTCATTTCGATGTCCGTTTGGCCACTGTGTGACTAACGAGTGGGGGGCTGTGAGACAGGACTGAGGATCAGTAGATGAAGTGCTGGCGCTGTCGTCTGTTGATCTCATTTCTGACCTTATTAGTGGTTTATTCCTTGCAGTTCGACTTCACTTGTACTTTGCCCATTAGTAAGCAGTCTAAAGCCCGATTTATTGCACATTGTGTTTACACAACAAAGTATAAATCAGGCGCAACAATAGTGTGACCAATGGAATACAATGCCCTACAAAGGCAAATGGCACACATTGTTGTGCAATTCAAAGTTCTAGTATTACATTTCATCCACATTTTAGCAGAACTTTAGTTACTTACCATCCAATAATATACCAATACCAGTAGTGACTCTTTTTCCCCCCCTCTTTTACCCTGGTAGAATTTCTGCTCTTTGGCGTTGTACAGTCAATTGTAGGTAAATAAACCCTTTGAATTCAATGCTATAGTATGTCACACTGTTGGCCTAATTTAGTTTTTATACCAAAGTTAGTTTCACAGTATTGTTTGGTAAAGCACCAGTGCCCTAACTCTTTATGTTCTACAGTAGTACATTGTGATGTAATGGGATTGAAGCCTTCTCACTCATTCTACGCTCTTTGCTTTGCACCTGTCCGTTTCTGTCATGTAACATTGTTGATGCTCATGAAAATGACTTGTTTACACTTACGTGTAAATATGTAAACTGTCATTTTTGTGCTTTCCATTAGCTAATGACACTTAATGCCACTTCCATCTCTAACTATTTTGTCCACACTGTATCCATGTAACAGATTTATTTATTCACAAATCAGCTTTTTAAATTGTTATTGATCAGGACTGTACTATATTGTGTAATAAATACTGAAAGAAAGTTACATGTGCATCTGTTTACATTTGTGTTGTGTTGATTTCTGAAACGGTCATAATGCCCTAAAATTATAAATGACATACAGTAAAATTCCACAATTATACCAGTAGTGTTGCGGAAAATGGAATTACCACAATCCGCAATTACGCTTTCCGCAATTTCCGCAATTACGCTTTCCGCAATTACGCTTTCCGCAATTTCCGCAATTACGCTTTCCGCAATTTCCGCAATTACGCTTTCCGCAATTTCCGCAATTACGCTTTCCGCAATTTTCGCAATTTCCGCAATTACGCTTTCCGAAATTGCGGAAATTGCGGAAATAGCAGAATTTCCGCAATTACGCTTTCCGCAATTTCCGCAATTACGCTTTCCGCAATTTCCGCAATTACGCTTTCCGCAATTTCCGCAATTACGCTTTCCGCAATTTCCGCAATTACGCTTTCCGCAATTAGGCTTTCCGCAATTTCCGCAATTACGCTTTCCGAAATTGCGCTTTCCGCAATTACGCTTTCCGCAATTTCCGCAATTACGCTTTCCGCAATTTCCGCAATTACGCTTTCCGCAATTACGCTTTCCGCAACTACGCTTTCCAGAATTTCCGCAATTTGCTCCGCAACTCTCCGCAATCCTCCGCAACACTCAATGATGAAGACTATAGCGATGACCTCTGAGACCAATGAACCATGTAAATACAACAAATTGAGCAGGGCACTGCAGGGAGTTGCACCCCGTTCCGGTAAACCAGAAGTACGACACCAGTGCCTTAGTTTTTGTGTTGTCATTTACAGGTCCTTTCGTTGAAATGTAAATTTTACATTTCTATGCTATAGTATGCCGTGCTATAGCCCATGGTCCATGGTAGCATAGGTTCAATTTAGCGGTATTTAGCTTTAGGCCACGTATATTACCTCCATGTAAGTTGTGTGAAGTCCATAAAATGGTCACATATCTGGGAAGGTCACCAATTTCACTGTAACACCGCCATGCTGGAGTGTGAGTGAGGGAGTGGCCGAGATTTGGGGTATTGGAATTTGGCCTTATAGTGTATACTAGCCACTTAGCCAGTCAGTGGAAAAATAAAATCATGCAAATCAACAGAAATACAATATTAAGCAAAAAAATAAAGAAAGTAAAATCACTCTGCAATAATCTCACTCTACAGCATGTAAAATTATAAAACACAGCAAATCACGAAAATCACATATTAAAACAAAACCAAAACATCTACATTTCCACCCTCACACAAGCATGTCCTGCGAAGACGTGCCATGATCATCCAGTCTTTGCTTTGACTGGCAATTAAACTCCGTCTCTCCTATTCAAAGTATTTATGACATGTAAAGTAAAGTATGACATGAAATGCTGTACAGAGCATTAATGGAGAAAGAAATAAAAGAAAAGCAAGGAATAAAACATTAAAAATAATAGCAGTAATGGTAATGCAATACAGTGAGGACATGAACAACAAAAAATGTAAAAGCAAGAGTGTAGAAGTGGGTCTTTTCTTGAGCTGTGCTTTAAGAAGGTCTACAGAGGCTGCCTGGCGAAGGTACAGTGGGAGACTTTTGTGGAGAGTGTGGAGACTTCTTGTAAATGCAGATGTTTAACAATAGCAATAATGTAATTCTTGAAAGCGTATATGAAACCAAATGGGCCCTCAGCCCCTCACAGGTCCATTTGGTTTCATTGTATGCTCTCAAGATCTAATAAGGGTCCAGGGAAAACTGTCAAACAGAGTGACAAACTGCGTTTAACGTTTGTGCCAGAAAGAATGGGATTATTATTACCTGGACAATATTTCCAATTAAGTTCGAGTTTGCCTTGAAGTTGTCATGGAAGCCGCGCCACCGTCTCTCTCTCATACCACGCATCCCCATGGTTACATGGAGATCATTTTTCATAGATCACTTTCAACATGGGGAAAAGAAGAAAAAGAAAACCTCCGAAAATAACCAGGAGCCCATGGTCCAAAATGATGAGAAACGAGGATAACTTTTTTTTTTCCAAATTAAAAAAAACATGGGCTATAACCCATCGTTTTTGTCATTTCGTCATTTTTTTCAAATCCTCAAAAATGATGAAAAACGGCGCGCTATAGTATGCCGTTAGATATGGGCTATAGCCCATGGACCAAAATGATGAGAAACGAGGATAACTTTTTTTTCAAAATTTAAAAAAACATGGGCTATAACCCATCGTTTTTGTCATTTTGTCATTTTTTTCAAATCCTCAAAAATGATGAAAACCGGCGTGCCATAGTATGCCGTACGATATGGGCTATAGCCCACGGTCCAAAATGATGAGAAACGAGGCTAACTTTTTTTTTTCAAAATTTCAAAAAACATGGGCTA
The DNA here is from genome assembly GCF_963924005.1 of Protomyctophum bolini. NCBI lineage: Eukaryota > Metazoa > Chordata > Actinopteri > Myctophiformes > Myctophidae > Protomyctophum > Protomyctophum bolini. Next base: position 39,222,086 of record NC_137871.1, read on the forward strand.
TAACCCATCGTTTTTGTCATTTCGTCATTTTTTTCAAATCCTCAAAAATGATGAAAAACGGCGCGCTATAGTATGCCGTACGATATGGGCTATAGCCCATGGTCCAAAATGATGAGAAACGAGGCTAACTTTTTTTTTTTAATTTAAAAAAACATGGGCTATAACCCATCGTTTTTTTTTTTTTTCAAATCCTCAAAAATGATGAAAAACGGCGTGCCATAGTATGCCGTACGATATGGGCTATAGCCCACGGTCCAAAATGATGAGAAACGAGGCTAACTTTTTTTTTCCAAATTTCAAAAAACATGGGCTATAACCCATCGTTTTTGTCATTTCGTCATTTTTTTCAAATCCTCAAAAATGATGAAAAACGGCGCGCTATAGTATGACGTACGATATGGGCTATAGCCCACGGTCCAAAATGATGAGAAACGAGGCTAACTTTTTTTTATTTTTATACATGGGCTATAACCCATCGTTTTTTTTTTTTTTTTTTTTTTTATCCTCAAAAATGATGAAAAACGGCGTGCCATAGTATGCCGTACGATATGGGCTTTAGCCCACGGTCCAAAATGATGAGAAACGAGGCTAACTTTTTTTTTCCAAATTTCAAAAAACATGGGCTATAACCCATCGTTTTTGTCATTTCGTCATTTTTTTCAAATCCTCAAAAATGATGAAAAACGGTGCGCTATAGTATGACGTACGATATGGGCTATAGCCCACGGTCCAAAATGATGAGAAACGAGGCTAACTTTTTTTTTCCAAATTTCAAAAAACATGGGCTATAACCCATCGTTTTTGTCATTTCGTCATTTTTTTTAATCCTCAAAAATGATGAAAAACAGCGTGCCATAGTATGCCGTACGATATGGGCTATAGCCCACGGTCCAAAATGATGAGAAACGAGGCTAACTTTTTTTTTCCAAATTTCAAAAAACATGGGCTATAACCCATCGTTTTTGTCATTTCGTCATTTTTTTCAAATCCTCAAAAATGATGAAAAACGGCGCGCTATAGTATGACGTACGATATGGGCTATAGCCCACGGTCCAAAATGATGAGAAACGAGGCTAACTTTTTTTTTCCAAATTTCAAAAAACATGGGCTATAACCCATCGTTTTTGTCATTTCGTCATTTTTTTCAAATCCTCAAAAATGATGAAAAACGGCGCGCTATAGTATGACGTACGATATGGGCTATAGCCCATGGTCCAAAATGATGCGAAACGAGGATAACTTTTTTTTCAAAATTTAAAAAAACATGGGCTATAACCCATCGTTTTTGTCATTTCGTCATTTTTTTTAATCCTCAAAAATGATGAAAAACAGCGTGCCATAGTATGCCGTACGATATGGGCTATAGCCCACGGTCCAAAATGATGAGAAACGAGGCTAACTTTTTTTTTCCAAATTTCAAAAAACATGGGCTATAACCCATCGTTTTTGTCATTTCGTCATTTTTTTCAAATCCTCAAAAATGATGAAAAACGGCGCGCTATAGTATGACGTACGATATGGGCTATAGCCCACGGTCCAAAATGATGAGAAACGAGGCTAACTTTTTTTTTCCAAATTTCAAAAAACATGGGCTATAACCCATCGTTTTTGTCATTTCGTCATTTTTTTCAAATCCTCAAAAATGATGAAAAACGGCGCGCTATAGTATGACGTACGATATGGGCTATAGCCCATGGTCCAAAATGATGCGAAACGAGGATAACTTTTTTTTCAAAATTTAAAAAAACATGGGCTATAACCCATCGTTTTTGTCATTTCGTCATTTTTTTTAATCCTCAAAAATGATGAAAAACAGCGTGCCATAGTATGCCGTACGATATGGGCTATAGCCCACGGTCCAAAATGATGAGAAACGAGGCTAACTTTTTTTTTCCAAATTTCAAAAAACATGGGCTATAACCCATCGTTTTTGTCATTTCGTCATTTTTTTCAAATCCTCAAAAATGATGAAAAACGGCGCGCTATAGTATGCCGTACGATATGGGCTATAGCCCATGGTCCAAAATGATGAGAAACGAGGCTAACTTTTTTTTTTTAATTTAAAAAAACATGGGCTATAACCCATCGTTTTTTTTTTTTTTTAAATCCTCAAAAATGATGAAAAACGGCGTGCCATAGTATGCCGTACGATATGGGCTATAGCCCACGGTCCAAAATGATGAGAAACGAGGCTAACTTTTTTTTTCCAAATTTCAAAAAACATGGGCTATAACCCATCGTTTTTGTCATTTCGTCATTTTTTTCAAATCCTCAAAAATGATGAAAAACGGCGCGCTATAGTATGCCGTACGATATGGGCTATAGCCCATGGTCCAAAATGATGAGAAACGAGGCTAACTTTTTTTTTTTAATTTAAAAAAACATGGGCTATAACCCATCGTTTTGTTTTTTTTTCAAATCCTCAAAAATGATGAAAAACGGCGTGCCATAGTATGCCGTACGATATGGGCTATAGCCCACGGTCCAAAATGATGAGAAACGAGGCTAACTTTTTTTTTCCAAATTTCAAAAAACATGGGCTATAACCCATCGTTTTTGTCATTTCGTCATTTTTTTCAAATCCTCAAAAATGATGAAAAACGGCGCGCTATAGTATGACGTACGATATGGGCTATAGCCCACGGTCCAAAATGATGAGAAACGAGGCTAACTTTTTTTTATTTTTATACATGGGCTATAACCCATCGTTTTTTTTTTTTTTTTTTTTTTAATCCTCAAAAATGATGAAAAACGGCGTGCCATAGTATGCCGTACGATATGGGCTATAGCCCACGGTCCAAAATGATGAGAAACGAGGCTAACTTTTTTTTTCCAAATTTCAAAAAACATGGGCTATAACCCATCGTTTTTGTCATTTCGTCATTTTTTTCAAATCCTCAAAAATGATGAAAAACGGCGCGCTATAGTATGCCGTACGATATGGGCTATAGCCCATGGTCCAAAATGATGAGAAACGAGGCTAACTTTTTTTTTTTAATTTAAAAAAACATGGGCTATAACCCATCGTTTTGTTTTTTTTTCAAATCCTCAAAAATGATGAAAAACGGCGTGCCATAGTATGCCGTACGATATGGGCTATAGCCCACGGTCCAAAATGATGAGAAACGAGGCTAACTTTTTTTTTCCAAATTTCAAAAAACATGGGCTATAACCCATCGTTTTTGTCATTTCGTCATTTTTTTCAAATCCTCAAAAATGATGAAAAACGGCGCGCTATAGTATGACGTACGATATGGGCTATAGCCCACGGTCCAAAATGATGAGAAACGAGGCTAACTTTTTTTTATTTTTATACATGGGCTATAACCCATCGTTTTTTTTTTTTTTTTTTTTTTAATCCTCAAAAATGATGAAAAACGGCGTGCCATAGTATGCCGTACGATATGGGCTATAGCCCACGGTCCAAAATGATGAGAAACGAGGCTAACTTTTTTTTTCCAAATTTCAAAAAACATGGGCTATAACCCATCGTTTTTGTCATTTCGTCATTTTTTTCAAATCCTCAAAAATGATGAAAAACGGCGCGCTATAGTATGACGTACGATATGGGCTATAGCCCACGGTCCAAAATGATGAGAAACGAGGCTAACTTTTTTTTTCCAAATTTCAAAAAACATGGGCTATAACCCATCGTTTTTGTCATTTCGTCATTTTTTTCAAATCCTCAAAAATGATGAAAAACGGCGCGCTATAGTATGACGTACGATATGGGCTATAGCCCATGGTCCAAAATGATGCGAAACGAGGATAACTTTTTTTTCAAAATTTAAAAAAACATGGGCTATAACCCATCGTTTTTGTCATTTCGTCATTTTTTTTAATCCTCAAAAATGATGAAAAACAGCGTGCCATAGTATGCCGTACGATATGGGCTATAGCCCACGGTCCAAAATGATGAGAAACGAGGCTAACTTTCTTTTTCCAAATTTCAAAAAACATGGGCTATAACCCATCGTTTTTGTCATTTCGTCATTTTTTTCAAATCCTCAAAAATGATGAAAAACGGCGCGCTATAGTATGACGTACGATATGGGCTATAGCCCACGGTCCAAAATGATGAGAAACGAGGCTAACTTTTTTTTTCCAAATTTCAAAAAACATGGGCTATAACCCATCGTTTTTTTCATTTCGTCATTTTTTTCAAATCCTCAAAAATGATGAAAAACGGCGCGCTATAGTATGACGTACGATATGGGCTATAGCCCATGGTCCAAAATGATGCGAAACGAGGATAACTTTTTTTTCAAAATTTAAAAAAACATGGGCTATAACCCATCGTTTTTGTCATTTCGTCATTTTTTTTAATCCTCAAAAATGATGAAAAACAGCGTGCCATAGTATGCCGTACGATATGGGCTATAGCCCACGGTCCAAAATGATGAGAAACGAGGCTAACTTTTTTTCCCCAAATTTCAAAAAACATGGGCTATAACCCATCGTTTTTGTCATTTCGTCATTTTTTTCAAATCCTCAAAAATGATGAAAAACGGCGCGCTATAGTATGACGTACGATATGGGCTATAGCCCACGGTCCAAAATGATGAGAAACGAGGCTAACTTTTTTTTTCCAAATTTCAAAAAACATGGGCTATAACCCATCGTTTTTTTTTTTTTTTTTTTTTTAATCCTCAAAAATGATGAAAAACGGCGTGCCATAGTATGCCGTACGATATGGGCTATAGCCCACGGTCCAAAATGATGAGAAACGAGGCTAACTTTTTTTTTCCAAATTTCAAAAAACATGGGCTATAACCCATCGTTTTTGTCATTTCGTCATTTTTTTCAAATCCTCAAAAATGATGAAAAACCGCGCGCTATAGTATGACGTACGATATGGGCTATAGCCCACGGTCCAAAATGATGAGAAATGAGGCTAACTTTTTTTTTCCAAATTTCAAAAAACATGGGCTATAACCCATCGTTTTTGTCATTTCGTCATTTTTTTCAAATCCTCAAAAATGATGAAAAACGGCGCGCTATAGTATGACGTACGATATGGGCTATAGCCCACGGTCCAAAATGATGAGAAACGAGGCTAACTTTTTTTTTCCAAATTTCAAAAAACATGGGCTATAACCCATCGTTTTTGTCATTTCGTCATTTTTTTCAAATCCTCAAAAATGATGAAAAACGGCGCGCTATAGTATGACGTACGATATGGGCTATAGCCCATGGTCCAAAATGATGCGAAACGAGGATAACTTTTTTTTTCAAAATTAAAAAAAACATGGGCTATAACCCATCGTTTTTGTCATTTCGTCATTTTTTTTAATCCTCAAAAATGATGAAAAACAGCGTGCCATAGTATGCCGTACGATATGGGCTATAGCCCACGGTCCAAAATGATGAGAAACGAGGCTAACTTTTTTTTTCCAAATTTCAAAAAACATGGGCTATAACCCATCGTTTTTGTCATTTCGTCATTTTTTTCAAATCCTCAAAAATGATGAAAAACGGCGCGCTATAGTATGACGTACGATATGGGCTATAGCCCACGGTCCAAAATGATGAGAAACGAGGCTAACTTTTTTTTTCCAAATTTCAAAAAACATGGGCTATAACCCATCGTTTTTGTCATTTCGTCATTTTTTTCAAATCCTCAAAAATGATGAAAAACGGCGCGCTATAGTATGACGTACGATATGGGCTATAGCCCATGGTCCAAAATGATGCGAAACGAGGATAACTTTTTTTTCAAAATTTAAAAAAACATGGGCTATAACCCATCGTTTTTGTCATTTCGTCATTTTTTTTAATCCTCAAAAATGATGAAAAACAGCGTGCCATAGTATGCCGTACGATATGGGCTATAGCCCACGGTCCAAAATGATGAGAAACGAGGCTAACTTTTTTTTTCCAAATTTCAAAAAACATGGGCTATAACCCATCGTTTTTGTCATTTCGTCATTTTTTTCAAATCCTCAAAAATGATGAAAAACGGCGCGCTATAGTATGACGTACGATATGGGCTATAGCCCACGGTCCAAAATGATGAGAAACGAGGCTAACTTTTTTTTTCCAAATTTCAAAAAACATGGGCTATAACCCATCGTTTTTGTCATTTCGTCATTTTTTTCAAATCCTCAAAAATGATGAAAAACGGCGCGCTATAGTATGACGTACGATATGGGCTATAGCCCATGGTCCAAAATGATGAGAAACGAGGATAACTTTTTTTTCAAAATTTCAAAAAACATGGGCTATAACCCATCGTTTTTGTCATTTCGTCATTTTTTTCAAATCCTCAAAAATGATGAAAAACGGCGCGCTATAGTATGACGTACGATATGGGCTATAGCCCACGGTCCAAAATGATGAGAAACGAGGCTAACTTTTTTTTTCCAAATTTCAAAAAACATGGGCTATAACCCATCGTTTTTGTCATTTCGTCATTTTTTTCAAATCCTCAAAAATGATGAAAAACGGCGCGCTATAGTATGACGTACGATATGGGCTATAGCCCATGGTCCAAAATGATGAGAAACGAGGATAACTTTTTTTTCAAAATTTCAAAAAACATGGGCTATAACCCATCGTTTTTGTCATTTCGTCATTTTTTTCAAATCCTCAAAAATGTTAAAAAACGGCGCGCTATAGTATGACGTACGATATGGGCTATAGCCCACTGTCCAAAATGATGAGAAACGAGGCTAACTTTTTTTTTATTTATTTTTTTTTATACATGGGCTATAACCCATCGTTTTTTTTTTTTTTTTTTTTTTAATCGTCAAAAATGATGAAAAACGGCGTGCCATAGTATGCCGTACGATATGGGCTATAGCCCACGGTCCAAAATGATGAGAAACGAGGCTAACTTTTTTTTTCCAAATTTCAAAAAACATGGGCTATAACCCATCGTTTTTGTCATTTCGTCATTTTATTCAAATCCTCAAAAATGATGAAAAACGGCGCGCTATAGTATGACGTACGATATGGGCTATAGCCCACGGTCCAAAATGATGAGAAATGAGGCTAACTTTTTTTTTCCAAATTTCAAAAAACATGGGCTATAACCCATCGTTTTTGTCATTTCGTCATTTTTTTCAAATCCTCAAAAATGATGAAAAACGGCGCGCTATAGTATGACGTACGATATGGGCTATAGCCCATGGTCCAAAATGATGAGAAACGAGGCTAACTTTTTTTTATTTTTATACATGGGCTATAACCCATCGTTTTTTTTTTTTTTTTTTTTTTAATCCTCAAAAATGATGAAAAACGGCGTGCCATAGTATGCCGTACGATATGGGCTATAGCCCACGGTCCAAAATGATGAGAAACGAGGCTAACTTTTTTTTTCCAAATTTCAAAAAACATGGGCTATAACCCATCGTTTTTGTCATTTCGTCATTTTTTTCAAATCCTCAAAAATGATGAAAAACGGCGCGCTATAGTATGACGTACGATATGGGCTATAGCCCACGGTCCAAAATGATGAGAAACGAGGCTAACTTTTTTTTTCCAAATTTCAAAAAACATGGGCTATAACCCATCGTTTTTGTCATTTCGTCATTTTTTTCAAATCCTCAAAAATGATGAAAAACGGCGCGCTATAGTATGACGTACGATATGGGCTATAGCCCATGGTCCAAAATGATGCGAAACGAGGATAACTTTTTTTTCAAAATTTAAAAAAACATGGGCTATAACCCATCGTTTTTGTCATTTCGTCATTTTTTTTAATCCTCAAAAATGATGAAAAACAGCGTGCCATAGTATGCCGTACGATATGGGCTATAGCCCACGGTCCAAAATGATGAGAAACGAGGCTAACTTTCTTTTTCCAAATTTCAAAAAACATGGGCTATAACCCATCGTTTTTGTCATTTCGTCATTTTTTTCAAATCCTCAAAAATGATGAAAAACGGCGCGCTATAGTATGACGTACGATATGGGCTATAGCCCACGGTCCAAAATGATGAGAAACGAGGCTAACTTTTTTTTTCCAAATTTCAAAAAACATGGGCTATAACCCATCGTTTTTTTCATTTCGTCATTTTTTTCAAATCCTCAAAAATGATGAAAAACGGCGCGCTATAGTATGACGTACGATATGGGCTATAGCCCATGGTCCAAAATGATGCGAAACGAGGATAACTTTTTTTTCAAAATTTAAAAAAACATGGGCTATAACCCATCGTTTTTGTCATTTCGTCATTTTTTTTAATCCTCAAAAATGATGAAAAACAGCGTGCCATAGTATGCCGTACGATATGGGCTATAGCCCACGGTCCAAAATGATGAGAAACGAGGCTAACTTTTTTTCCCCAAATTTCAAAAAACATGGGCTATAACCCATCGTTTTTGTCATTTCGTCATTTTTTTCAAATCCTCAAAAATGATGAAAAACGGCGCGCTATAGTATGACGTACGATATGGGCTATAGCCCACGGTCCAAAATGATGAGAAACGAGGCTAACTTTTTTTTTCCAAATTTCAAAAAACATGGGCTATAACCCATCGTTTTTTTTTTTTTTTTTTTTTTAATCCTCAAAAATGATGAAAAACGGCGTGCCATAGTATGCCGTACGATATGGGCTATAGCCCACGGTCCAAAATGATGAGAAACGAGGCTAACTTTTTTTTTCCAAATTTCAAAAAACATGGGCTATAACCCATCGTTTTTGTCATTTCGTCATTTTTTTCAAATCCTCAAAAATGATGAAAAACCGCGCGCTATAGTATGACGTACGATATGGGCTATAGCCCACGGTCCAAAATGATGAGAAATGAGGCTAACTTTTTTTTTCCAAATTTCAAAAAACATGGGCTATAACCCATCGTTTTTGTCATTTCGTCATTTTTTTCAAATCCTCAAAAATGATGAAAAACGGCGCGCTATAGTATGACGTACGATATGGGCTATAGCCCACGGTCCAAAATGATGAGAAACGAGGCTAACTTTTTTTTTCCAAATTTCAAAAAACATGGGCTATAACCCATCGTTTTTGTCATTTCGTCATTTTTTTCAAATCCTCAAAAATGATGAAAAACGGCGCGCTATAGTATGACGTACGATATGGGCTATAGCCCATGGTCCAAAATGATGCGAAACGAGGATAACTTTTTTTTTCAAAATTAAAAAAAACATGGGCTATAACCCATCGTTTTTGTCATTTCGTCATTTTTTTTAATCCTCAAAAATGATGAAAAACAGCGTGCCATAGTATGCCGTACGATATGGGCTATAGCCCACGGTCCAAAATGATGAGAAACGAGGCTAACTTTTTTTTTCCAAATTTCAAAAAACATGGGCTATAACCCATCGTTTTTGTCATTTCGTCATTTTTTTCAAATCCTCAAAAATGATGAAAAACGGCGCGCTATAGTATGACGTACGATATGGGCTATAGCCCACGGTCCAAAATGATGAGAAACGAGGCTAACTTTTTTTTTCCAAATTTCAAAAAACATGGGCTATAACCCATCGTTTTTGTCATTTCGTCATTTTTTTCAAATCCTCAAAAATGATGAAAAACGGCGCGCTATAGTATGACGTACGATATGGGCTATAGCCCATGGTCCAAAATGATGCGAAACGAGGATAACTTTTTTTTCAAAATTTAAAAAAACATGGGCTATAACCCATCGTTTTTGTCATTTCGTCATTTTTTTTAATCCTCAAAAATGATGAAAAACAGCGTGCCATAGTATGCCGTACGATATGGGCTATAGCCCACGGTCCAAAATGATGAGAAACGAGGCTAACTTTTTTTTTCCAAATTTCAAAAAACATGGGCTATAACCCATCGTTTTTGTCATTTCGTCATTTTTTTCAAATCCTCAAAAATGATGAAAAACGGCGCGCTATAGTATGACGTACGATATGGGCTATAGCCCACGGTCCAAAATGATGAGAAACGAGGCTAACTTTTTTTTTCCAAATTTCAAAAAACATGGGCTATAACCCATCGTTTTTGTCATTTCGTCATTTTTTTCAAATCCTCAAAAATGATGAAAAACGGCGCGCTATAGTATGACGTACGATATGGGCTATAGCCCATGGTCCAAAATGATGAGAAACGAGGATAACTTTTTTTTCAAAATTTCAAAAAACATGGGCTATAACCCATCGTTTTTGTCATTTCGTCATTTTTTTCAAATCCTCAAAAATGATGAAAAACGGCGCGCTATAGTATGACGTACGATATGGGCTATAGCCCACGGTCCAAAATGATGAGAAACGAGGCTAACTTTTTTTTTCCAAATTTCAAAAAACATGGGCTATAACCCATCGTTTTTGTCATTTCGTCATTTTTTTCAAATCCTCAAAAATGATGAAAAACGGCGCGCTATAGTATGACGTACGATATGGGCTATAGCCCATGGTCCAAAATGATGAGAAACGAGGATAACTTTTTTTTCAAAATTTCAAAAAACATGGGCTATAACCCATCGTTTTTGTCATTTCGTCATTTTTTTCAAATCCTCAAAAATGTTAAAAAACGGCGCGCTATAGTATGACGTACGATATGGGCTATAGCCCACTGTCCAAAATGATGAGAAACGAGGCTAACTTTTTTTTTATTTATTTTTTTTTATACATGGGCTATAACCCATCGTTTTTTTTTTTTTTTTTTTTTTAATCGTCAAAAATGATGAAAAACGGCGTGCCATAGTATGCCGTACGATATGGGCTATAGCCCACGGTCCAAAATGATGAGAAACGAGGCTAACTTTTTTTTTCCAAATTTCAAAAAACATGGGCTATAACCCATCGTTTTTGTCATTTCGTCATTTTATTCAAATCCTCAAAAATGATGAAAAACGGCGCGCTATAGTATGACGTACGATATGGGCTATAGCCCACGGTCCAAAATGATGAGAAATGAGGCTAACTTTTTTTTTCCAAATTTCAAAAAACATGGGCTATAACCCATCGTTTTTGTCATTTCGTCATTTTTTTCAAATCCTCAAAAATGATGAAAAACGGCGCGCTATAGTATGACGTACGATATGGGCTATAGCCCATGGTCCAAAATGATGAGAAACGAGGCTAACTTTTTTTTCAAAATTAAAAAAAACATGGGCTATAACCCATCGTTTTTGTCATTTCGTCATTTTTTTTAATCCTCAAAAATGATGAAAAACTGCGTGCCATAGTATGCCGTGCGATATGGGCTATAGCCCACGGTCCAAAATGATGAGAAACGAGGCTAACTTTTTTTTTCCAAATTTCAAAAAACATGGGATATAACCCATCGTTTTTGTCATTTCGTCATTTTTTTCAAATCCTCAAAAATGATGAAAAACGGCGCGCTATAGTATGACGTACGATATGGGCTATAGCCCACGATCCAAAATGATGAGAAACGAGGCTAACATTTTTTTTCCAAATTTCAAAAAACATGGGCTATAACCCATCGTTTTTGTCATTTCGTCATTTTTTTCAAATCCTCAAAAATGATGAAAAACGGCGCGCTATAGTATGACGTACGATATGGGCTATAGCCCATGGTCCAAAATGATGAGAAACGAGGATAACTTTTTTTTCAAAATTAAAAAAAACATGGGCTATAACCCATCGTTTTTGTCATTTCGTCATTTTTTTCAAATCCTCAAAAATGATGAAAAACGGCGCACTATAGTATGCCGTACGATATGGGCTATAGCCCACGGTCCAAAATGATGAGAAACGAGGCTAACTTTTTTTTTCCAAATTTCAAAAAACATGGGCTATAACCCATCGTTTTTGTCATTTCGTCATTTTTTTCAAATCCTCAAAAATGATGAAAAACGGCGCGCTATAGTATGACGTACGATATGGGCTATAGCCCATGGTCCAAAATGATGAGAAACGAGGATAACTTTTTTTTCAAAATTAAAAAAAACATGGGCTATAACCCATCGTTTTTGTCATTTCGTCATTTTTTTCAAATCCTCAAAAATGATGAAAAACGGCGCGCTATAGTATGGCCTACGATATGGGCTATAGCCCACGGTCCAAAATGATGAGAAACGAGGCTAACTTTTTTTTTTCCAAATTTCAAAAAACATGGGCTATAACCCATCGTTTTTGTCATTTCGTCATTTTTTTCAAATCCTCAAAAATGATGAAAAACGGCGCGCTATAGTATGACGTACGATATGGGCTATAGCCCATGGTCCAAAATGATGAGAAACGAGGATAACTTTTTTTTCAAAATTTTAAAAAACATGGGCTATAACCCATCGTTTTTGTCATTTCGTCATTTTTTTCAAATCCTCAAAAATGATGAAAAACGGCGCGCTATAGTATGCCGTACGATATGGGCTATAGCCCACGGTCCAAAATGATGAGAAACGAGGCTAACTTTTTTTTTCCAAATTTCAAAAAACATGGGCTATAACCCATCGTTTTTGTCAATTCGTCATTTTTTTCAAATCCTCAAAAGTGATGAAAAACGGCGCGCTATAGTATGACGTACGATATGGGCTATAGCCCATGGTCCAAAATGATGAGAAACGAGGATAACTTTTTTTTCAAAATTTAAAAAAACATGGGCTATAACCCATCGTTTTTGTCATTTCGTCATTTTTTTCAAATCCTCAAAAATGATGAAAAACGGCGCGCTATAGTATGCCGTACGATATGGGCTATAGCCCACGGTCCAAAATGATGAGAAACGAGGCTAACTTTTTTTTTCCAAATTTCAAAAAACATGGGATATAACCCATCGTTTTTGTCATTTCGTAATTTTTTCAAATCCTCAAAAATGATGAAAAACGACGCGCTATAGTATGACGTACGGTATGGGCTATAGCCCATGGTCCAAAATGATGAGAAACGAGGATAACTTTTTTTTCAAAATTTTAAAAAACATGGGCTATAACCCATCGTTTTTTTCATTTCGTCATTTTTTTCAAATCCTCAAAAATGATGAAAAACGGCGCGCTATAGTATGCCGTACGATATGAGCTATAGCCCATGGTCCAAAATGATGAGAAACGAGGCTAACTTTTTTTTTTTTATTAAAAAAAACATAGGCTATAACCCATCGTTTTTTTTTTTTTTTTTTTATCCTCAAAAATGATGAAAAACGGCGTGCCATAGTATGCCGTACGATATGGGCTATAGCCCACGGTCCAAAATGATGAGAAACGAGGCTAACCTTTTTTTTCCAAATTTCAAAAAACATGGGCTATAACCCATCGTTTGTCATTTCGTCATTTTTTTCAAATCCTCAAAAATGATGAAAAACGGCGCGCTATAGTATGACGTACGATATGGGCTATAGCCCACGGTCCAAAATGATGAGAAACGAGGATAACTTTTTTTTCAAAATTTCAAAAAACATGGGCTATAACCCATCGTTTTTGTCATTTCGTCATTTTTTTCAAATCCTCAAAAATGATGAAAAACGGCGCGCTATAGTATGCCGTACGATATGGGCTATAGCCCATGGTCCAAAATGATGAGAAACGAGGATAACCTTTTTTTTCAAAATTTAAAAAAACATGGGCTATAACCCATCGTTTTTGTCATTTCGTCATTTTTTTCAAATCCTCAAAAATGATGAAAAACGGCGCGCTATAGTATGCCGTACGATATGGGCTATAGCCCATGGTCCAAAATGATGAGAAACGAGGCTAACTTTTTTTTTTTTTTTCAAAAAACATGGGCTATAACCCATCGTTTTTTGTTTTTTTTTAATCCTCAAAAATGATGAAAAACTGCGTGCCATAGTATGCTGTACGAGTGTACGATATGGGCTATAGCCCACGGTCCAAAATGATGAGAAACGAGGCTAACTTTTTTTTTCCAAATTTCAAAAAACATGGGCTATAACCCATCGTTTTTGTCATTTCGTCATTTTTTTCAAATCCTCAAAAATGATGAAAAACGGCGCGCTATAGTATGCCGTACGATATGGGCTATAGCCCATGGTCCAAAATGATGAGAAACGAGGATAACTTTTTTTTCAAAATTTAAAAAAACATGGGCTATAACCCATCGTTTTTGTCATTTCGTCATTTTTTTCAAATCCTCAAAAATGATGAAAAACGGCGCGCTATAGTATGCCGTACGATATGGGCTATAGCCCATGGTCCAAAATGATGAGAAACGAGGCTAACTTTTTTTTTTTTTTCAAAAAACATGGGCTATAACCCATCGTTTTTTTCATTTTTTCATTTTTGTCAAATCATCAAAAATGATGAAAAACTGCGCGCTATAGTATGCCGTACGATATGGGCTATAGCCCACGGTCCAAAATGATGAGAAACGAGGCTAACTTTTTTTTTCAAAATTTCAAAAAACATGGGCTATAACCCATCGTTTTTGTCATTTCGTCATTTTTTTCAAATCCTCAAAAATGATGAAAAACGGCGCGCTATAGTATGCCGTACGATATGGGCTATAGCCCACGGTCCAAAATGATGAGAAACGAGGCTAACTTTTTTTTTCAAAATTTCAAAAAACATGGGCTATAACCCATCGTTTTTGTCATTTCGTCATTTTTTTCAAATCCTCAAAAATGATGAAAAACAGCGCTCTATAGTATGACGTACGATATGGGCTATAGCCCACGGTCCAAAATGATGAGAAACGAGGATAACTTTTTTTTCAAAATTTCAAAAAACATGGGCTATAACCCATCGTTTTTGTCATTTCGTCATTTTTTTCAAATCCTCAAAAATGATGAAAAACGGCGCGCTATAGTATGCCGTACGATATGGGCTATAGCCCATGGTCCAAAATGATGAGAAACGAGGATAACTTTTTTTTCAAAATTAAAAAAAACATGGGCTATAACCCATCGTTTTTGTCATTTCGTCATTTTTTTCAAATCCTCAAAAATGATGAAAAACGGCGCGCTATGGTATGCCGTACGATATGGGCTATAGCCCATGGTCCAAAATGATGAGAAACGAGGCTAACTTTTTTTTTTTTTTTCAAAAAACATGGGCTATAACCCATCGTTTTTTGTTTTTTTTAAATCCTCAAAAATGATGAAAAACGGCGTGCCATAGTATGCCGTACGATATGGGCTATAGCCCACGGTCCAAAATGATGAGAAACGAGGCTAACTTTTTTTTTCCAAATTTCAAAAAACATGGGCTATAACCCATCGTTTTTGTCATTTCGTCATTTTTTTCAAATCCTCAAAAATGATGAAAAACGGCGCGCTATAGTATGCCGTACGATATGGGCTATAGCCCATGGTCCAAAATGATGAGAAACGAGGATAACTTTTTTTTCAAAATTTAAAAAAACATGGGCTATAACCCATCGTTTTTGTCATTTCGTCATTTTTTTCAAATCCTCAAAAATGATGAAAAACGGCGCGCTATAGTATGCCGTACGATATGGGCTATAGCCCATGGTCCAAAATGATGAGAAACGAGGCTAACTTTTTTTTTTTTTTCAAAAAACATGGGCTATAACCCATCGTTTTTTTCATTTTTTCATTTTTGTCAAATCATCAAAAATGATGAAAAACTGCGCGCTATAGTATGCCGTACGATATGGGCTATAGCCCACGGTCCAAAATGATGAGAAACGAGGCTAACTTTTTTTTTCAAAATTTAAAAAAACATGGGCTATAACCCATCGTTTTTGTCATTTCGTCATTTTTTTCAAATCCTCAAAAATGATGAAAAACAGCGCGCTATAGTATGACGTACGATATGGGCTATAGCCCACGGTCCAAAATGATGAGAAACGAGGATAACTTTTTTTTCAAAATATCAAAAAACATGGGCTATAACCCATCGTTTTTGTCATTTCGTCATTTTTTTCAAATCCTCAAAAATGATGAAAAACGGCGCGCTATAGTATGCCGTACGATATGGGCTATAGCCCACGGTCCAAAATGATGAGAAACGATGCTAACTTTTTTTTTCAAAATTTCAAAAAACATGGGCTATAACCCATCGTTTTTGTCATTTCGTCATTTTTTTCAAATCCTCAAAAATGATGAAAAACAGCGCTCTATAGTATGACGTACGATATGGGCTATAGCCCACGGTCCAAAATGATGAGAAACGAGGATAACTTTTTTTTCAAAATTTCAAAAAACATGGGCTATAACCCATCGTTTTTGTCATTTCGTCATTTTTTTCAAATCCTCAAAAATGATGAAAAACGGCGCGCTATAGTATGCCGTACGATATGGGCTATAGCCCATGGTCCAAAATGATGAGAAACGAGGATAACTTTTTTTTCAAAATTAAAAAAAACATGGGCTATAACCCATCGTTTTTGTCATTTCGTCATTTTTTTCAAATCCTCAAAAATGATGAAAAACGGCGCGCTATGGTATGCCGTACGATATGGGCTATAGCCCATGGTCCAAAATGATGAGAAACGAGGCTAACTTTTTTTTTTTTTTCTCAAAAAACATGGGCTATAACCCATCGTTTTTAGTTTTTTTTTAATCCTCAAAAATGATGAAAAACGGCGTGCCATAGTATGCCGTACGATATGGGCTATAGCCCACGGTCCAAAATGATGAGAAACGAGGCTAACTTTTTTTTTCCAAATTTCAAAAAACATGGGCTATAACCCATCGTTTTTGTCATTTCGTCATTTTTTTCAAATCCTCAAAAATGATGAAAAACGGCGCGCTATAGTATGCCGTACGATATGGGCTATAGCCCATGGTCCAAAATGATGAGAAACGAGGATAACTTTTTTTTCAAAATTTAAAGAAACATGGGCTATAACCCATCGTTTTTGTCATTTCGTCATTTTTTTCAAATCCTCAAAAATGATGAAAAACGGCGCGCTATAGTATGCCGTACGATATGGGCTATAGCCCATGGTCCAAAATGATGAGAAACGAGGCTAACTTTTTTTTTTTTTCCAAAAAACATGGGCTATAACCCATCGTTTTTTTCATTTTTTCATTTTTGTCAAATCATCAAAAATGATGAAAAACTGCGCGCTATAGTATGCCGTACGATATGGGCTATAGCCCACGGTCCAAAATGATGAGAAACGAGGCTAACTTTTTTTTTCAAAATTTCAAAAAACATGGGCTATAACCCATCGTTTTTGTCATTTCGTCATTTTTTTCAAATCCTCAAAAATGATGAAAAACAGCGCGCTATAGTATGACGTACGATATGGGCTATAGCCCACGGTCCAAAATGATGAGAAACGAGGATAACTTTTTTTTCAAAATTTCAAAAAACATGGGCTATAACCCATCGTTTTTGTCATTTCGTCATTTTTTTCAAATCCTCAAAAATGATGAAAAACGGCGCGCTATAGTATGCCGTACGATATGGGCTATAGCCCACGGTCCAAAATGATGAGAAACGAGGCTAACTTTTTTTTTCAAAATTTCAAAAAACATGGGCTATAACCCATCGTTTTTGTCATTTCGTCATTTTTTTCAAATCCTCAAAAATGATGAAAAACAGCGCTCTATAGTATGACGTACGATATGGGCTATAGCCCACGGTCCAAAATGATGAGAAACGAGGATAACTTTTTTTTCAAAATTTCAAAAAACATGGGCTATAACCCATCGTTTTTGTCATTTCGTCATTTTTTTCAAATCCTCAAAAATGATGAAAAACGGCGCGCTATAGTATGCCGTACGATATGGGCTATAGCCCATGGTCCAAAATGATGAGAAACGAGGATAACTTTTTTTTTTTTTTTTCAAAAAACATGGGCTATAACCCATCGTTTTTTGTTTTTTCTTAATCCTCAAAAATGATGAAAAACGGCGTGCCATAGTATGCCGTACGATATGGGCTATAGCCCACGGTCCAAAATGATGAGAAACGAGGCTAACTTTTTTTCCAAATTTCAAAAAACATGGGCTATAACCCATCGTTTTTGTCATTTCGTCATTTTTTTCAAATCCTCAAAAATGATGAAAAACTGCGCGCTATAGTATGCCGTACGATATGGGCTATAGCCCACGGTCCAAAATGATGAGAAACGAGGCTAACTTTTTTTTTCAAAATTAAAAAAAACATGGGCTATAACCCATCGTTTTTGTCATTTCGTCATTTTTTTCAAATCCTCAAAAATGATGAAAAACGGCGCGCTATAGTATGCCGTACGATATGGGCTATAGCCCATGGTCCAAAATGATGAGAAACGAGGCTAACTTTTTTTTTCAAAATTTCAAAAAACATGGGCTATAAGCCATCGTTTTTTTTATTTATTCATTTTTGTGAAATCATCAAAAATGATGAAAAACGGCGCGCTATAGTATGCCGTACGATATGGGCTATAGCCCACGGTCCAAAATGATGAGAAACGAGGCTAACTTTTTTTTTCAAAATTTCAAAAAACATGGGCTATAACCCATCGTTTTTGTCATTTCGTCATTTTTTTCAAATCCTCAAAAATGATGAAAAACGGCGCGCTATAGTATGCCGTACGATATGGGCTATAGCCCATGTGTCACGACTATGGTCGTGTGTGGTTATGATTAATTATGAGTGTTATGATTTATGAGTGTTATTTTGGATTATAAATATATATATATGTTTATTGCTAATAGTATATATATATTTATATGGTGGTATATTGTTATAGTATATATATATGTATGTGGATTATCTTAGGCCTAGATGTCTTCTAATATATATATATATATCTATATCTGTGCAGCAGTTGTTATGAACCTGTATTAGACTAACTCTCCTCCCATGCAGAGTATACTAATGGGTCTTCAGACAGACTGATTGTCATCAGCTGTGTGTCTGGGGTAACCCTGTTGGCCATGACCATGGAGGTCTGATCAACCTCCCTGATTGGCTGACGGTCACGTGAGCGAGCTAGCGGCCGCGGCTCTCTCACTACATAGCCCATTCATGCCCAGCCCAGCGCTGGGGAAACACTTCTAAGGTCTTTCCCCCATCCGTCGTACTACTGTCGCCAACTGTTTTCGTTTTGTTCTTTAATTTGTGAAGTTGAACCTTTGTTTGTTTAGATAAGTTTTCCCTTCGGAAAGGAATAACTTTAGTTTTGTTTTGTGATCCGGTTTGTATTAATTTGAAGTTGAAGAGCCATTTATTTTGTACTATTGTTAATTATTATATTTATTCACTATACTACTGAATAAATACTTGCATTAAGGCCTTGGTTTCCGTTTCTCCTACCTATCTTACATTACCTTTTACCCCTAGACATCTGGTTTTGTAACACCATGGTCCAAAATGATGAGAAACGAGGCTAACTTTTTTTTTCAAAATTTCAAAAAACATGGGCTATAACCCATCGTTTTTTTCATTTTTTCATTTTTGTCAAATCATCAAAAATGATGAAAAACTGCGCGCTATAGTATGCCGTACGATATGGGCTATAGCCCACGGTCCAAAATGATGAGAAACGAGGCTAACTTTTTTTTTTCAAAATTTCAAAAAACATGGGCTATAACTCATCGTTTTTTTCATTTTTGTCAAATCATCAAAAATGATGAAAAACTGCGCGCTATAGTATGCCGTACGATATGGGCTATAGCCCACGATCCAAAATGATGAGAAACGAGGCTAACTTTTTTTTTCAAAATTTCAAAAAACATGGGCTATAACCCATCGTTTTTGTCATTTCGTCATTTTTTTCAAATCCTCAAAAATGATGAAAAACGGCGCGCTATAGTATGCCGTACGATATGGGCTATAGCCCACGGTCCAAAATGATGAGAAACGAGGCTAACTTTTTTTTTCAAAATTTCAAAAAACATGGGCTATAACCCATCGTTTTTGTCATTTCGTCATTTTTTTCAAATCCTCAAAAATGATGAAAAACGGCGCGCTATAGTATGCCGTACGATATGGGCTATAGCCCATGGTCCAAAATGATGAGAAACGAGGATAACCTTTTTTTTCAAAATTTAAAAAAACATGGGCTATAACCCATCGTTTTTGTCATTTCGTCATTTTTTTCAAATCCTCAAAAATGATGAAAAACGGCGCGCTATAGTATGCCGTACGATATGGGCTATAGCCCATGGTCCAAAATGATGAGAAACGAGGCTAACTTTTTTTTTTTTTTTCAAAAAACATGGGCTATAACCCATCGTTTTTTGTTTTTTTTTAATCCTCAAAAATGATGAAAAACTGCGTGCCATAGTATGCTGTACGATATGGGCTATAGCCCACGGTCCAAAATGATGAGAAACGAGGCTAACTTTTTTTTTCCAAATTTCAAAAAACATGGGCTATAACCCATCGTTTTTGTCATTTCGTCATTTTTTTCAAATCCTCAAAAATGATGAAAAACGGCGCGCTATAGTATGCCGTACGATATGGGCTATAGCCCATGGTCCAAAATGATGAGAAACGAGGATAACTTTTTTTTCAAAATTTAAAAAAACATGGGCTATAACCCATCGTTTTTGTCATTTCGTAATTTTTTTCAAATCCTCAAAAATGATGAAAAACGGCGCGCTATAGTATGCCGTACGATATGGGCTATAGCCCATGGTCCAAAATGATGAGAAACGAGGCTAACTTTTTTTTTTTTTTCAAAAAACATGGGCTATAACCCATCGTTTTTTTCATTTTTTCATTTTTGTCAAATCATCAAAAATGATGAAAAACTGCGCGCTATAGTATGCCGTACGATATGGGCTATAGCCCACGGTCCAAAATGATGAGAAACGAGGCTAACTTTTTTTTTCAAAATTTCAAAAAACATGGGCTATAACCCATCGTTTTTGTCATTTCGTCATTTTTTTCAAATCCTCAAAAATGATGAAAAACGGCGCGCTATAGTATGCCGTACGATATGGGCTATAGCCCACGGTCCAAAATGATGAGAAACGAGGCTAACTTTTTTTTTCAAAATTTCAAAAAACATGGGCTATAACCCATCGTTTTTGTCATTTCGTCATTTTTTTCAAATCCTCAAAAATGATGAAAAACAGCGCTCTATAGTATGACGTACGATATGGGCTATAGCCCACGGTCCAAAATGATGAGAAACGAGGATAACTTTTTTTTCAAAATTTCAAAAAACATGGGCTATAACCCATCGTTTTTGTCATTTCGTCATTTTTTTCAAATCCTCAAAAATGATGAAAAACGGCGCGCTATAGTATGCCGTACGATATGGGCTATAGCCCATGGTCCAAAATGATGAGAAACGAGGATAACTTTTTTTTCAAAATTAAAAAAAACATGGGCTATAACCCATCGTTTTTGTCATTTCGTCATTTTTTTCAAATCCTCAAAAATGATGAAAAACGGCGCGCTATGGTATGCCGTACGATATGGGCTATAGCCCATGGTCCAAAATGATGAGAAACGAGGCTAACTTTTTTTTTTTTTTTCAAAAAACATGGGCTATAACCCATCGTTTTTTGTTTTTTTTTAATCCTCAAAAATGATGAAAAACGGCGTGCCATAGTATGCCGTACGATATGGGCTATAGCCCACGGTCCAAAATGATGAGAAACGAGGCTAACTTTTTTTTTCCAAATTTCAAAAAACATGGGCTATAACCCATCGTTTTTTTCATTTTTTCATTTTTGTCAAATCCTCAAAAATGATGAAAAACGGCGCGCTATAGTATGCCGTACGATATGGGCTATAGCCCACGGTCCAAAATGATGAGAAACGAGGCTAACTTTTTTTTTTCAAAATTTCAAAAAACATGGGCTATAACTCATCGTTTTTTTCATTTTTGTCAAATCATCAAAAATGATGAAAAACTGCGCGCTATAGTATGCCGTACGATATGGGCTATAGCCCACGATCCAAAATGATGAGAAACGAGGCTAACTTTTTTTTTCAAAATTTCAAAAAACATGGGCTATAACCCATCGTTTTTGTCATTTCGTCATTTTTTTCAAATCCTCAAAAATGATGAAAAACGGCGCGCTATAGTATGCCGTACGATATGGGCTATAGCCCACGGTCCAAAATGATGAGAAACGAGGCTAACTTTTTTTTTCAAAATTTCAAAAAACATGGGCTATAACCCATCGTTTTTGTCATTTCGTCATTTTTTTCAAATCCTCAAAAATGATGAAAAACGGTGCGCTATAGCAGGGATACTCAAGTAGATTTACCGGTGGGCCGCATTACAAAAATGGCAAGGGGCCAGGGGCCAGTAGATAAAATTACGACATTAATGATACTTGATAACTTCTCTCTTTCAATTGCTTTATTTTCGCGTGCACACGCGTGCACACATATTGTGTGCATGCACACAATATGTAAATAAATAAATGTGTTACATTTTCTTGCATAAACACAAAGAGCTGTTTCCATAACTGCACAAATTATTGCACATAACATGAGTAGCTGTGATAACATAATAACATAACATGAGTAGCTCTTTGCCTGCCTGCCTGTCTGTCTGTCTGTCCATGAGTAGTTATTTGTCTGTCTGTCAATGAGTAGCTGTCTTACTGTCTGCCAGGCAGACAGACAGCTACTCATGGAGAATTGGACAGGCAGGCAGGCAGACAGCTACTCATAGACAGGCAGTGCCTGTCTATGAGTAGCTGTCTTACTGTCTGCCAGGCAGGCAGACAGCTACTCATAGACAGGCACTGCCTGTCTCTTCATTTTACACTCAAGAGTTAAAGATTTACAAGGGTTCATTTGGTTACCAACTCTCATCATTTAGCTGGGGGCCACCTGGAACCCACTCAGGGACCACTGGTGGTCCCCGCACCACTGCTTTTCAAGTTTTCAAATACTCTTATCAATATGGGAGAATGCTTGCTTTATTGCAAATGCCATGGAAGAGAGAAACGAAATCATAAACTCAACTCAACACACACACAGTATCTCTCACACACACACACACACACACACACACACACACACACACACACACACACTTCCAGACGAGTGGCCCCCTTCCCTGCCTCTCTCTCTCTCCTGCAAGCACGCACGCAGTCATGCTATGTCAGTTTGCCACACAGACCATGCTAATGCTAAAGCTAATGTTGACAGTCAACATTAGCTTGTTAAGCATTAGCATGGTCTGTGTAGCATCAGGCTTTTACAACTGACTGCTATATTTATCAACCAAAACGGCCAGAGTTTTGCTTTTGCCCAATTCTGATCTAACACATTGTGGAGCAAATTAATTAATAACGAGTCCAAAGGAGGCATTCAGCCTAGCTGACGACTGACGAGTGCACTGCTCTGCTCACAGCTCAACTCCCTCAGTGCGCACAGGCTGACGGGAGAGAGAGAGAGAGAGAGAGAGACAGAGAGAGAGAGAGAGAGGGGGGGAGAGAGGCGGGGCTCACTGACTGCCTGCATTCACATTCTCAACCATTCTGTCAAACTTCACAGTGCGTTAATCGCGCGTCAAAAAAAAATAGTGCCGTTAAGACTTAAGAGGATTGTAAATTAACTAGTTAATAACGCGTTAACTTTGACAGGCCTAAATTAAAGATAACTTCATTCAGATTTATTTATTTTTATTTAATTTTCCAGATCTTTTTCTTTTTTTTTTTTTTTTTTAGATTTTTATTGGTGGGCCAGTCATAATGGTCCCGCGGGCCTGATGTGGCCCGCGGGCCGGACGTTGAGTATCACTGCGCTATAGTATGCCGTACGATATGGGCTATAGCCCATGGTCCAAAATGATGAGAAACGAGGCTAACTTTTTTTTTCAAAATTTCAAAAAACATGGGCTATAACCCATCGTTTTTGTCATTTCGTCATTTTTTTCAAATCCTCAAAAATGATGAAAAACGGCGCGCTATAGTATGCCGTACGATATGGGCTATAGCCCACGGTCCAAAATGATGAGAAACGAGGCTAACTTTTTTTTTCAAAATTTCAAAAAACATGGGCTATAACCCATCGTTTTTTTCATTTTTTCATTTTTGTCAAATCATCAAAAATGATGAAAAACTGCGCGCTATAGTATGCCGTACGATATGGGCTATAGCCCACGGTCCAAAATGATGAGAAACGAGGCTAACTTTTTTTTTCAAAATTTCAAAAAACATGGGCTATAACCCATCGTTTTTGTCATTTCGTCATTTTTTTCAAATCCTCAAAAATGATGAAAAACGGCGCGCTATAGTATGCCGTACGATATGGGCTATAGCCCATGGTCCAAAATGATGAGAAAAGAGGCTAACTTTTTTTTTCAAAATTTCAAAAAACATGGGCTATAAGCCATCGTTTTTTTTATTTATTCATTTTTGTGAAATCATCAAAAATGATGAAAAACGGCGCGCTATAGTATGCCGTACGATATAGGCTATAGCCCATGGTCCAAAATGATGAGAAACGAGGCTAACTTTTTTTTCAAAATTTCAAAAAACATGGGCTATAACCCATCGTTTTTTTCATTTTTTCATTTTTGTCAAATCATCAAAAATGATGAAAAACTGCGCGCTATAGTATGCCGTACGATATGGGCTATAGCCCACGGTCCAAAATGATGAGAAACGAGGCTAACTTTTTTTTTCAAAATTTCAAAAAACATGGGCTATAACCCATCGTTTTTGTCATTTCGTCATTTTTTTCAAATCCTCAAAAATGATGAAAAACGGCGCGCTATAGTATGCCGTACGATATGGGCTATAGCCCATGGTCCAAAATGATGAGAAACGAGGCTAACTTTTTTTTTCAAAATTTCAAAAAACATGGGCTATAACCCATCGTTTTTTTTATTTTTTCATTTTTGTCAAATCATCAAAAATGATGAAAAACTGCGCGCTATAGTATGCCGTACGATATGGGCTATAGCCCACGGTCCAAAATGATGAGAAACGAGGCTAACTTTTTTTTTTCAAAATTTCAAAAAACATGGGCTATAACTCATCGTTTTTTTCATTTTTGTCAAATCATCAAAAATGATGAAAAACTGCGCGCTATAGTATGCCGTACGATATGGGCTATAGCCCACGATCCAAAATGATGAGAAACGAGGCTAACTTTTTTTTTCAAAATTTCAAAAAACATGGGCTATAACCCATCGTTTTTGTCATTTCGTCATTTTTTTCAAATCCTCAAAAATGATGAAAAACGGCGCGCTATAGTATGCCGTACGATATGGGCTATAGCCCACGGTCCAAAATGATGAGAAACGAGGCTAACTTTTTTTTTCAAAATTTCAAAAAACATGGGCTATAACCCATCGTTTTTGTCATTTCGTCATTTTTTTCAAATCCTCAAAAATGATGAAAAACGGTGCGCTATAGTATGCCGTACGATATGGGCTATAGCCCATGGTCCAAAATGATGAGAAACGAGGCTAACTTTTTTTTTCAAAATTTCAAAAAACATGGGCTATAACCCATCGTTTTTGTCATTTCGTCATTTTTTTCAAATCCTCAAAAATGATGAAAAACGGCGCGCTATAGTATGCCGTACGATATGGGCTATAGCCCATGGTCCCAAATGATGAGAAACGAGGCTAACTTTTTTTTTCAAAATTTCAAAAAACATGGGCTATAACCCATCGTTTTTGTCATTTCGTCATTTTTTTCAAATCCTCAAAAATGATGAAAAACGGCGCGCTATAGTATGCCGTACGATATGGGCTATAGCCCATGGTCCAAAATGATGAGAAACGAGGCTAACTTTTTTTTTCAAAATTTCAAAAAACATGGGCTATAACCCATCGTTTTTGTCATTTCGTCATTTTTTTCAAATCCTCAAAAATGATGAAAAACGGCGCGCTATAGTATGCCGTACGATATGGGCTATAGCCCATGGTCCAAAATGATGAGAAACGAGGCTAACTTTTTTTTTCAAAATTTCAAAAAACATGGGCTATAACCCATCGTTTTTGTCATTTCGTCATTTTTTTCAAATCCTCAAAAATGATGAAAAACGGTGCGCTATAGTATGCCGTACGATATGGGCTATAGCCCATGGTCCAAAATGATGAGAAACGAGGCTAACTTTTTTTTTCAAAATTTCAAAAAACATGGGCTATAACCCATCGTTTTTGTCATTTCGTCATTTTTTTCAAATCCTCAAAAATGATGAAAAACGGCGCGCTATAGTATGCCGTACGATATGGGCTATAGCCCATGGTCCCAAATGATGAGAAACGAGGCTAACTTTTTTTTTCAAAATTTCAAAAAACATGGGCTATAACCCATCGTTTTTGTCATTTCGTCATTTTTTTCAAATCCTCAAAAATGATGAAAAACGGCGCGCTATAGTATGCCGTACGATATGGGCTATAGCCCATGGTCCCAAATGATGAGAAACGAGGCTAACTTTTTTTTTCAAAATTTCAAAAAACATGGGCTATAACCCATCGTTTTTGTCATTTCGTCATTTTTTTCAAATCCTCAAAAATGATGAAAAACGGCGCGCTATAGTATGCCGTACGATATGGGCTATAGCCCATGGTCCAAAATGATGAGAAACGAGGCTAACTTTTTTTTTCAAAATTTCAAAAAACATGGGCTATAACCCATCGTTTTTTTTTTTTTTTCATTTTTGTGAAATCATCAAAAATGATGAAAAACGGCGCGCTATAGTATGCCGTACGATATAGGCTATAGCCCATGGTCCAAAATGATGAGAAACGAGGCTAACTTTTTTTTTCAAAATTTCAAAAAACATGGGCTATAACCCATCGTTTTTTTCATTTTTGTCAAATCATCAAAAATGATGAAAAACTGCGCGCTATAGTATGCCGTACGATATGGGCTATAGCCCACGGTCCAAAATGATGAGAAACGAGGCTAACTTTTTTTTTCAAAATTTCAAAAAACATGGGCTATAACCCATCGTTTTTTTCATTTTTGTCAAATCATCAAAAATGATGAAAAACTGCGCGCTATAGTATGCCGTACGATATGGGCTATAGCCCACGGTCCAAAATGATGAGAAACGAGGCTAACTTTTTTTTTTCAAAATTTCAAAAAACATGGGCTATAACCCATCGTTTTTTTCATTTTTGTCAAATCATCAAAAATGATGAAAAACTGCGCGCTATAGTATGCCGTACGATATGGGCTATAGCCCATGGTCCAAAATGATGAGAAACGAGGCTAACTTTTTTTTTCAAAATTTAAAAAAACATGGGCTATAACCCATCGTTTTTTTCATTTTTTCATTTTTGTCAAATCATCAAAAATGATGAAAAACTGCGCGCTATAGTATGCCGTACGATATGGGCTATAGCCCACGGTCCAAAATGATGAGAAACGAGGCTAACTTTTTTTTTCAAAATTTCAAAAAACATGGGCTATAACCCATCGTTTTTGTCATTTCGTCATTTTTTTCAAATCCTCAAAAATGATGAAAAACGGCGCGCTATAGTATGCCGTACGATATGGGCTATAGCCCACGGTCCAAAATGATGAGAAACGAGGCTAACTTTTTTTTTCAAAATTTCAAAAAACATGGGCTATAACCCATCGTTTTTTTCATTTTTTCATTTTTGTCAAATCATCAAAAATGATGAAAAACGGCGCGCTATAGTATGCCGTACGATATGGGCTATAGCCCATGGTCCAAAATGATGAGAAACGAGGCTAACTTTTTTTTTCAAAATTTCAAAAAACATGGGCTATAACCCATCGTTTTTTTTTCATTTTTTCATTTTTGTCAAATCATCAAAAATGATGAAAAACGGCGCGCTATAGTATGCCGTACGATATGGGCTATAGCCCACGGTCCAAAATGATGAGAAACTAGGCTAACTTTTTTTTTCAAAATTTCAAAAAACATGGGCTATAACCCATTGTTTTTTTTATTTTTTTATTTTTTTCAAATCCTCAAACATGATGAAAAACGGCGTGCCATAGTATGCCGCACGATATGGGCTATAGCCCACGGTCCAAAATGATGAGAAACGAGGCTAACTTTTTTTTTCAAAATTTCAAAAAACATGGGCTATAACCATCGATTTTTTCATTTTTTTCAAATCCTCAAAAATGATGAAAAACGGCGTGCCATAGTATGCCGTACGATATGGGCTTTAGCAACACGGATAACAAATAAATGTATACGGTTTAAATGTAGACGTCTAAATGTATACAGACGTCTAAATGTAGACGTCTAAATTAGGGGTGCAACGGTTTTCAACCGAAAACCGAACCGTTCGGTTCCACATACACGGTTCAATGCGCTCTAATGAACCGCGCTATTTCGGTTTGCATTAATTAATTTATTACAGCTGCGAAGAATGTATTTCTCGGTCACACACTGGCCTACTTAGAAGTCTAGCACTCTATCGGTCACACACCGTCCTACTAAGAAGTCTAGCACTCTTTCGGTCACAGAAGTGTAGCACTCTGTCGGCCCACCCCCTACACACACACACACACACACACACAGAGAGAGAGAGACGGCATGATGAGGAGAATCCAGCACTCGTCTTTAAACGTCGTTCTTGGAATAATTATTGATCGTCATACACAGAGACACACACAGCGGAGTAACCTCGCGCCAACAGGCTTCTAAGCACGGTCGTTGTAAGTTTGTTCAGATCTGATTCTGCATCTGCACTCGCTGTTTGAGTGCTAATTAAGAGGGTGAGAGCAAAAACAACCCGCAGCAGGACATTCATTCCGTCAGAAAAGTACCAACAAAATACTCCCATGTCCAATCCATGACTGTAGATAGAAGCCCTTCTTCTAATAATATAAGCATAATATCCTTAAATCCTCATGTAGACTTATTGTAAACTTTTGTAGGCTATTTTTCTGAGACACGACGCATTCACTGTGAATGACTCCCCTCCCAGGAGACACTCTCCTCTCCTCTTTCCTGCATGTGCTTAATGCCCCGTGTGAGCGCATAGGTGCATTTATTTCCCCTTAAAAATAATGATGAGGCACATTAAAATAGCAATATAAGGTTTTTTTCCCCCTTTAAAATAATGAAAAGGCAGAAATGCCTAATAAAATAATATATGCTAAAAAAAGAGAAGAAAAGAAAATGCTATAAATAAACTTTTTTGAGTGGTGCAAGCCACTGCCTGGCTGGCTGGCTGGGTATGAGCATGAAAACAGCGTGGTTGTTTTTCACCACCTGTGCACAACCTAACACACACGCACATTATTAACTGTATATATGATGATTTCGTGTGTGCCAGTACAGTGACACTAGTACAGTACAGTACAGTAGAGGGTACAGTAGGGCGCGTTCCTGGGGATCACTTCACAAGGGGGTATTTTTTTTTACTGTACCGAAACCGAACCGAAACCGTGGCCCCCATACCGAGGTTCGAACCGAACCGTGGTCTAACTGAACCGTTGCACCCCTAGTCTAAATGTAGACGTCTAAATGTAGACGCTAAATGTGTACGTCTAAATGTAGACGTCTAAATGTGTACGTCTTCTCTTATGGGGGTCCCTGGCATATCTTTTCAAATGGGGGTCCACAGGCTAAGTAGTAGGGGTGCAACGGTTTTCAACCGAAAACCGAACCGTTCGGTTCCACATACACGGTTCAATGCGCTCTAATGAACCGCGCTATTTCGGTTTGCATTAATTAATTTATTACAGCTGCGAAGAATGTATTTCTCGGTCACACACTGGCCTACTTAGAAGTCTAGCACTCTATCGGTCACACACCGTCCTACTAAGAAGTCTAGCACTCTTTCGGTCACAGAAGTGTAGCACTCTGTCGGCCCACCCCCTACACACACACACACACACACACAGAGAGAGACGGCATGATGAGGAGAATCCAGCACTCGTCTTTAAACGTCGTTCTTGGAATAATTATTGATCGTCATACACAGAGACACACACAGCGGAGTAACCTCGCGCCAACAGGCTTCTAAGCACGGTCGTTGTAAGTTTGTTCAGATCTGATTCTGCATCTGCACTCGCTGTTTGAGTGCTAATTAAGAGGGAGAGTGAGAGCAAAAACAACCCGCAGCAGGACATTCATTCCGTCAGAAAAGTACCAACAAAATACTCCCATGTCCAATCCATGACTGTAGATAGAAGCCCTTCTTCTAATAATATAAGCATAATATCCTTAAATCCTCATGTAGACTTATTGTAAACTTTTGTAGGCTATTTTTCTGAGACACGACGCATTCACTGTGAATGACTCCCCTCCCAGGAGACACTCTCCTCTCCTCTTTCCTGCATGTGCCCCGTGTGAGCGCATAGGTGCATTTATTTCCCCTTAAAAATAATGATGAGGCACATTAAAATAGCAATATAAGGTTTTTTTCCCCCTTTAAAATAATGAAAAGGCAGAAATGCCTAATAAAATAATATATGCTAAAAAAAGAGAAGAAAAGAAAATGCTATAAATAAACTTTTTTGAGTGGTGCAAGCCACTGCCTGGCTGGCTGGCTGGGTATGAGCATGAAAACAGCGTGGTTGTTTTTCATTACCTGTGCACAACCTAACACACACGCACATTATTAACTGTATATATGATGATTTCGTGTGTGCCAGTACAGTACAGTAGAGGGTACAGTAGGGCGCGTTCCTGGGGATCACTTCACAAGGGGGTATTTTTTTTTACTGTACCGAAACCGAACCGAAACCGTGGCCCCCATACCGAGGTTCGAACCGAACCGTGGTCTAACTGAACCGTTGCACCCCTACTAAGTAGTGTCAATTTGGGGGTCCTTGACATGAAAAAGTTTGGGAACCACTGCTTTAAACACTTTAGCACTTTATGAACATGAACAAAATAGATGGGTCCCCCCTGGAACTCCCTCAGGTACCCCTGGGGGTCCCCGGACCCCACTTTGGGAACCACTGGTCTAATGGACTAGTCATTGAGGCTTTGAATCTGTAGTCTATAATTCCATGGGTACAATACTACAAACCCCTCTGATGTTTTCCCAACAACCACGGATTACTTGTTTTTGTGAGGTTACTGTTAGGGCTAATTTGACATGAATTGGTCCACGGACCCCCATACCATTTAATGGAATTTATATGTTACTATGCGTCAACCCAAGTCTTACTGACTCTCATCACCTGCAGCCAGGCTCCCTTTTATAGGGAGTGAGACACACCCAAAACACAGAACACTGCAACTGGCAATTCAATTAACTCACCATAAGCTAACACCAGGCATAAAAATAACGTTTTTTTGCTACTCACCAAAACAAAGGCGAGTTGTGTCATTAGAAAGCCTACTTTCCTTAGTGGACGCACTCTGAGCCCCCCACCACACGTATAAACTGTACTTTTTGGCCAAAAGGGGATTTTGTTTCCACCGGGAAAAAAATACTTTTAGTTACTCCGCTGCCCTCTACCAATATTGCCCAGAGAATTGCCTCATAGAGAATATTTTTCCTCCGGTGAAAAAATCCCTTTCTGGTGTCCACTAAGGAAAGTAGGCTTTCTAATGACACAACTCGCCTTTGTTTTGGTGAGTAGCAAAAACGTTATTTTTATTTACGCTAAAGAGGAGAGGCTGGTCTGCGTTCATGCGAGCGGCGGAAGTTGAGAGTAACATAGCTATAAATGAAACACATTAGAGCTATGGACCAGAGCTACCTCCTCCTCTGCTTGGCACCTTCCCAATCAAAGGTACTAGAGAGGGGACCCACATCATAAAACCATGAGTAGCACATTTTACAGTACATCCAATGACACAACTTGACCCACACTTCCAAACCGGCTGGATGGTGATGAATTGGAAGCAGCTGTGTAGTCAAGTGTGTGCAATGTCCCTAAAATCATTGCCTATGTGTCTCGGAAGAGCGTCTCAGTAGACACGTACATTGGGAAGTTCAAGTTGTTTATAGAGAGGCTTCACATTTATTTTCTTCACAAACATCTGGTTTCACCAGCATAATAACGTAACGCCACATATGGCTTATTACAAAAATGTAGCACATCTCAAATCTAAGGTCAAGGAGAACAAAATATTCAGATTTCACTTGGGCACAGATCCATCCCCAGAGCTCTGAAGAAGGCTCCATGGTGCCAAAGCATGCGTTTTTCTAGTGAAATGTGATCATTTTGTCCTCCTTGACCTGAGATGTCAGATGTGCTACCTCTTCCATATTTTTGAGTGGTGCAACCACTCCTATAGACAGCTGTGTGTGGCTGTGTCCCTGGCTGTGTCCGAGCACGGAAATAGTGCTTGTTCACCACCAAGTGTCACTGAGACACTGAGAATCCCATTGTTGAAGCGCAACATCCTTCTCCAACCATATGAGGCATATTCTTAATCGTAACCATGGCTGCAGAGCCACAATGGAACAGAATGGAATGCTGTGGCCACAGGATAAGAAAGAACAAACTAAATAAAGGCTTCCGTCTGCATAAGCAAATTGAACACAGCAAAAGATGACCATAATAGAAATTTTACATCACACTATCTCTCTCAATCCAGGCGTCCATCTACTTCTGCATAACTGTTGTCTCTATTCTGGCACTGTTGTGATCTTGCATCGGTAATACTAAGAGTGCTTTGAGTGTGTATTTACCAGTATTTAGACTAGTATTTCCGTAGAGCCAGAGAGACACTGATCCAGAGAGGAACTTGAACCCAGATTAACATGGATGCTTTAAACGGGTGACAGTTGTCTTGACAGATTCTTCTTAAAGGAGAACTGACACGCCCCTCGGGAGCTAATAACTGCTATCAAACAATGCTATCATGATTCTGACGTCAGAGTGGCGAAAGCTTTCCCCAACGACTTCTATGCGGGCTCGCCGGGCTTGGTGGCCGTGGTAGCATAGCAACTTATGCTACTATTTTGGTGTCACATTTAGCTTGAATACTGGGTGAAAGTCTCATTCAAAAAATTAATTTTTCGCAACATTGTTCAGGTGAACTGTGTGTTTATGCTTGTTCATTGTAATAATCAATATCGCTATGATTATTTTATTTATCGCCGCGTCGCTCCGCATGACAACATACAGTCTAGCCCGTCTCAGATGCAGGCTGCACACACACGGACGGACGGACGTATAGTCTCTGGTCAGGTCCCCGCATTGAACTGGGCACACACGGCTATAGTGCATGACAGCGGGGAAGAGAGCTACAGACGCCCGAGGCAGATTCCGTGCCATTGCGTGTGTGTGTGTGTGTGTGTGTGTGTGCGTACACACATGCCCAGTTCAATGCGGGGACCTGACCAGAGACTATACATCCGTCCGTCCGTCCGTGTGTGTGCAGCCTGCATCTGAGACGGGCTAGACTGTATGTTGTCATGCGGAGCGACGCGGCGATAAATAAAATAATCATAGCGATATTGATTATTACAATGAACAAGCATAAACACACAGTTCACCTGAACAATGTTGCGAAAAATTAATTTTTTGAATGAGACTTTCACCCAGTATTCAAGCTAAATGTGACACCAAAATAGTAGCATAAGTTGCTATGCTGTGTGTGTACACACATGCCCAGTCCCCCGTAGAGGCTCATGATCTCGTCCGCAAGACTATGCCTCGGCATAGCGATATTTATTATTACAATGAATACAAACATAAACACACTATAGTTCACTTGAACAATGTTGTGGTAACTAACTACGGTATTACAGAGTGAGAGCGAGGGTGTACATGTCAGCCTGCGGCTGAGAGGGGAAAAGAACAGTAGTCGCGCTGCTCTCACAGCGGCCAGACAACAGCAGACCGTCCGTAGTCGCGACTGTCGCGCTGCGGGGCTGAGAGGTCTCAGAGCGGGCAGACAGGGGTGTTGGCGACCGGGGGAACATGGGACTCCAGTCCAAAATTTGCGCTTGTGCTGCAGTTCCCCTAAAAAACCCCACGCCAACCTCAATTGCATTCAAACTAAGCATTTCTGGCGAAAAAATATTTTTTTTCAATTACATTTATAGCCAATATGACGCTAAATGTACCGTCAAAAACGCTAGCCTGACCTATAGCCACTTGTTGCTAGCGCCGTAGCCCCGTTTCAAACTGTTTCAAACTGTTTTCAGTCAGACCACGTGATGTGCTGTACCACCCATATTAATTTCGGGGCATGTCAGCGGACCTTTAAATTGATACCCGTTGATGATAATAGTACTCATATGAAGTAGCAGCTATGACCCCCCCCCCCCCCACCAAATCACACACATACTGTATTAAGAATTCATGTAATTTAGTTTATTTACCTGCAGTTTGCATCTGTCCAGTTTCTCTCTCTGGCTCGCATTGACACCTCGAACCGTAGCCTTTTCGCTAGCTCAGCTATCTCCGTCTGTAGCCTCTCCACCTGAATGTCATTAGTTATTGAGAGAGCAAAGATTGTTTTGATTTCCTCTGCAAGATTTTCTGAGACATCTGAGGCCTTGAATAGAAAATTAACAAACAACAAATATGTGCAGTACTACTATCACTATTCACTGCTGGATGAGAGGAGTTGATTTCATCAAATGATTATCCTAGTCATTGTTGAAAGACGAGCAAAGAGAAGAAACATCCATGGCACTTTGTTGTTTGTTGTTGTGAGTCCAGTCAAAATGCACAGGTGTCTGTCAACCATAAATCCATGATAAATTAAAAGGCATTTTAAACTTTTATTACAGCAGAACTATTGAGGCCCCATTTAGACTGCAGTCAAATCCAGCCAAATCTGACTTATTTCTCAAATCTGATCTTTTGGCCTGTCACACAGCATTTGCAAGTGACCAGATCGGATCTGTCACAGATCTGTGTGTTCAGACTGATTTCACACTGGCAGCCAAATCCAGCCTGATCTGTGCCACATTGGAATCAGTATAAATTGAATCAGTCTAATCAAGTCACATGGAATCTGAATAATATAACACAAACTGTAGTTAACCTATACAGTATATATGGTAGTTGTATTAGTAATGATGCAACTATTGAATAATATATTTTTATTTAAATTATTATTCGTGCCATTTTGTGTTGGTGGTTAAAGATGCCCGATATACATCACTGTGTTAAGGCTAGACTCACAACGATGCAACAATCAGTACCGCACTAAACAGTACTTTCTGAGTAGAGTTTTAAAAAATGCATGTCATATAATTTTGTCTTAAACAAAAATAATATGTATTCAGGTTTCTGAAGCACAACATTTCCCTCTTGTGATCAAAACTGGTATGACAGTTTCATTCTGCTGGGTCAGATCTAAAGAATTTTGTGTATACATTTGCATGGTGTGTCCAGTATCTACACTACACTATAGTGATTCACAATGTTCAGGTTGCTTACCTAAGCGTCTAAGCCTTAATTATTTCACTGCACTTGGAAATAATATGACTGTAATATTGTATATTATGCCTCTGTGAGTAATACAAGTTCTCACACACATGAATACCGGTATATTTAATGCACACTATGAACATTTTTAAATTGACATTCTGATAATGCCATTTTCATTTCAACTCATTGTAAAATACAAAATCACCTCTCAGACCGACTGCTTCGCCTTTATCTTGTTATTCACAAGTCTGATTTCAGCAAGCAACGTCAAATTAAATATTGCCATACATTACAATAGTTGCTTGACTGAGGACGTTTAGAGGAAAATGCGACAATATTGACGTAATTAGTGCTGCACAATTAATCTAAAAAGATTGAGATCTAGATTCAGACACCAATAGTGCAGCACTAGTTGGCTGTCCAATTCATTTGAGTTACTCTTCTTTGCTACAAGAGACTTTAAGAGAGGTTTAAGGCTCCAGGTGCAGTGCAACATTTTGAATGTAGTTATGTTCACTCAGCAACTACAGACTAAAGACAATACATATTTTCATGGAAAACATGAGAATCGTGATCTCAATTCTTGTGCAGCACTACAAAATGTATTTTTTTGGAGCACACACCTTGGCGATGATGATCATTTGGTAAGCTGCTAGCGGCAGGGTGATGGTGCTACGGAGAGCCATGGTGGAGCAGACAATGCTGAGCCACCAGGGCAGACCGCTGGCCTGCTGAACACCAAACAACAACTCCTCCGTCAGCTGGACAGGGGTGGAGGCTGCTAAACTCTCGTACCAGCCTCCGGCTCCCACTCCCACACCTCCGCCTCCACCTCCACCTCCACCACCACCGCTGCTGGAGAAGCGCCTGGACAGATGGAATCTCTGTTTGTCTGCGTGACGTAAACTGGAGAAGATCTTCCCTGCGCTGATGCAGCATCCAGCTGTGATGCCGACAGGTTCGCAGCCCAGGGGTTTCGGTTGGAGGGGTTGTAGTAGTGTCAGCGGGTTGGAGGTGAGAGCAGCAGCAGCAGCAGAGCCGAAACTTCTTCTGAGAGTCAACCTGACTACTACAGATCCCCTATGACACAGCATCCTCGCCTGTTAATAACAACACACACAGAACAAGTTACTGTCAAAACTGTGATTATTACAGTAGTTTTGCCTGCTTTTCTAGTGGATTGATTCTCAAAGTGGGGTCCAGGGACCCCTAGGGGTCCTTGAGAGTTCCAGGGGGTCCCCAGATACTCGATAGATCGTAAGGAACCAAATGAGAACTTCCATGAAATTAAAATGGCTGAGAATCACTGCTAGAGCCGTAAACATCTTCTCTTATGGGTGTCCCTGGTCAAATATCCTGTCTCGTACGAGAGGCAATGGAGTCTCTCGCGAGGAGCGTAGCAAATGCTGCCAGCCCCTAAACCTCTTCGGATTCTTCTTATACAGTATATGGTTCACTATGCCTGTCGTGATGACAATGCCAGCCAACTGAGTACATATATATCACCATGACGATGCCAGGCGTGCATATCCTATCCATATATGAGGTTTCTACTACTGTATAGGTTGTCTCCATATAATGGAGCTCTATGAACGTGAAAGCCTTCGTAACAGCGAGCCTTTTACCGACTTCAGCCATTAGCATGTGCACAATATTTATCCATTTGTAACAAATACAAATGTAACCTTACCAAATATATGCTTACATATGTAAGCATATTATGTAATGCTTACATATGTCTCACAAGAGTACACAATTAATTAATGGATTGGATTCTAATCCCACTTTATAGAAACACATGTATACAGGTTTTAAATTACTGTTATGGATGGATTCATTTTATATTTTTATTAGTGTTTCAACTGAGAGGGACGTTTATGTCAGTTGCTAAAATGACTACTGAGATATCAAGCAATGCTATTTGAGCAGGAACTACTGGTAAATACAAATACAAATTAAATAAATGCATGCTATATACTACCCTGCAAGGCAACATATGCAATCAAGACTTCATTGAATGACAGTTAGCTTAGCAACGCTACAGCAGTCAGACCGATTCAATGATACTCACTCAGTCACGGTGACAATAAAATACGAATAAATAAGCCCTTTAGTGTATTTCGTTTAGCTATAAAGATATATTGGACTCGGAAATATAATGAATCTGTAATTGTAATGAATGACACAGAAAACATAAAAAAAATGTTTTGGGCTGTAGAGGCTCCTTCACCTCCGTCCGTCGCGTAAACATGACGTCACGACGGCGACACGGCGTGCATCCATAAGCCAATATTTATATACAAATATAACTCAGTCTACAATGCTATGCTAAAAGTGTGTATGTAGGCTCAGGGATCGTTTGCTTTTGCCTGAAGGCTGTCGTGCTCTGATGACGCAGTGTTGTGATGCGTCAGTGTTGGTTGTGTGTTGTTGTTGTGAGGATTGAGAATAAACGGAGCGACCGGTGGCGTTCCAATGATAAACTCCTTGTCATCTATCCTTATAAAGAGAGTCTAAAGCCTGCATATTCATCTAGCTGTGGCCGGCGCTACATTGGTGGCAGCGGTATTGGATTGTGGAGTTTTATGACAGTTTCTCTCCGTGGATCGTTACTGGAGTTTTGAATCAGGACTGACTGTGTTTACATTGGACTTGAGCACGATGTACGGTGGATATAAAACTAAAAGCGAGGACGCGTGGGAGACGGATGGAGACGAGCACAGACGTGCTGATTTGTCTGTGAGTAACTTTAGAGTGGAGCTCCCGCAGCCGTTCCGCGGGGACGGACAGAAGCCGTTTGCTACATGGATAAAACAGTTTGAAGCCGCGGTTCGCGCTCAGACGAGGGGGGCGTCGACCGCGGTCTACATGGATACGTTAGTCAACATTCTACCTACCAGGCTAGACGGGGCAGCTTTCCTGTTGTGGGACAGTCTACACGGATCTGTACAATTGGATTATGGACGTGTGAAGGAGAGGCTGAAGGAGGCATTTGGAATGAAACAATACATGCTGTATTTTCAGACCTGCGTGAATGCACGTCCCCGCCAAGAAAACGAGAGTTTGGAAGTTTATGCAGCGGATATTTCCAGGCTTGTGGCAGAGGCGTTCCCTGAATATGACTGGGCTGCACAGAATGGTGAGAAATTCAGGCGTTTTCTTGCTGGACTGGATCCTGCTCTCCAAACTAAGTGCCACGAACAGGGAGCGACTGACATGGACGAAGCCTTGATAATAGCGAGCCGCTGTGAACGAGCACGGCAGTCTGTGCTGGGAGCGGGCATGGCACCTGTGTCGCCCTACAGTCTTCCGTATCCTGCTGTTGTGGCTAGCCTAAGTTCACCGCCAGCTGCTGTTGTGGACTGTAATGCTAATGCTGCGGAGAAGCTCGTGCATGCGGTCGAACGCCTCACCTTGAAGATGGATAACTTACAGACTGAGGTGAGGGAGCTGAAATCACGTGGCCACAGGTCAGAGGAAGGCAGGCGGAGCTCCCTTAACCGCGAGGACTGGCGTAAAGACGCAGGGGAGCGCGGAGGACAACGAGGACAACGAGATGCCTGTCACTGTGATTGTGGCAGGTCTGGCTGCAGGTCTACATTCGGGAGCCACCAGAGGGATGACCACATGAGGGGCCGTTCTCCACAACGTGAGCCGCAGAGAGGTTACAATGCCAGAGAGTGGTCCCCACGGGAGCGGGGGGGCCGAGCTGACTTCTCGCCACACCGATCAGACGATGGGGAGCGGCGTGTCACAGAGGATCGACAACAGAGGCGTGGAGTGAGGTTCCTGTCTCCTGCCAGGAGGTCACCATCTTCATCCCCGCGCGGACGGCAGCAGGGAAACTTCGATTAGCTGGCGTCGGGACCCAGATGCCAGCTTCACCACCTGAGGGTCAAAGTGAAATCTCAGCAACAGCAACTCCAGGTCAGACGGACTCATGTGCGGTGGGTGAGTCCAAGTGTACGGCCTATGTTAAAGGGGTCGTAGAGGGTCTCGACGTGACTGTACTTATTGACTCTGGTTCAAGTGTTTCATTGATTTCTGAAGAGTGTAAAATGTCCATTCCAACTCTAAGTAGACGTGCGTTGAGTAAGCAGTACAGCTTTGCCCGTGCAGTTAATGGTCAATTATTGGACACCTTGGGTACCATGACTCTGCCCATACGGATGGGTGGCGGTCACTGGGAGCACGTTGTTCATGTGGTACGGGGGGCAACACAAGCTGTTCTGTTGGGGTTTGATTTCATGCTGATGAACCATGCGGTTTTGGACACTGGTCAGGGACTGCTCCGCCTTGGAGATTTTGAAGTGCCTCTCATGCATGTCAATGATTTCATACCCGAGTGTTGTAACATATCTGTGTCTGTTGCTACGACTGTACCGCCTTTTTCCGAAATGATTGTACCCGTTCGGGTTGAGCCACCTCGCCTTGCTGGACCACACACCAGTTCTTATTTAGGTTATTTGGAGCCTGAGGTGCGTGACACGCTAGGCCTAGTGGTCGCACGCACGGTGGCACCGGTAAAAGATGGGTGCACGGTGGCGCGGTTGCTCAACCCAACAAACAGTGAACTGAAACTTTATCCTGGTTCCCGCCTGGGTGTTATTCACCATGTTAATGAGTGTGATGTACTTAACGATGCAAAGGTCGTCACTCCTACACAGGATGCGGTTTCACTGCCAGATTTAAGTAACTGTCCATTGCTGGTAGAACAGAAGCGACAACTGCAGGCTCTGGTGGAGGAGAACCGGGTGGTGTTCCGCACCGGACGGGGCGGAGCAGCGAACCCGTCTCTTGTCAAACACAGCATACAGACGGGTGACAACCCCCCAGTGAGGCGGCGGGCTTACCGCACCTCCCCCGAGAAGAGGAGGGAGATAGATAGTCAAGTCAAGCGCCTGTTGAAAGAGGGTGTCATCGAGGAGAGCTGTAGCCCCTGGTCCTCTCCAGTGGTGCTCGTAAGAAAGAAGGATAGGTCATGGAGGTTCTGTGTGGACTACAGGGGCCTCAACTCCGTGACAGTCAAGGACTCTCACCCGCTGCCGCGGGTGGATGATACGCTGGATGCACTGGCGGGGGCTACCTGGTTCAGCACCTTGGACTTCTCAGATGGGTACTGGCAAGTGGAAGTGGCACAGGAGGACCGGGAAAAGACCGCTTTCAACACTGGTCAGGGCCTGTATCAGTTCAGGTCCATGCCCATGGGTCTGACCAATGCACCGGCGACGTTCCAGAGGATTATGGAGCTGGTGTTGAGGGGGCTGCCGTGGCACATCTGCATGGTGTACCTTGATGACATTTTAGTATATAACAGTTCATTTGAGGACCACATCTCGGCTCTGAGGGAGGTCTTTACTCGAATTGGGGCTGCTGGCCTGCGGCTGAATGCCAAGAAGTGTCATCTGGCCCGCAAACATGTGGTTTTCCTTGGCCACGTGATTTCTGCTGAGGGGTTGCGCCCCGACCCCCGGAACACTGAGAAAGTCAGGTCATGGCCTGTGCCGCGGTCTGCCACAGAGACTCGTGCATTCCTGGGTCTCTGTTCATACTACAGGAGATTTGTGAAGTGCTTTGCCGATCGTGCGGCACCCCTAAATCATCTTACGGAGAAGGATGTTTCGTTTCAATGGACGGTGCAATGTCAGGAGGCGTTTGAGTTCTTGAGAGACTCCCTTTGCGCGGAACCCATTATGTGTCACCCAGAGTTTGATCGGCCGTTTGCACTGTACACCGACGCATCCCAGTTTGCCGTGGGGGCTGTGTTGGCGCAAGAAGTGAATGGCTTGGAGAGGGTGGTGGCCTATGCTAGTCACTCCCTCACAGGTGCCGAACGTCGGTGGTCCACGTTCGACCGAGAATTATGGGCAATCGTGTGGGCTGTTCGTAACTTCAGGCACTACTTGGGTGGTCTTCCATTCACAATTGTCACAGACCACCGGCCATTGGTGGGTCTACGACGGCTCACCATTGACAATGACAGGACAGGGCGTCGTAGCAGATGGGCCTTGGAGCTTGATCCGTACGAGTGGGTTATTGTCCACAAGAGTGGGGCTCAGCACACTAATGCTGATGCTCTGTCACGCAGACCCGACACAGGTGCGGAGACCTTGGACTGTAAAACTCCTAACAGTGTCTCGACTCTCATCGACGTGGGTACTCAGGTGGCTATGGCGGAAGTCCCCGGTGCAGTGTGTGTCGTCGAGGGTCCGGTAGCGGTCTCTCTTACAACCCCTTCTATGGATGGCAGCTCCGGTGGTCCTCCTTCGGATCTCCAGGAGCCTACAGATCTGGCCTCGATTTATACCCTTTCACACGATGGCTCCAATGTCAAGGAGCTTCAGCGAGAGGACCCAGACATAAGGGAGGTCCTGGAGTGGTTGGAGGATGGACGAAAACCTCCTTCGTGGAGGGTCAAAGGTGATACTCAAAGAGCGCTATGGAGGGCGTTTGAGGAGCTGACGTTGGTTGACGGACTGCTGTTCAAGGTGAACCGGCTGCAGGATGGAAGGGAGTTCACGCTGGTTGTCGTCCCTGCTGCGCTGAGATCCGAGGTCCTGGGGCACCTGCATGGAGGCCCACTAACGGCACATCTGGCGTATGATAGGGTGATGGCACGTGCGAAGGTGGTGTGTTATTGGCCGGGGATGGGAAAAGACATCCGGAAGTATTGTGACCAGTGCTATGCATGCCAAAGACGGAAGTCCCCGGTGCCCCGCCATCATGCTCCTATGAGAAGCACGCCGGTGGAGAGACCATTCCAACGTGTCGCTGCAGACATACTCGAGTTGCCAATCACGACTAAGGGCAGCCGGTACGTGTTGGTTGTGCAGGACTATTTCTCCAAGTTTGTGAATTTGTATGCCATGCCAGACCAGAGAGCCCAAACAGTCGCAAAGCACATGCTCGTGGAGTACGTCTTGGAACATGGAGTAATGGAGACTCTGCACACAGATCAAGGGGCCCAGTTTGAATCGGAGGTAGTGCGGCATCTCTGCGAGATGTTGGGGGTGAAGAAAACACGCACCACGCCATACCATCCGCAGTCAGATGGGATGGTGGAACGATTTAATCGGACACTTATAGACCAGTTGGCAAAGACTCTCCTGTCTTATGCAGGAGAGTGGGACTCTTTCCTGTCACAAGTTGGTTTTGCCTACAATACGAGTGTACATGACAGTACTGGGTTCACCCCGTTCTTCCTCACGCACGGCAGGGAAGCTCGGACGCCTGTGGATGTTCTGCTGGGGCCACGAGTGCAGGGCAACGCTGCTGGTAGTCCCCCAGGGGACTTCGCCGGGTCCCTCCTGGGGTCTTTGGAGACGGCATTCGGCCGGGTTAGGGAAAACAGCCGGGTAGCAAGCAGTGGTCAGAAGAATTATTATGACAGGAGGATGAGGCACAAGCCTTATGTGCCTGGGGACCTTGTGTGGTTGAATGATCCCACAGAGAGTCGACGTAAGCTGGCTCCACATTGGAAGGGTCCTTATCTGGTGCGGTGCAGAATGGATCGGGACGAGGAGATCGGGGTCACCTATCAGATTAGTAGCCCGTTTGGCGGGGAGGCTCCTCTGCAGGTCGTCCATTATGACAGGCTGCGTCCCTACACTCTACCTGTAACGTATCCGTTGGGGGGCCCAGAAAAGGGTTTCTTTCCCTCTTCCTCACCTGCTGTGGGGCAAGGGGAGGCAGTCCCTCGCAACGACCATGCTAACTCATTCCTTCCTCCTGCGGACGTGGACTGTGATCCTGGGGGGGATGTTGCTCTCAATTCCCCGGTGCCCACGCCTGCTCCGCCTGTGGTCTCTCGGGCTGGGAGGTCGGTGCGAGCCCCGTTACGTTTTGGGGATTATTTGATGGACTGATAAATTCTGTGAATGTTCCTTCTGTGTTATTTTTTTATTTTATGGAATGAGTATGTTCTCAGGGATGCAGCATTTT
The DNA here is from genome assembly GCF_963924005.1 of Protomyctophum bolini. Lineage (NCBI taxonomy): Eukaryota > Metazoa > Chordata > Actinopteri > Myctophiformes > Myctophidae > Protomyctophum > Protomyctophum bolini. The sequence goes on from NC_137871.1 coordinate 39,265,009, forward strand.
TGGGTGGAGTGTATTTGTGCACCCGTTTTCTCACTGTTTACTTCTGGAGTGGTTTTATTTTTATTTTATTTTTTTTGGGTAAATTGGAATTCATGTTCTGGAATTCTTTTCTCTCTTTTATGCCTAGTTGTTGGCGTCGAAATGGGGACATTTCTTTTTGTAAGGGGGGAAGTATGTAGGCTCAGGGATCGTTTGCTTTTGCCTGAAGGCTGTCGTGCTCTGATGACGCAGTGTTGTGATGCGTCAGTGTTGGTTGTGTGTTGTTGTTGTGAGGATTGAGAATAAACGGAGCGACCGGTGGCGTTCCAATGATAAACTCCTTGTCATCTATCCTTATAAAGAGAGTCTAAAGCCTGCATATTCATCTAGCTGTGGCCGGCGCTACATGTATTTAAGTAATTATGTCAAAAAAGAATGTATTCTATTTATATATATTAAAAAAAAGAGCAAGTGACCTTATTCGCGTCATCGAATTCCCTACATTCTGGCCGCTAGATAGCGCCATCGTCATTGTAAAACATTAGTAAATGAACACGAATTAACCAGTATGAATCCGGAAATTAAGTAATTTTAGCTTCAGAATTAGTGCTAGTGGCAGTGCTGTAGTTGAATTGATTAATTTGTTGTTTATTGAAAATCAACTGATAATTTAAAATTTCTCATGTTTCATTCACATGAAATATTGGCAATTCTCAAAACTAATTTGGAATCTATCCTCAAGCTGTCAATGCTGTCATGTTGCTCTAAGCCAGGCCGGGCTAGGGTCATAGGGTCAACCACACACAGTATACAGTTCTCTCAAACAGAGAAAGATGCTCTTTTACCTTCGGCCAAGAACACAATTGATTCTGAAAGCAATGATGAATGACGCATGTCACCGGCTATTGTCCAATGACAGTCCAACAGCATTGTTACTAAATCAAGATCTTTGATGGTCCTGCAGTCCTCTCTCGTATAGCTATAGGACTTTAATGGGAAACTGCGTTTAAATGTGTGACCCCTATGATGCATGGAGCATGATGGTTGTTAGTTGCTGTTGCTCCACACTTTATTTACAGCATCAATATTATTATAGCAAAATGAGGGAGACCTGTACTGTCACGGGTCAGTTCAGAATAATAAATTGAGCATATGCAAATAACTTGAGGTGAATTTAATATCTTCTTGCCTCTTGCCGAGCAATCTTCCTTCCTACTCTCACCTATGGTCATGAAGTGTGGGTCATGACCGAAAGAATAAGGTCGCGAAAACAATAAATAAATGCTTCAACTGATAAAAAAAGATCAACTGATAATAAACACCAGCCATAATAATACATATTACATCCCTTTCCCCGTTACTTGGTCTGCATTGAAACAAATACAGCCAATGTTCTATCATTTGTAGTGCCAATAAACATGAAAGTTTACTGCACCCGAACTAAACACTTCACTCAGCAGGTAGGGGGACTTTCCCATCCCATGGACAGGACAGAATCAAACATTCACACCTCATCTTTTCATATTCATGAACTAGAAAAGGTGCTCCTCAGTGCAGATCTCCACCAGGTCAGGTAGGTTAGTGCATGGGCCAGCAATGTTCAGAATTCACCCATCAGGATGGAGTAATTATGAAGAATCGGAAGGATCTCTCTTGATCACATTTACCGATTTGTGTGATTTGTTTTTTTGTTGTTTTTTGATAGATTACAGTGATTTGACAGTAAGGGGGAGAGAGCAACAAAGGTTGTCGTGCTTGGGACTCTGCGAACCCACGACACTATCAGGCTGGATTACCGTCCTATAGGTACCTGGAACGCTCAGGCCCAGGCCAATTTGTGTGAAATTTTAATAAAATCTGAAGGAGTAATATAAAAGAATGTTTTACATAAGTCTGCCTCGTGGTGTCAATTCTTCCTCAGCCTAGTGGGAATGGGGGTGCAAAATATCCCACTCATCTAAAAAATCTGAAAGACCCGTAATTTTTTTTTTTTTTTTTTACAAAAATCTGCCTCCTGGTTGCACTAGAACAGGCCCATGTGAAAAATAGGGGGCAGGGGTTGGGGCACTGGTAGCAAGGGAGTGTGTGCGATCAAGCCAACGGTGCCAGAGATTAGCTGTCCACAGGACACACACAGATGGACAGACAGTGAGCAAAACATTCGCAGCCATGCCTTTTGGCAACACCATGATACAGTACCTCACACACAGGAGCATTTCACCAAAACAGATTAGAGCACATCATATATAGATCGTTAAACTTTATTTTCATTCGAGTTGACAATTAATGAGTTTGAATTGAACCCACCCAACAATGTCATCAGGAAGACTTATGAAGAAAGAAAAACTAATGAGCCCTGTGGGAAGGGAACAATTAAAGGCCTGTATACTGTATAAGCCTCACTGCTGGAACATGGCGCTTCTCGACTACGAAGGGTAACCCTGAACCTTCCAAAAGCTCATAACATGTGATGTGCCCGCACCTGCTGTGGTTGTTTTGTTTCCTTTTCCATAACTGACCGTGAATGGAAGGTATGTTATAAAACTGCAGCTCGCTGCTCTAATTAGCTGCGCATGTTTCAGTCAAATTATCAGCATATAAAGTGCAAAAGAAAAAACCCACATACAATACAATACAAATATTTAATTATGAAATAAATTATAAATGACTACTGTTAATATTATTGGCTGAGGCTCATGTTACAATACATATGATTATCTTGATGAATATGTGATTGAATTTTTTTATTGTAATATAATTACTGTCACTTAAATGTATCACTTTTTTTGTATTATAGGTACTTTGAGGTGTATCATGGATGTATTATTGGCTGTTACTTGACATGTACGATGTAGCATTGAAGTGTAATTTTATTTCTGCCTCTTGGCCAGTGTCCACTTGAAAAAGAGACTGTCTCAATGTGTTTTTACTGGTTAAATAAAGGGTAAATAAAAAATAAAATTACTGTCATCTCAAGTATGACAGACGAAAGAAAGAAAGAAGACGATTGAATTGTGCTTTAAATGTGTGGTGGCTCAAATATTTTCTTTACCCTCATCATGCTGGTAATTAAAGACTTTCTGGTTACGTACTGAAGAACTGATGTTAAGTGTTTCGGCACGTGTTACTTGTGTCGCTTACTGTAGTTCTTGTATAGTCGAAAAGTGCCAGGCTAATTATAATGACTAAGATAGTTTATATACTTATATAAACTAAACATTACAAGCATATGGAATGAACTACAGACTGCTTTGTAAATAACATTACTACAGAGATAATAAATATGTAAACAGACTGTCACTGAAGTGAAAATCTCTCTTGGAGAATCAAGTTACATAGCAGGCTGAGATATAAAAAGATTAGATGTATTTAGGCTGAAACATCCCTTCACTGAAAGTCTGAAACTGACACCAGGTCAGCTTCTTCCCCCGTCCATAATAGATTGTGTTAAGGTGGACTGTGGGTGGATTTTCCTGAATGGCAGCATGGGTTGCAGTGCAGCAAGTGCAGCAGGGGACAGAGAATTGTTGTTTGGTGGTATGAGACATCCAGCCGAGCCAGGCAGACGGACTGCTTTATGACCAGGCCTTCATAAACACCAGCAAACACAGTGTCTCTGTTCAACACTCCTAGGACAGACAAACATATCATGTCATGAAAACAAAATAACTCAACTCTGTTAAGGTATACAGTATGAAATAATCCCTATATATAACCAGCAGTATTAGGGTCCACACCTGCACATTGTGAGATTACCCAGCAGGCCTATGGGGAGGTGAATGGCATTGTGGTCATCTTCATCTGGTTATCTAGAATCTGAAACAACTCCTGGATGTTTGGAACGTAACCTGACTGCAGTTTGGACCACACAGGAACATCTACAGCACAAAACACAGCATGTTAAGTAGTATTATGAGAGCAAACCGCTGCTATCGATGTGGTATTCATTGCATAACATTTGTGCTGCATACAGTAGGAGTATGATATGCAAGACCCCAAAGAGGCCGGTGCCGTCCTAGACATAATGTGTTACTTCAGATTGACTTCTCAGATAATCTCCATTTAGTGTCTTGCATTATGGTTTGGATTGGTTGAAGGTGTAGTCAATCAAAATCAAACTGACTCTAGAATTCTTAGGAATGGAAGGAAAATGTCAAGAGAACTACGTACAAGGTTGATTCAATTCAAAATTATAAATAGAATATATTGGACACCATCGAGACTGTTTAGGGTCGGCTTGACTGATGGTCCTGAATGCTGGAGGTGTCAGGACAGAGACGGTACACTTGTACACATGCTTTGGGGCTGTCCCAAATTTCAGGAATACTGGACAGCTATACATGAAAGACTGGAGAGAATAGCGGGCCTACACATTCCTTTTTCACCCAGTCTGTTCATTCTGGGGGATCCTGCCACATTGAGGCACGTTGCTCCTCCTTTATCTAGAATTGATTTTAAGGTCCTTCTGCTGGTTTTTAAATCTATCCATGGCAATGCACCTACATATTTGTCCGAAATGCTCCCTGGGTACGTGCCTGGAAGAGCTCTTAGATCCTCGGGAACTGCTCTCTTAGAGGTTCCTAAGACTAGACCTAAGACTAAAAGGCATGGAGAAGCAGCCTTTAGCCATTATGGTCCTGTAATGTGGAACAGCCTGCCAGTTAACCTGCGGCTCTCTGAATCCACGGACATTTTTAAAAGAAACCTTAAGACATATCTTTTTAACATTGCGTTTAATTAGCTCATACCATTATCCTTGTTTATGTTTATCTATAATGATTTTCCTAAATGTTTTCTTCTTTTTGTCTTCTTTGTTTTTCCATCTCCTTTGGTGTTTTTATATTTGTAAACTGTGAAGCACATTGAGTTGCACTTGCTGTATGAAATGTGCTATACAAATAAAGTTTTGATTGATTGATTGATTTAGCTGAATGGATACAAACGGCCATCATGTCAGGTAGGAGGCTGCTGGTCAAGGACTGGAAGGCCCCATCTGCACCTGCACCGTCCCTTTGGGACGCCTCAATGGGACTATTGGCCGCTTACGAGCGACTGTCATACAGGCTGCTCAATAGAATGGACGACTATGACTCAAAATGGGGCTTTTACCATATGCATGTATCAGGACTCTGAATAGTTTCTAGCTCTGAGTGAGCTCTGAACGAGCTGCAATGTTGGAAAAATATATTGAAGAACTATGTCTGGAATTGGGGCTGGGGTGGACTGCGGGATATTTCTGTGCATCTGTAGTATTGTATTGTTTCGTTTTATTTTGTTATGCGTTTGTTATGTTGTGTTTTTTTGCGCATCTGTAGTATTGTATTGTTTTGTGTATTTATTTGGTTGTGTCTTGTCAATGTTTTATACATTGACACAGAAAATTAATAAAGTACAAATCATAAAAAATAAAATCAAAAATCAAACGGACTCACCATTTAGTGTGATCTCAAAAGCTCCGGTAGACAGGAAGTAGGTCTCCAGCATGTTACTGAGGAAGAATGCCATGAGGCATGAGAATATCTGAAACGCACACAAATGAACACAAGTTAGGAATCAAACTTTAATTGTAAACATTCTAAAACTGCCATAAAAATATGGTTTTTCGTTTATCCTGTTGCCATTATTGGTCTGATCCAGTAACTGATTCCTGTCTCAAGCCCGACACACACCGGCTGCGTCCCCCGCGCGGCGCACACAGCCGCCTCCATTATTTTCAATGAACCTAACGCACACCGGCTCCGTCCGCCGCCCGGCGCGGCGATAGAACACAGTTCTATTTTCCAGGCGGCGCCTCGCCGCAGACGGTCGCAGCCGGTGTGTGGTGGGCTTCATTTGTACAATAATTTGTTTTTCTCTTTTCTCTTACATCGTTATCCCACGATTTTTGTAATCCTTTTTTTCACCCAGTGTCAATTGTAATGTAATCCTGGGCTCAACACTCCCTCCCTCTGCCAACCTGGGAAGAGCAACAGACTGACATCATGCTTCCTTCAATGCATGAGGAGTCCAAGGCTCCAAGCCACTCTTTTCACCTGACAAGGGTTAGTTTCCCTGGTTGGACTTTGTGTGTGGAAGGAACACGTTATAACCAGTTCCTTTCCCCTCCATCAGCCGCCCCGGTCGGCCAGGGGGAAGCAGTATAGAGACCAGGATTACTGCATGTTTTTTGTGAGGGTACCCTAGGCCTAGGGGACACAGGGAGAACATGCAAACTCCACACAGAAAGGCCCTTTTGCCAACCCCACCTAGGGTATGGGCACTGATGACGCGGCGGAGAGAATACGCCCCCAGCATCCCCAGCGGGAATCTAACCCAGGACCCTCTAGCTGTGATGCGACAGCACTAACACCGGCACTACCGCCTCACTCCTTTAACTTTTTTCCACTTCAACAATAACATTTTGCTAGTTTTTCAAATCTTTCATTAAAGTGGTGAAAACTTTTAATTTGTGTGTGCCAAGTAAGAGCCTTTGTGTATTATTATTTTTTATACCATAGTATGTTTTACCTTGTTCTCTTGGCTCCAGATCCAGGCCCGTGGTGATGCCAAGCCCAGCAAAGGGAAGGGGTTCTGGCCACTCACTATCAAAGTAATGGCCAACAGCTTGAAGTATGAGAAAAAGTTACCTAAATACCTACAGAAATAAGAGAAGTTATGCAAGTTATGTAAATACAGTAGCAATAATAATTACATCTGTACAGAACATGACGTCACACTATTGAAAGTAATAGCCGAAAACCTCACAAGAGGGCACCTCGTTCCATTGAACTCAATGGATCAGGGTGTGTGTGTGTGTGTGGGTCGATCGTTTTTGATTGTGTAAAATTCAAATTCAACAAAAACATTATGGCATCTATAATGTGCTGTATCGGTGGTACTCTAACTTGTTTATTGTGGTGGGTGGGTAGTTCTCTCCCTCTATGCGGATGTCAGGGTACAGCTGGCTGATTGAGCGAGAGTACTCCTGAAACACCTTGCTGTAGCCTCAGGAAATGCTGCAAAACACAAACAGAGAAACACACCATGTTGTACAACATACACAAACAGAAACTCCTGGCTCCAGCTATAACTATTAGGGCATGACTGACACATGCACGCACAGATATAATACAGGCACTACTGCTATTAAAAGGTAACACAATAGCCCATTCATTAATAATTAAAAAGTGTGCAAAGTGTGTAAAACATTATACAACAACAGTGCACATGGACAGTGAATTCCCTATAGACATAGGGGCTATGGTATACAGGTAGAATATACATTGCATACCATACAAAGAAAAAGAAAGAATGTATGAAATAATACAATCTACCGAGGATATGTTACTTTTATTTACAGTTTAGAATTATTTTTAACCTCTGTGGCCAGAGTTACATGTTTTTTTGTTAGCAATTTCTATTAATATACTGATTTGTTCTATAAGAACAATTTGTGTTATTTTATGTTTTATTACGGGTGGTGAGTTGGGAAACCCACGTCATACCAAAGCCTACGCGGGTTGTGCAAGGACGCACTGTGATTGACAGCCTAACCCTAACCTTAAAACTATACCTAAACCTAACCTTAACCTCAGTAAATGTAACTTGCCCGGGGGCATGGTTATATAAGCACAACCCGTGTTGGAGTTAGTATGTCGCGGGCAATCCCACCAAAAGGTTGAGTTGATTTCCATTTGGGATATCCCAGCAGATAAAGCTAGCTTTTATTTCCATTGTGAATTGTTCTGTGTTAAGGATTTCTGTGCGGAATAGTTGGTCTGGTGGTAAGAGTAGGATATCTTGCCATAAATTAAGTGAATAGCCTATTTTCGAAGTAGTTTTCTTTTGGACATTGCCACTTTTTTGGACAGTGACAGCCAGGACATAAGAGAACTGCTGAATTTGATATTTTCCATTGAGAAAAAAAAAAAAAAAAGTAATTATTAGAATCATTGTTTGGCATATAGCTTTGGTATGTTCGGCATATATGAATGCCATATTGTGCTTATTCTTTTATTTAGTATTCTGAACTGACCCTTCACCTCCATCATATTGCTATAATTTGAGTGATCCTCATCCAACCGTTATATCTTTGAGGATAAGGATGAAAGTGCTTTCATCTCACTACTACTGAGAATACCGGTAATAATAATAATAACACACTTTATTTATATAGGACTCAAAAAACAAAGTGCTTACAACAAACTGTGCAGATTTATGCAAGCAGACTTTAATTGGCTTTGGTCCAATGGTCCATATAGGTCTAATGCCGTGCAACGGCAGCAAGAGTAAAGGCTATGAACCATGAGTCCATGACCAGAGCTAGGGTTTGCAGTACATTCGTCAAAATGGCATAAAATAAAATAATTACATGACCTAAAGCCAAAGGCTAAAGATAAAACGTGCTTCAGTCTCACCAGTACTGAAACTTCAGGGCAGGCCCGGTGTACAGGGAGTGTTTAGCCGGCTTCCCAACCTCGGCCTCAGGCTCAGGCAGGCTGTCAGGCGGTAGGCCGACATCTCCATGGTGCTCGATGAACTGCTCTTGACTCATCATGTTTCTGCCGATATAAATGTCTTTTAACGTCAGGACTGTAAACAGCAGCAGGGCCACCAGGATCCCCGACTGGCTGTATTCTGCCATCTCGATCTCGCTTTAAACGGTCTTTAGGGACCGCAAAGCCCTGTAAAAACAACCTGTTCGTATACACCTGCTGCTGTGCTGTTTGGTCTTGTGCTATCTGCTATGGATGCTACAACAGCAGCCCACACATGCTAGCATGCAGGAGGACGTCCTGTCAAACACTTCAAAATAAAATCCATAGGCCTACTGCTGCATTGATTGGTACAGTACATACAGTTCAAGGAAGGTACAGTAGCCTACAGGTCGTCAATACAAAAACTGAGGATAAAACCAGAAAAGGCACTGAAACTTGTTCACATCGGTCCTCCATTTTCAATACATCAAACATTGTTGCGTTAAATGGCATTTAAACAGATTTGAGGATTGTTTAATTGACAGGGGCTCCTGCAGCCCTTCATTGGACATTAATTGTGTTAAACTTATCAAAACGATGATAAAAAAAACAATACAGAAACAAATAGAAATATAATCATTAATATAAACTAAATACATGTTCTATTATTGTACTAATTTATGTTCTATAAGACATTTTTGTTATTTCATGTTCATGTGGGTTATATATCCATAAATACATAATGCATAAAAAAATTGCATACCATATACACACACGTGCGTTCCAATGTTTTTTAAGCAAAACTATTTTATTTTATCTTGATTACGGCATAGGCCTACAGCTCCTGAAAATCAAAACAATTATAAATCATAGAGACCTTTTGAAAAGGTCTATGATGAATGGAGGTAGCCTACTTTCTTCACCTGCTGGCAGCGTGCACAAAGAAATGTGGTTCTGACTGTTCCAGCAGTTTGTCAAAGTAGGGATAGACAGCTGAAAAAGAGGTGAACACGCGACACGCTGTCAGGCCAAAGCCTATATGTGGCATGAGCCTAGACCACTTGGCCAGTGGGCACCCCTGATAAGTCAATTTCTGTCTGTATGAGGAACAATGTTAAATGAAGGAGGGGAGGACACTGGAGCAGCACAAACATTTTAAGCCATTTTATTAGGTGCTAGTATACAAAAACGATTCGACCTATGCGGTCTTCATCAGAGTCATGACTGTGATGAAGACCGCATGGTCTTCATCAGAGGCCTTAACCCTTTCTGGATAGAGACACTCCCATGCTTAGATAAAAAACAATCCAACACTGGAGAGGCTATAGCATCGCTCAAGAAAGAGGCAGAGCCACACCGTCAAAAGTACCAGGTATAAGGTCCCCTCAACAAAAAAAGGGAAATCAAATCAAATTTGGATAAAGGCAAGTCTGTGACATGATCTGTGACACACTTGCTTGGCCTACTTGCCAGCACGAACAATAAATATGGCGCTGATCAAGGGGTGTGGGATTAGCTCCAGAGAGACACAGACATTACCATTTCTAGTCTCGCTTGCCATTTACAGTTTACAGTACCACGTCATAAAAAAACCCAAACATGATTAGTGTTCATAGAGCATTTTCTTTACATGGAATAATCAGGACAGCGGGCCTTCCTCATCGTCAAGTCGGATGTATACTTAGTAACTGTGTATACAGCAACGGTTCCCAAACGTTTTTGGCCATGCACCCCCTGTTACCTCCTGACATAGCTGTCAGGACATGGAAATAAAAATTGTATAAGCTATGTATATATATATTTCCTGTATATGCACATATATGAACCTGAATATGGAATATGCCGCATAGGCTCCCATTGTGGAGGTCTTCCAGGGACACGTCGATCTGCATATACTTGCCGTATATTGGCATATGTTAATATATTTATAATAAAACCATAGCACCACTATTAGCATTTTCATGTCGTGCACCCCCTAGAAGGCGCACCACAGTTTGGGAACCACTGGTCATAGACAGTATGATCCACTACTGGTGTTGACACTGCACATGCTCTCTCCCATATGCCTCATCATCCTTCTCTTCTTCGTCGTGCTTTTGGAGACCATCACCTGCTGAGCTCTGTTTGCAGTCCTGCAGTTCGACGTCCTCAGTGTCACCGCTGATGACTTCTTCCTTTGAACGCTCGGGCAGCAAGGCCTCCAACTCTCCGAGTTTCTCAAGGCTGGTCCAGTTGTGTCCGGGGAACTGGACATCAAACTCAATGTACAGGTCTCCCTTCTCAAAGGGGTTGCGGTGCTGTGGCATACCCTGCCCTCGCACAACTCTCTTTGATCCTGGCTCTATGACTTTGCCAGCGGGGTGCTTGATGACGATCTTTCTGTTGTCCAAGTGTTTAAATGTGAACTGGAATCCACACAGTGCTTCCACAAGGCCAATCTTATGGGTCATTATAAGGTCATTGCCTTCTCGTCTGAATGTCCCGTGTTGTTTCTCTTGTAATTCAAAAATGATATCCCCGGGTTCCATGTTAGGCGCCTGGTCACCTTCTCCTCTCAAAGTGATCTTATGGCCGTTTGGCATGCCTTTGTCCACATGCACTTCTAGAATCTTCACATCCTTAACCACCTTCTTCCCACTACACTTTTTACAGCGGTCCTTCTCACTGATCACTTCACCCTCTCCATTACAATCCGAGCACATCTGCTGCATCTGTTGGAGCATTCCTGGAGCCAATTGTCTCGTTACGGTGCGCACGCCATGTCCTTTACATGTAGAACACTTCTGTACAGCCCCCCCTTTCGCCCCCTTTCCGTTGCAAGTGATGCAAAGAATGCTCCTGGTAAGTTTTAGTTTGGTGGTTTTCCCATTGTGGAGGTCTTCCAGGGACACGTCGATCTTGCTGATCTTGTCCTCTCCTTTCCTTCGACCTCCGTTGCGTCCACGCCGATTTCCGAACATTTGAAACAGACCGCCTCCGCCAAAGATGTGGGACATGATGTCATCCATCCCCGACACGCCCCCCTCCTGTCCATGCCGCAGGCCATTCTCCCCATAGCGGTCATAAAGTGCTTTCTTCTCTGGGTTGGTCAGAACCTCGTAGGCGAAACTGATTTCTTTAAACTTTTCACCACCAGTTGGGTTTTTATCAGGGTGATATTGTATTGCCAGTTTGCGGTATGCCCTCTTGATTTCACTTTCTGTGGCAGACGGAAGCACGCCAAGGATATCATAGAGCTTGGTATCATTCGCCATGATGGAGGAGAGTCAGAGAGGAAGTCAGGAAGACATATTTCCCATCTGTGAGCCATTATAAAGATATTTCTTTTGCGTATATGGTGATGTCACTAATTGCCATGGTGATTGCCTGATTGGTTTTGTAGTTTCAAGTCGATTGTGTGTCCGTGTGTACCACGGAGACGATTTGATTGGCTGAGCACGGAATGTGACGTATGACGATGTTATGATGTATGTACTGTATGATGATAAGAGCGCCCCTCACTTCACACAAGTGTGATTTGTCATTTATTCAGGGATCAATTGAGAGCCAGCTCTCTTTTCCAATGATGTCCTGATTACAGTAAACATAACATACAATTTAAACACACACAAATAACACATTACAAGATAATAGACATTTCAGAACAAGTATACAGCTAGATTTCAGAGTATTCATTACAAGACTTTTAAATCGATCAATTGAAATCAGGAACAGTTTTAAAATGTATAGACAGTTCTGGGTTGTATTAATGAAAAGCTGTCTTACCCAGCTCAGAATTAACAGTCTCTAAAACAAGCAGTTAAAAAGTCACATTTGCTTTTGACTAGCCCGAATCTACAAGCTGTGAGCTTAATTGTACATCCGATTTTTGCTATACTGTTGTGTGATGTTGATGCATGACAAAGTAAAGTATCAAATAGGGCATTCATTGATGTAAGAAGTGGAACATTATGAACATTATTATGTACAGTAAAAGTACAAGGACAGATGGAGATACGTTTCTGCCTAAAAGCAGTGGTCTAAAGTAACTAAGTACATTTACTGTAAGTACTGTAGCCTACTTAAGTGCAATTCTGAGGTATTTGTACTTTACTTGAGTATTTCCAACTTCAAATACTTTTACTTCTACTCCACTACATCACGGATCCAAATATTGTACTTTTACTCAACTACATTTATTTGAAAACTTTATAGTTACTAGTATACTTTTTGATACAAAACATCATTAACCACTTCAGTCCTATATTACATTTTGGCCATTTGAAAATAGCCGATCTACAAGTTACACTGCGTCACCATGTGACCTCCCAGACCCAGTGCCGGTTCTAGGCCTTTTGAGGCCCTAGGCAACATATTATACAGAGCCCAAAATGTTTATAAACAAATCACAAATGTTTATAAACAAATACCAAAATGTTTATAAACAAATACCAAAATGTTTATAAACAAATCCCAAATCCCTTGGTCCTACCCCCCCGACCATGAGACTTACTACAGGTAAACTGGTAGTGGTCCTACCCCCCCCCCCCCCATGAGACTTACAAATCCCAAATGTTTATAAACAAATCCCAAATGTTTATAAACAAATCCCAAATGTTTGTAAACAAATCCCAAATGTTTACAAACAAATCACAAATGTTTATAAACAAATCACAAATGTTTATAAACAAATACCAAATGTTTATAAACAAATACCAAAATGTTTATAAACAAATCCCAAATCCCTTGGTCCTACCCCCCCGACCATGAGACTGGTAGTGGTCCTACCCCCCCCCCCATGAGACTTACAAATCCCAAATGTTTATAAACAAATCCCAAATGTTTGTAAACAAATCCCAAATGTTTATAAACAAATCCCAAAATGTTTATAAATAAATCACAAATGTTTATAAACAAATCACAAATGTTTATAAACAAATACCAAAATGTTTATAAACTAATCCCAAATCCCTTGGTCCTACCCCCCCGACCAATAGACCTCCCAGTTTCAGGGCACACTCTAACCACCAGTAAGACGTGCAAACGCGGGAAGCGAACGCAGCTCGTACATATTTGGGTTTTGGACGTATAGCTGCTTTGGGGACTCCTTATTATGGTTATGGCTGAGTCATGGTGACACAAATCACTCAGCTCCATATATGGGCACAAAAGCGGGACAGACGGACACACAGACAGACAGACAGACAGACATGATCTGCTAGGTCTCATAGTAAGTGCTCACTGAATTCACAACAAGGCCACTGACTGGTTTATTTAGCCTAGACCCAAAGCCTTGCTGAATATGTCCACATGTAGGAGATACACATAGGAGATACAAAGAGGCAAACTTTGATCAAAATAACAATTCTTCTATACATTCTCTAATTGTGTAGACTTCTTGTAAATGAACTTAAGTAATGCAGATGTTTAACCATAATTTGACTCGAGGTTTAAATGATGTCATAATTATTTAGCGGAAGTTTGACCTAATTTCACAAAAATAAGCCATTTGCTCAGACACTTCTCCATTCATTGTCATTGGGAATTTAATGTTTGTGTAAGACGAAAGCCTACACTAATAGCGGAGTATAGGAAGGGCTAATGCCCCTCCAAAATGCCTACTTGCAGTATGCACAAATATGTCCCTCGACCAATCAGGAATCACCCTTTTACATAATAGTTATAAACGGTTGAAGTGGATATCTGGAATGGGATTCATGGGGACATATAACTTGTGTGCGAAGCGCAAGTTGTTGGCAGATCGTAACCGTTGACCTCTGCAAATATGGTGACCTGACCGGTGCTGTATAGGCTATATATACATGAGTGTGTGGCCCACCACTTGTATTGACTGACTACTACAAAAAAACATGTCAATTGTGTTTGTCTAAAGTCATGCAACATGGTCACTATCTACTGCAACGTGGCCTTTCTTCATACACCAATACATCATAAGTAAATAAGTTATGAGAGCAGTTCAAGGACACAGGACAGAGTCTTGAGACCACAGTGGAATCCACGGCTTTCTTGGAGGAAGGCGGAAACAAATGTAGTGTATATGTAGGCCTACATGCATACCACTATACACTACATCTCTACTCGACATACTGTTTTCCACTGCAGGTGGGACCACATCCACATTCTAAAATTCTAAAAGTAAATAATACTAAACACTAACCTGTACAATCCAACAAAAAGCAGATTTAGATTTTAGGCTAGAAATAGACCATACAGTTTAAATATAACTTCAGTCAATAAAAAAGATTGTCTCAGACCAACAAAAGATCACCTGGGACCCATCCGCTGTCTGCATGGGGAACCGTTATTTAAAGGCCTACAATGTAATGATCATTAAAGAAAGTGGTGAAAAAATACAAAAAGACACAAACAAAGGAAAGACAGGGGCTTAACAATGGCCGGAGCCATTTGGAACTCCTTTGGGACGGTTCACCCCTTCGGTGACACACAGTAAAAAAATATGGTGGTGAGAACATCTGAGTCATCTCCATATTTGGGGGAAAAACTCCATATATGGGCAAAATGAGAGAGGGACATGAAGACAATTAGACGGCTGGCCCCTTAAAAACAGAAGTGAGGTAGTTCTTTATGAGTGTGTTGAACAAGGTTGTAAGCTAACGACGGGTCACTTCACGACCACGTCCTCCGGAGTTCTCCTTCAGAATACGCTGGACGTTCTTCTCAAACAGCTGCCGGTCTGTCCTCAGGACCTCGGCTGCTTCCTTGTTCAATGGATCCTCCGGGTTAGGCTCTGCTAATACGTGCTGCAGACCATAGACGATGTGGTTTATCGACAACACGGGGTTCCAGTCCTCTCGTAAGATGTTTAGGCAAACATTTCCTTCTTGGTCAATGTTGGGATGATATACGTTGGTCTCACACTTTACCTTGGGGGCGTCATGCGGGTAGCCAAGTCCCACCTTGAAGGGGAAGACAAACTTGCCGCCTTTGTAAAAACCCTCGTCTGGCGAGATGATGACTTTGAAGTTGAGCAGGTCATCGGGGTCAGGGAAGATGATTTCACACGTCTTTGGCAGGTTCAGATCACTGATGTCTTTCTGTATTCGTAGCTGGGCTGCACTCTGTTTCTTACCCCCGGCCTTGTTCCCTCCGGCAGGTTTCTCCTCTTTCTTCTGCTGCTTCCCCGGAAAGCGCATCATCTTCAGTCAGTCCAGGGTTTTACAAGCCTAGAAGCAGCAATTTCTCTACAAGCAGTGCAAGATTATTATAAGGGGAAAACCTGGCTGAGCCTTTATAAATATTATTCCTGATGACGACACCGACCATGATGTTCACCAGCTCTGTCCAAATTGTGTCAACTCAGCTGGAAGCGCATTGCCAAGGTATAGGGTCAGTAGGCTATATGTCCTGCTGCCTGACACTATACAGTTTATATTTATTTAATAAATCTAAAACAATAATATAACTGGGCACGAAGTTATTTTTTTTTTAAGTTAAGTTATTTTTAAGTTAAGTTTTTAACTTAGCCATAACCATATAAGGAGTCCCCAAAGCAGCTATACGTCCAAATATGGAGTGTGTTGCATCAATCACAAACAAATCGCTCCATATATGGGCACAAAGGGGGGGGACACGGACACACACACACAGACAGACAGACATGATCTGCTAGGTCTCATAGTAAGTGCTCACTGAGTTCGCAATGATCGATTAATGTCTTCTGGTGGTCTTAATGGTCTTCTTTCTCTCAACTTCAGTGTTCTATGTACACTCATCATGGAAACTCGCTTCCAGTCAGGGCTGATGACATATTTGGGCATGGCTGGTCACATCACGTGACATCATGACACACGAGCACGCTTTATAAAGGCTACTTAGTCTTCCGATCACAAGTTGGAATCAAAGAGCAACGAACAGCCATCATGGAAGGGAATAAGATATCGCAGAAGACATGGGAGATGGAAAACAGCGTGCAGGAGATTCAGAGCATAGATGAATTGTACAAGTATGACAAAGATCGACAGCAGAAACTCCTCGATGCAAAGCCATGGAAATCCAATGTTCACTATTTCAAGAACTGCAAGATCTCAGCATTGGCACTGTTGAAGATGGTGATGCATGCCAGGTCAGGAGGCAACCTTGAGGTCATGGGTCTGATGTTAGGGAAGGTACATGGTGACACCATGATCATCATGGACAGCTTTGCCCTACCGGTGGAAGGCACAGAGACCCAAGTTAATGCTCAGGGTGCAGCATATGAATACATGGCTGCCTACATGGACAATGCCAAACGGGTTGGTCGGCTAGAGAACGCTATTGGCTGGTACCACAGTCACCCAGGCTATGGATGCTGGCTCTCGGGCATAGATGTCGGCACTCAGATGCTCAACCAGCAGTTCCAGGAGCCTTTCGTGGCTATTGTGGTAGACCCCACTCGGACCATATCGGCAGGGAAAGTCAACCTTGGTGCCTTCAGAACCTACCCGAAGGATTACAAGGCTCCAAATGAAGGACAGGCGGAATATCAAACAATCCCCTTGAACAAGATCGAAGACTTCGGTGTGCACTGTAAACAGTATTATGCCTTGGAGGTCACTTACTTCAAGTCATCCCTTGACATAAAACTCCTGGAGCTCCTTTGGAAGAAATATTGGGTGAATACCTTAAGCTCTTCCAGTCTTCTTACAAACTCAGAGTACATTACAGACCAGGTGTTCGACCTGTCTGAGAAGCTAGAGCAGTCAGAGGCACAACTGGGAAGAGGCAGTGGCATGTCGAACATGCACGACCGGAGGTCTGACGACAAGCTGGCCAAAGCAACAAGAGACAGTAGCAAGACAACCATAGAGACAATACATGGTCTGATGTCTCAAGTCATCAAGGACAAACTCTTCAACCAAATCAACGCTAAGTAACTCAATTACTAGCCAGTTTTCAGTGAATCTTGCACAGCCAGGAGGACACATGAAAACAACATGCACGGTTTAAAAAGATAAATATATAAATGTGCCATCCGTGCGATACGATGACACATGGCCACGATCTGTCTGGTAGAACGAGAAACATGAAGAACTTCGTCACTCCCCCAAATCCCCCATTGTGATCAGACAAAACTGGATTGTGTGGTTCTTGAGATCCAAATGGGAATGGTGTGGTTTCATACGGATCTCAGGCTTAATTCGGCCATTGTCAATTTGTGGCGTAAATTAAAGGTATACAGTATTCCAAAAAAGTATAAAACATTATGAATAAAACAACACTGGGTCCGGTAACGGCGTGGCTTCATGGGAATCTCGGACCTCACGGGGTCAGATTATGACGGCAGTTGTCTATGACGTCACTGACGTGTCTATGAAGCATGAATCCATATTTGGGCAAAGTTTCAGCCTCATTTGAAATCATTCACTTCAGAGTCTAGCTGATGAGTTCATAGATCTTTTTCCTTTTTAAGGCGAGTCCATCTGTGTATGTTGGGCTAATCTCGCAACGGTTCTGTGCATGTCTGGGGATTTTGGAGTCATACGTCATACAGTAGATCTCAACCTGTGGGTCGGCCCACATGATTTTGGGGAGGGTCCCAGATGACAGAAAAGCGAAAGAATAATAGTGATTAAAGAATTTAATTTTCCAACTGAAATTGGCAGGGAAACATGCTGCCCAAAACTTATAACCAAAACAAAGAAATACTAAAAAGGTTTCTCTCCTGCGGCCACCCCTGCAGGCTGTGGAGAAAAGCAGATCTGAAGAGAGAAGGTCTCTTAAATAGTGTTTGGGGAGACAATGGCCAGGTGTCTCCCCTTCCACTCATCATCTCTGGCTCCGCCCTCCAATCCAGCACTGCATTAGAATGGTTAAAGGCACAGCCACACACACACACAGAACCCCAGAGTAGACTAAAGGCCCAGGGGACCGTCACAATACTATAACAATAAGTTTTTGAAAATAGCAGATCTACAAGCAGCAGATCAGCTATTTTCACCATATTTATCTGTGGAACCCAGTCAAACAAAATGTAATGCCTCAACTCCTACAATTCCAAGATCTTGTCAGACTCAAATATGCCAGAGCCATAGAGTATAGACAGAGTTGCGACATTGAGGGGACAGAAAACAGGCCGGTCACGTGGTTCATGGACTCGCGCGAGCCCATAGACTCCAATGCATTCCGTAAATGTCCGGTGTCCCTATTCGCCAATAGAAGTCTATTGGCCCCATGAGCATGAAGTGAACGGAGTTGTCGTAACTCTGTCTTACTCTATGGAAATATGCTACTAATCCTGACGTCACAGGCTGGCCACATGTCTGAGATCCACGTGCCACGCCTTCACAACCACATTGAATGGAATTGGGCAAAAAAACAGAAAATGTGATTCTCGAAATCCATATGTGTATTAGAGGCACTTTAAAAAAAAAAAAATCTATGTAAAGAATTGACATACAGTATGTACCAGTAAGACGCGCAAACGCGGGAAGCGAACGCAGCTGAGACCCTGCAGATCATGTCTGTCTGTCTGTCTGTGTGTCTGTCCCGCTGTTACTGTATATGTGGACCTGGCCCCTTTTGTGCCCATATATGGAGCTGAGTGGACCTGGCCCCTTTTGTGCCCATATATGGAGCTGAGTGATTGCTGATGCAACACACTCCATATTTGGATAGCGGGACAGACACACGGACACACGGACACACAGACAGACAGACATGATCTGCTAGGTCTCATAGTAAGTGCTCATTGCGTTCGCAATGATGACCAGCTACATTGAGGAGGTACTCATCTAGCCTGGAAACAAGACAAATCTGCAGACATCTGTCAGAAAGAATATTTACAACTGGCCCCAGAACAACAGGTTAGCACTAATGAATGGCTTTTCGGAAATTACGTCAGGTAATTATTAGGGTAAATTATGATGTAATTTGTGCCAGCCAAGTCTAGGACATTGAGGATATTACAATGTTTGTCTATAGCCCTGGCACTGCACTTACTTGTATAATAATGACTTATTTTACATCATGTGGCCAATATACTGTAAATACAGTGGGCGCCCATCACTTCACACAAGTGTGAATTTTGAGGGGCGCTAGCCCCTCCTATATACAGCTATATACAAACATTAAATGCCATTGACAATGAAGGGAAAATTTACATATATGTAGACGAGCAAATCGGCTAAATCACATGAATTCAGTTGTTCATGGGCGTGATATATGAACCACTTCCGGATTTCCATACCTTGGTATTAAAGTTTCTCCCAATATAAAAGATTTGTCACGCCTGAATTTGGTCCCATGAGTAGCTGGGGATGAACTCTGCTTTTGGTGACAGGTTTTCGATGTTTGGTATATGGTGTTAAGTCTGATCTATAGTGCAGTCTATAGGAGTGACGGCCGCCCGAACCTCTAGTATGCACAATGTGCACACTGGGTGATAACACCATCACCATGACGTCATATTGACTGTGTTTATGAATTCACAGTGATGTCAGTGTGACGTCAATTGCTCACTATACCTATTTAAACATTTCTACATGTCCTTTCCCTGCTGTTCATTTGAGAAGTCGCTCAGATCACAAAGTTCTCAATAGTCTAGTGTGTGGTTTTCTCTGGTTTGCACATGTCCATTTCAGTGCATGCAACTACAATGACATGACCGTCTTAGAAAGATCACAACAAGAACACATGCATGCTGGACACACCAACTGACTGCTTTGTCAGCCGAATGTTACTTGTTTGTGTACATGGAATAATGCCTATATTGGGAATTGATGTATACTTTAGCAGGCTCCAGACATTTATTTTAATTGTATTTATGGATGGTAATTTCATGAAAGCTGCTCTCACTTCTGGTTCAGCAAATTTGTGCAAGGTTGGTTTATAGGGCAAACACGCTGCCTCCCCGTACTAACCCCGAGACTATACACAGTATTTTGAGTCTACCCAGTACAGTATGGACCTCAATGGGATGCATAACTGGCATGCTCGTTGTCACACTAAACCAACATACTGTAATGTCTGTAGAGAAGCTATGTGTGGAATAACCTCACATGGACTATCCTGCGAAGTGTGCAAGTTCAAGGCTCATAAGCGATGTGCTGTCCATGCGACCAACAACTGTAAATGGACCACGCTGGCATCCATAATATGCAAAGACGTCATCGAGGACGAGGAGGGGGTCTCCATGCCTCATCAGTGGTTGGAGGGGAACCTGCCCGTCCATGCTAGATGCACCATCTGTGATAAAACATGTGGCAGTGTCCTCAGATTGCAAGACTGGAGATGCATCTGGTGTAAAGCTACGGTACACACTCGTTGTAAGGAGCAGCTGTCGTCCAAGTGTCCTCTGGGGCGGTGTAAAGTCTCCATTATCCCACCGACTGCACTCAACACTATTGACTCTGATGGTTTCTGGGAGGCATCCTGTCTTCCATCCTGTACCAGCAGTCCTCTTCTAGTTTTTGTCAACTCCAAGAGCGGAGGCAACCAGGGAGTGAAGTTCCTCAGACGTTTCAAACAGCTGCTGAACCCTGCTCAGGTGTTTGATCTGGGGAACGGAGGACCAAACCTAGGTCTGCGTCTGTATCAGAGGTTTGATAAGTTTAGCATTTTGGTGTGTGGTGGTGATGGAAGTGTCAGTTGGGTGCTGTCTGAGATAGACACACTGACATTGCACAAACAGTGCCAGCTGGGTGTGTTGCCATTGGGAACGGGGAATGACTTGTCAAGGGTTCTGGGATGGGGTGCAGCCTGCGACGATGACAGAAAAGTACCTCAGATACTGGAGAAACTTGAGAGAGCTAGCATCAAGATGTTAGACAGGTGGAGTATTATGGTACAGGACACCAAGTCTCCACAGCAACAGTTGGCCTCTAATCCCTCTATGGTTACAGAGGACTCCAGTACCGAGAACATGGAACGTTATACAACAGAGAAGCTTGTGATGAATAATTACTTTGGCATAGGACTGGATGCTAAGATCTCCCTGGACTTCAACAACAAGAGAGAGGAACATCCGGAGAAATGCAGAAGTCGTACTAGGAACAGGATGTGGTATGGGATTATGGGTATCAGTGAACTGCTACAAAGAACCTACAGGAACCTCGAACAGAGGGTCCTGCTAGAGTGTGATGGTCGTCCCATTGCGTTGCCCAGTCTACAGGGTATCGTTGTTTTGAGCATTCCCAGCTATGCAGCAGGGACCAACTTCTGGGGAGGAACCGAGAAGAATGATGTATTCGCTGCTCAGTCATTTGATGATAAGGTGTTGGAGGTGGTTGCTGTGTTTGGCATCATGCAGATGGCTGTGTCTAGAGTCATCAACCTACAGCATCACCGCATCGCACAGTGTTGTACGGTAAAGATCACCATCCTTGGAGATGAACGTGTTCCTGTGCAGGTAGACGGGGAGGCATGGCTTCAACCCCCAGGATTCATTGAAATCATCCACAAGAACCAAACTCGGACCCTCACTAGAGTGTGAGTGTTTGAGAGTATTCTCGAATCCTGGTTGGGAAGATAGAGATGTGAATGCTCCCGCCCACAAACATCCCTCCCTTCCCAGGCTAGATAGAAATAGACTAGATAAAGTGCCCCTCGGGGCACAGGTCTCCTCTGAAACTCTGATGCTGGCATTCAAAGCAACCAAAGGTATGGCTCCCCCATATCTTGCAAGTATGATCGAACCCTACAAACCCTCCCGCTCACTCAGATCAGCCAACGCAGGGAAGCTGGAAGTACCCTCACTAAAAACGCCGGGACAACGCTCCACACGTCCCAAACTCTTCTCCCTTCTGGCTCCAAAACTGTGGAATGCACTTCCCATTGCAGTCAGAACTGCAGCATCACTCCCAATCTTCCGCCGTAGTCTGAAAACCCACCTTTTCAGACTCCATCATGGCCCATAGCATTTACCCCACCCCCTTAGATAGCAATTCTGTAGACTTAGATAGCATTTGATACAGACTTATAGCATGTTATGTAGACAGCATATTGTGCATTGTATGTAGTCATAGCACGTCATAGTTGCGAACGCAGTGAGCACTTACTATGAGACCTAGCAGATTATGTCTGTGTCTGTCTGTCTGTCTGTCCCGCTATCCAAATATGGAGTGTGTTGCATCAGCAATCACTCAGCTCCATATATGGGCACAAAAGGGGCCAGGTCCACTCAGCTCCATATATGGGCACAAAAGGGGCCAGTGATTTGTTTGTTGTGGACCTGGCCCCTTTTGTGCCCATATATGGACACAATTTATTCTAATTGTTATTGCAATTTACGATCTGCGTTCGCTTCCCGCGTTCGCGCGTCTTACTCGTGATAAGAGCTGATGATTCCGATAAATATGGCGTAAAGTAAAGATCAAAACATTTAAAAAAAGATATGCATGGAGCAAGCACGGAGGTGCCTTGCCTGAGCCAAAAACACCATATTTGGCTTTTTATTTTTTATTTTTTTACGAGACCTATGATATCATCTGTAACCACTTTTAACATCTGTCCAGAATGTATGAAAAGGCTTTGAAACATGTTTATTTTTCCACCGGAATGCCTTCTTTTAAAAACTTAATGTAATCCACTTTTAGCTGCTGTGTACTGTCTGTCTTTGGCCTGCCGCGGGTTCTGTCCATGGCAGAAAGTGGGTCTTACGACCATCTGTTCAAGATCCTCTTGATCGGCGAACCCGGCGTGGGAAAGTCCAGCCTGCTCAGGCGCTACGTGGACGACACCTTTGCAGAGGACGGCGTTGGCGGCGAGGGCGGCGCTGGTGCCGCCGCGGACTACAAGAGTAAGTTCATCGAGGTAGACGGCGCCGTGGTCAAGCTGCACATATGGGACACGAGCGGTAAGGGCATCACCGCCAAATGCCTCCGAGGAGCCCAAGGCTTTCTGCTGGTGTACGACGTGACGCGGAAGTGTTCGCTCAGAGCCCTGAAGCGCCACTGGCTCAAGGAGCTCGACAGGCGCGTCAACAGGAGCGTCAGGAGGATGCTGGTGGCCAACAAGTGCGACAAGGGCGAGGCCGGCGAAGAGGGCGTTGCCGAGTTTGGCTTTGCCGCCGCCAGGAAGTTGGCCGACAAACGGGGGATTCCTTTGATGAGGGCCAGCGCTAAAACCAACGACAACGTGCAGGAGGTCTTCGCAAGCATGGCGGCCGAGATCAAGGAGGAGGCGGCGAAGGTGCATGAAGGTTACGAGAGCATCGGGACCCTTCTTGACAGGATGCACGCGTGGGAGAGGGCCGAGGACGCCCGCAACGGCGCGCCAGAGGGTGGAGCTATCGTCAGCGGAGCGCCAGAGGGTGGAGCTATCGACAACGTTACGCCAGCTGGCGCAAAGAAAGGGGCTCTGAACTCAATTTTAGCTATTTTTTATAGGCTATAGGCCTACACGCTTTAGCAAGATATGAAAATTAATATTATTATGGCTGAGAACATAATTTCCCCTTCTGTCCATGTGTGTGTGTGTGTTCTTTTTTTAATAAGCATCTGTGAAATGTTCGCATACAGGCATATACAGTTTTCACTGTTGTTTAGAAACACAAAAATCACACCCGTGTGAAATGAGGGGCGCTCTTTTCATACATCAATTTATGTTAGCGGACTTTTGACATAGGTACATAATGATGAAGGTGGTCCTTTATTGGCCAAGCGCTTGATGTATATTTTGATAGATTATGCCTTTCTACATATGTCATAATTGTTCACATAGCCTAACACTTATATAGGCCTATAGGAGTTCACATGTATGCAGAGAAGCCTAAGTGAAGAGGTCAGAATCAAATTATCCATGCAGGCTATATTGTTTTTGACTAAAATAAAAACCTGTAGGCTTAACAATCCAAATTAACCTATACCTAATTTTACAAAGGAGAATTTTACAATGAGAAATGTATTCTCATTTACATCCTAAATTTTAGCTTGGATCCCAAATTAAAGCCAATTTAATTTTAGACCTGAATTAAACCCCCAATTTAATATCAATATTACTCCCTCCTCACCAACATGTGATTCGTTAGCCGATTTGCTCGTTTACATGTGACGTAAGTTTTCCCTTCAATGTCAATGGCGTTTAATGTTTTGATGTTTAATTTACCTCATATTTAGCGGAATTATCAGATCTTATCATCATACATCCTCATGCATCATCTCATACTGACCAATCAAAATGCCTGTTGCCTGTGATTGGTTATAGGCCTACCTGATTTGCTCGTTTACATATGACGTACATTTTTCCTTCAATCCGTCAATGTGTTTAATGTTTTGATGTTTAATTTACATCGTATTTAGTAGAATTCTGACGTAATTTCTCCATTCATTGTCAATGGCAAATATTGAGACGTGTGGGGACAAGATTTGACCTGAATTCCCCTTTCATTGTCAGTGACGTCTGGGGATAAAAGCTGTTTATAGAAGGGGCTAGCGTCCCTTAAAAATAACAATCACAACACGCTGTTGTAGTTTGTTAGCAAAGTAATTTTCCATATAAATAGCCTATTCTGATCTACTGTCACTGTCAGTAGATCAATGGCCACGTGTCATTTTGTTTACTTATTTGGTTCCCTTAACAAAGTCCTGTGTGAACGAACGTTAAGCGGACCAGAATGTAAGTGTGAAAGTGCCCTAAAACTATGATGAAAAATGTTCGTCGACTCGACAACAAAATAAAAACTAGACTAAAATGTTGGGGATGGGAGGGACTATAGCGGAGAAGAGATCCAGTAGAACTAAAAGGCATGCCACTTATATGCTTGGGTGTGCTCGGGTTGAACTAAACAGTGGTGTACCGTTCGTTATACACTATATACGTAGTATGCCGTGCTGAAGTTTTTTTGGGGGGGGGAAGCCTATACCGTCTGCTAATCATTTCATCCATTGACCACACGCAAGAGTATATAGGCCAGGTGTAGCTAATCAGTGCTGATTACATCTCAGGAATGGCTGAGCCCTGGACACACCCCTCTGTGGATTTGCCTATACGTGTGCATGTCGTGTAGGGGATAATTGCGAAAGCAGTGAGCACTTACTATGAGACCTAGCAGATCATGTCTGTCTGTCTGTCTGTGTGTGTGTGTGTTTGTCTGTCCCGCGCCGCTATACGTCCAAATATGGAGTGTGTTGCATCAATCACAAACAAATCACTCAGCTCCATATATGGGCACAAAAGGGGCCAGGTCCACATATACAGTAACAGCGGGACAGACACATACAGACAGACAGACAGACATGATCTGCAGGGTCTCAGCTGCGTTCGCTTCCCGCGTTTGCGCGTCTTACTTGTACATATGTATAGATGTATAGCTTATATGTATAGTTTCATTATAGATATTCCACTGTTACTTTCTTAGCTTACGCATGTTCATGATAAATGTTTTTATGTGATGTATTCCCATGCTTTTTTGTTCTTGCTTAATGTAAATCGCTCTGGATTAAGAGCGTCTGCTAAATGCCTAAATTGTAAATTGTAATGTGAAAAGGTTGGGGATATATTCCTCAGCTTTGTAGGAAAGTCCAAGATTTCACATAAATTGCACACTGCGTTCATGATTTGAGGCGTTTTGTTCAAAACGGGCCAATCCTGCAAACTTTGAAGGCCAATGTTAGCCAATTAGGATGGAATATGAAGTATCGGACAGATCCATCTTGAACACATGACTATAGAGATAGAGTGTAATGATTTTTGGAAAGAATCTAGAGGAGTAATAGCAAAAACTAGTCATCCAGGGAGTCTGTGTGTAAAATTTGGCATCGACCGGGTTAACAGGCCTGGTGGAGATAGATAGATAGATAGATAGATAGATAGATAGATAGATAGATAGATAGATAGATAGATAGATAGATAGATAGATAGATAGATAGATAGATAGATAGATAGATAGATAGATAGATAGATAGATGCGGTAGGTAGATGGATACGGTAGAGATACAGAGGCCTCAAGAGATACAGAGCATGCAGACACTCAAGTTTGAATAAAGCCAAACTCAACTTTGTGACATGCCACTGTCAATCCCATGATCACCACCTGCTCCCATAGCAAATGAAGGAGAAGCCCCCAAACCATCAGGTCACTGGGTGGTACGTACATTTGTTATGGTGTTTTAATATTATCAATACATTTGGCTAAATGAAGGCCTGTAAAGTGCTCTGCAATAATAAATAATAAATGAAATTGAACAAAACAAGAAAAAAAGAAAAAAAAAACTAAAAAGCCCTGCGTATTGCTTGGCGGGGAGAAATAAAAACAGAAGTGCTATCAATTCCTGACAAGAATTGATCTATACAATAAAAAAGCTCTGGGTTGAGTACGAAAATGATGAGCATTGTTCTATAATGTCTCTAAAATAAAAACGTGTGGTAAAAAAAGACCTATGATATGTAATGTATGCACACTGGGTCATCAGTGATACGTTGAGTTAAGACTGTTCTATCCTGCTGCAGTCATTGTGTCATGCCTAGCATTGTTCGCTATTGTTTCACTCATTGGGTCACTCATGACTGGGTGAGTGAGTGCTATTGAAGTCATTGGCTCTGTCTGTATAGTGTGAATGGCGGAGGTAAACAGACGTGTTTCTTTCGTGCTGCGACTTTCGTCGCGTGATCCTTTTCAAACATAATAAACTGATCTATGCAATTAAAAAAATTAAGCCCTGGGTCTGAGTTGGGAAAGGAACAAAAGTGCTTTGCGTAACGTTGTCGCTCACGACTAGTACTGATCTACGCAGCTATGGCTACATTTTTAAAGCAGCTCGCCCAACACTCTCTCTCTCTCCAAGGTCCACATGAGCAGAGTGGTCACTTCCAGCGCAAAACACCCTTCTCGCGCGAATTAATCTTTTTTAGTTGCGGCCAGGCACCAGCCGTCTCCATAAGATTGGTGATGTCCGAGTAGTACCTGGGGTAGTTCAGTCTCCAGTCAGTGCGGTCCATGACCGACTCCATCAGTGGTGTGGTGGATATCCATCCTATCTCCTGACTCTCGCACTCTGTGTGGGTGTAATTCTGGGTAGGGTCCTTGCAATGAGACCTGTCGATGACCTCCGTCAGTTCAGGGTCGTTGTCCGA
Organism: Protomyctophum bolini; assembly: GCF_963924005.1. Lineage (NCBI taxonomy): Eukaryota > Metazoa > Chordata > Actinopteri > Myctophiformes > Myctophidae > Protomyctophum > Protomyctophum bolini. Next base: position 39,292,452 of record NC_137871.1, read on the forward strand.
CCTGGGGCCTTTTCTTGGTCTGTCTGATGCGCGACCTGTTTCATCTAAATCGTGGTTGAAATTTCTGTGGATTGTGTTCCATCTTTGCTCATTTCGGACCTCGTCGGACCAAATCATATTCTCGTGGACAGTGGTCAGTGCCCGTTGTGGCGCTTTATCAAATGACATTATGGCTAGTACACTTCGATCCTAAAACTATTAGATTTCTTATTCTTCTTCTTCTTCTAATTTCCCACCTAGATTATATAGTCGCCTGTTTGCAGTGACCTCTTATAAAGGACATTTAAGACACGTCACGCTACATGTGACATCACCAACCGTTGCCAGGGTGATTAGGCCCGTCTTTCTGGGGGATGGGCGACATTCACATGTAGTGTTGTAGTCGAGTCCACCTAAAGCCAGTCCAAGTAACTCAAGACTCAAGACCCAAGTCAGAGTGGGGGCGAGTCCGAGTCAAGACCGAGTGCGGGAGGGGGTCCAGTCCGAGTCGAGACCGACGGGAGGCGAGACGGAGACCAGATTATTTTTGTCCTTTTCCTCCAGGTACAGAAAACACTGCGAGAGCAGGCAGGCACGTCAGCTATACTCCGTTACTTAACAGATAGCTATAGCTGTCTATAAGCACCAGACAGCCCTCTTATAATGTGGGTATAATAACATTATTTCATTGCATTCTAGTGACTTGTGTCATGGGGGAGGAGTCCCAAGTCCCTTGGTCAGAAACCGAGACGAGTAAATGAGACCGGACAAGGACTCGAGTAGTACAACACTACGGTGCGGTAACCATTAAGAGAGTGAATGCACCTTTATAGAGGGTATATGCGCATGCATTGCCATGCATAGTGAGTGACAGGGGAGTGGCAATCTGATAGGACTTGTCAGTTTGGATGTATGGGCTGTCAATGCCAGAAACCTGCAGGCTGCATTAAGTGTAGGTGGGAGCCACATACAGTATGGCCCCCAGGCCCATACCGTAAGCCCATTTGGAATTATAACAGCTGAAATCAATAATAAATGAGTATTTCAATATTAACCTGCGGGCCGCATTAAGTGAAGGTGGGGGCCACATGTTTTTCTTTTATCCCATCTATGGGATAAAACAATTATAATCTTCTCCCTGTGATGTGGCCCTCTTAGTGGTTGTGGCCCCTAAGCGAATGCTTATACTGCTTATGCCTAGAACCGGCCCTTTGAGCATGCCTGACTCGGAACTCCATATACAGCAGGGTTCCCCAATTCATTTTCCTCAAGGGCCATATTTTGACTACGGTACCAGGCTGGGGGCCGAGTCGGCAAGCGCGAGGTGGAGGTCTTGCCCTGAAATTAATGTTCAGGGCAAGACCCCATTTGAAAAGGACCCCCAGTTTGACATGCAGAGGCTACTGACCCCAATTTAATGCCATTTATATCTGGGATCCTCCCCCCCCCAAAAAAGAAACCTTTTTTTGGGGGGAAATTCTTCCGTGGGCCACAAGGGGGCGCTCCGCGGGCCGCTAATTGGGGAACCCTGATATACAGTATGGGCATGAAGTCATTGGCTCTGTCTGTATAGTGTGAATGGCGGAGGTAAACAGACGTGTTTCTTTCGTGCTGCGACTGTAGTCACGTGATCCTTTTCAAAAATAATAAACTGATCTATGCAATTAAAAAACTAAAGCCCTGGGTCTGAGTTGGGAAAGGAACAAAAGTGCTTTGCGTAACGTTGTCGCTCACGACTAGTACTGATCTACGCAGCTATGGCTACATTTTTAAAGCAGCTCGCCCAACACTCTCTCTCCAAGGTCTACATGAGCAGAGTGGTCACTTCCAGCGCAAAACACCCTTCTCGCGCGAATTAATCCTTTTTAGTTGCGGCCAGGCACCAGGCATCTCCATAAGATTGGTGATGTCCGAGTGGTATAGGGGGTAGTTCAGTCTCTTGTCAGTGCGGTCCATGACCGACTCCATCAGTGGTGTGGTGGATATCCATCCTATCTCCTGACTCTCGCACTCTGTGTGGGTGTAATTCTGGGTAGGGTCCTTGCAATGAGACCTGTCGATGACCTCCGTCAGTTCAGGGTCGTTGTCCGACCCGGGGCCTTTTCTTGGTCTGTCTGAAGCGCGACCCATTTCATTTAAATCGTGGTTGAAATTTCTGTGGATTGTGTTCCATCTTTGCTCTTTTCGGACCTCGTCGGACCAAATTACTTTCTCGTGGACAGAGTCAAGTGCCCGTTTTGGCGCTTTATCAAATGACATTATGGCTAGTACACTTCGATCCTAAAACTATTAGATTTCTAATTTCCCACCTAGATTATATAGTCGCCTGTTTGCAGTGACCTCTTATAAAGGACATTTAAGACACGTCACGCTACATGTGACATCACCAACCGTTGCCATGGTGATTAGGCCTGTCTTTCTGGGGGATGGGCGACATTCACATGCAGTACCTGTGCAGTAGTGTTGTAGTCGAGTCCACCTAAAGCCAGTCCAAGTAACTCATAAATAATTAAAACAATTATAATCTTCTCCCTGTGATGTGGCCCTCTTAGTGGTTGTGGCCCCTAAGCGAATGCTTATACTGCTTATGCCTAGAACCGGCCCTTTGAGCATGCCTGACTCGGAACTCCATATACAGCAGGGTTCCCCAATTCATTTTCCTCAAGGGCCATATTTTGACTACGGTACCAGGCTGGGGGCAGAGTCGGCAAGTGCGAGGTCGAGGTCTTGCCCTGAAATTAATGTTCAGGGCAAGACCCCATTTGAAAAGGACCCCCAGTTTGACATGCAGAGGCTACTGACCACAATTTAATGCTATTTATATCTGGGATCCTCCCCCCCCCCCCAAATCAGGATCATTATAGGCAATTAGACCAACCCATTTACATGCAGACAGCTACAAAGGCCATAGCCATCATAAACAGACTTAAGGAAAAAAGGCACATAAACGCCAAACAACAACAATACTTAATAGGAGAGGATAGCCCACGAGCTAGGATATTTTATCTTTTACCAAAAATACACAAAAGCCCGGATTCATGGACAATACCATATGAAATTCCACCCGGGAGACCAATTGTGTCGGATTGTGGCAGTGAGACTTATCAGACAGCAGAGTTTATTGAATATTTCCTGAACCCACTGTCGATAAAACACCCCAGTTTTATAAAAGACACTTACGATTTTGTGGACAAAATTAAAGCTATTAAAGTAGGAAAGGAGGCCTTTCTATTTTCGATAGATATAGACAGCCTCTACACAAACATTGAAACAGAAGCAGGGCTACAAGCAGTTAGGGAAGTCTTTAGTAAATACCCAGACACAAGTCGACCAGAGGAGGAATTACTCCAATTACTAGACTTAAATCTAACCCAGAATGATTTTTCCTTTAACAACAAATTATATTTACAAATCAAAGGCACGGCCATGGGAAAGAGATTTGCACCATCTTATGCAAACATTTACATGAGCATATGGGAACAGACAGCACTAGAAAAATGCAGACTTAAACCGACACATTACTATAGATTTCTAGATGATATTTTTGGAATATGGGAACATAGCCAAGAAGAATTCCAGGAATTTATTGATGTTTTAAATAGCCATCATAGATCCATAACGATAAAATGTGACACACACAGAAAGGATTGACTTTCTTGATGTAACAATCTTCAAGGGCCCAAACTTTAACACAAATGGGAAACTAGACTTAAAAGTATTCTTTAAAGAAACAGACACTCACGCCCTATTACACAAAACGTCATTCCACCCGACACACTCCTACACAGGAATAGTCAAATCACAACTACTAAGATTCCATAGGATTTGCACGCAAAGAAGTGATTTCAAAATAGCTTGTAAAACTCTATTTAAGGCTCTCAGACTAAGAGGATACACTAGGACATTCCTCCGGAAAGCCCAAAATACCTTCTTAGAAATAAGAGTGCGGGATACAGGCCCCAAATTGGCCCTGATAACCAGTTATTCAACACAGACCACACTAGCCAACAACAGAATAAAAAGGAATTTTGAGAACCGAACGGACAATCTTCTAAAAGATTATAAAATGATATCGGCCTACAGAAAAAATAAAAACCTTAAAGATTATCTAGTACACAGCAAGCTAAAATAAATCAGCACACCAGCACGCCAGGGACCAGAATACTTCAAACCCAAACAATTAGTAAAAAATAGAACCACAAAACGCGTCAAATAACAGCCAGAACCAGCAACTGCATTTACTTAATCACATGTGAAAAATGTGGATTACAATATGTCGGAGAGACAGGTAAAACAATAGGTACTAGGCTGGGACGACACAGATACAATATTAACAATGCCAAAAAGACAACCACAAGATTGGTGCAACATTTCATGGCTCACGGCATTGAAGCTCTAAAATGTGCTGGACTTCAACACAATCCTAACTGGACAGTAGGACAAAGACGTTTTAATGAAAAACAGTGGATTAAGAACCTCAACACGGATTTTCCTGGAGGCTTAAACATGCCTAAAATCAGATCTTGAACACTACAAAACTTTAACTCAGGATTAAACTGGAGAAATCTAAAAATGATTGGATCAGACTTCCTTCGGATAAATGGCGAATGCATTTATTCCTTGCATTGTGCCTACACAGTGCACTGAAGTCTTTTAATTCCCCCCCCCCCCCCCCCCAAAAAAAGACTTTTTTTTTTGGGAAATTCTTCCGTGGGCCACAAGGGGGCGCTCCGCGGGCCGCTAATTGGGGAACCCTGATATACAGTATGGGCATGAAGTCATTGGCTCTGTCTGTATAGTGTGAATGGCGGAGGTAAACAGACGTGTTTCTTTCGTGCTGCGACTGTAGTCACGTGATCCTTTTCAAACATAATAAACTGATCTATGCAATTAAAAAAACTAAAGCCCTGGGTCTGGGTTGGGAAAGGAACAAAAGTGCTTTGCGTAACGTTGTCGCTCACGACTAGTACTGATCTACGCAGCTATGGCTACATTTTTAAAGCAGCTCGCCCAACACTCTCTCTCCAAGGTCTACATGAGCAGAGTGGTCACTTCCAGCGCAAAACACCCTTCTCGCGCGAATTAATCCTTTTTAGTTGCGGCCAGGCACCAGGCGTCACCATAATATGGGTGATGTCCGAGTGGTATAGGGGGTAGTTCAGTCTCCAGTCAGTGGGGTCCATGACCGACTCCATCAGTGGTGTGGTGGATATCCATCCTATCTCCTGACTCTCGCACTCTGTGTGGGTGTAATCCTGGGTAGGGTCCTTGCGATGAGCCCTGTCGATGACCTCCGTCAGTTCAGGGTCGTCGTCCGACCCGGGGCCTTTTCTTGGTCTGTCTGAAGCGCGACCTGTTTCATCTAAATCGTGGTTGAAATTTCTGTGGATTGTGTTCCATCTTTGCTCTTTTCGGACCTCGTCGGACCAAATTACTTTCTCGTGGACAGAGTCAAGTGTCCGTTTTCGCGCTTTATCAAATGACATTATGGCTAGTACACTTCGATCCTAAAACTATTAGATTTCTAATTTCCCACCTAGATTATATAGTCGCCTGTTTGCAGTGACCTCTTATAAAGGACATTTAAGACACGTCACGCTACATGTGACATCACCAACCGTTGCCATGGTGATTAGGCCTAGTTTAGGTGTTTATTCAGAACTACAATTATAATCTTCTCCCTGTGATGTGGCCCTCTTAGTGGTTGTGGCCCCTAAGCGAATGCTTATATTGCTTATGCCTAGAACCGGCCCTTTGAGCATGCCTGACTCGGAACTCTATATATGGGCATAAAAGAGACAGACAGACAAGACGGTAGGTAATAATAATAATAGCTTGAATTTATATAGCACCTTTCATGAACCCAAGGACACTTTACATTACATCAAAAACAATGAACAACCAACAAACAAATAAACAAAACAACAAACAGCTATTTGCCACAAGCCTTTAAAAGAGTCCAAAGATTTGTACTAAATAACTAAAACTGTACAAAACTTTAAAGTGTGGTCAAATTCAGAATGAAGATGACGAGGCCATACTGTATGGATACAGGTCAGCGCTATCAACAAGAATGTCATTGGCTAATTTACTTTGTCAGGTTTTGATTTCAGTGATTTAGTGTGACACTCTTGGCATTCTTTCTTTGGCATGGTGGCTTAACCACTTACTGTATGCCCTATTTCATACTTTGTTGCATGATGATGTCTCACGGCAAATCTACAATGAAACCTCACAGCTTGTTCCTTCACATTGTGAGCTTGGAGAGCTATTTTAGTTTTTTCCATGTCCATTGCCCAAAATAGGGATGACAGGTTCAAAGTCAAAGTCATACGATTTGTCATGAATCATTTAATTTGATTGGACCCCCTAATCCAACCCATTGACGCCGAGTGCCAAGCAAGGAGGCATTGGGTCCCATTTTTACAGTCTTTGGTATGACCCGGCTGGGGATTGAACCCCAACCTCCCAGTTTCAGGGCAGACACTCTAACCACAAGGCCACTTATTGTCTGGTGAACAGTAGGTGTAGGAGCCGCAATATGTTGCTTTCTAATGTGCTATTATTATTGACGTAAGGTATGTCACTTTAATGGGCACTGCTTAGGTAGTGGGCGTGTCACGGGGGCTGGGGCGCTGCCACTCTAGATTTCATGGCGTTACCTGTCACTTGGGTGAGGGAAGTTTGATAGAGATAGGAGGTGAGCGTGGGAGAAGACATTTCTGTTGACCGTATAAAACGCACCATCTTCACCAGTAACAACCACGTTCAGTTATAGCTAAAGCCTGGGAACTGTTGTAACTTTGTGTGGTGACAAGAATAAACGGTAAAACGTACAGCTGGAATGGACCTGAATTCATTGCGTGCGCGTCATACAAGCGTCTCTTTACTCTCATGTTTAGCTCCTTGCGGCGGCCTGTAAACCGCCGCTACAGTAGGTACAGTATAGAGGTCAAGTGCCTTGTTCCAGTAGACTTCAACAGGACACTTGCTCCTTCTGTGAAATAGATAATTAATTAAATCCAAATGAAAGCTATGATGCCATATTACGGCAATTGGGTCTGTTAAATCCACTTCAGTCACGAATGGATTGGCACTGCACGCAAACACCTGCAAAATAAGTTCCTTATACTGTCAATGTAAATTGCGGCAATGTAATGTAATGTTAGCCTGATCAGTGGCTGCAGTGTGCATGCCACTACTACAGCTCGTCATCGTCCTCACTGACCAAAGTGTCCAAGTCCGTGTCGTTGCGCTGCTCGTCGCTCTCCGTCACAAACTCCCTCTGCTGCTCCTCCAGGGCCTGGAGCTCCACCTGCAGGCGCTCCAGGTGCGCTGCACGCCTGTTCCTCAGCAGCCTGCCGCGGAATGGGTTCACATCGTTGAAGGCGATGTTCGTCAGCTTCCTGTGAAAATAAATGAAATAAAAAACACCCCCCCCCCCCCACAAAAAAGAATGAGGAACTTGCATTGCAGATAGCATTATAACGATGATATATTTATATAGCACTTTTCCAAACACAGTTACAAAGTAACAGAATTAACAGGAACAGCAAACAATACAGGTTAAAACAACATACATACATAGATCAACACAAGGAAATCAATCGGTAAGCATAACAATAAGTAACAGAATAAACATCACCAACAAATAATCTTATAACAAAAGGCAGAAACCACTAAGAAAATGCCTTAACATAGATAGGTTTTTAGAAGTGAAGACACTGATTTTGCAAGCCTCAGCTCCACAGGAAGGGCATTCCACAGCATGGGTGCAAATGCCCGATCGGCCCGTGTAACAAGGCGAGATGAGTGGACTTTCAGGAGAGCCTTTTCGGAGGATCTAAGGCAGCTCCCTGGTTCATAGGAGGGCAGCAAGGCTTTAATGTAGCTGGGAGCTTTAAAAGTTATCAATACAATCTAACCAGGTAACCAGTGGAGTGCAGCTAGGATGGGTGTAAGTAATGTGATCGCGTTTCTTTGTGTTAGTTCATCTAAGTTACTTACAGCTAGGTACAGGGCAGTAAATTGTCAGGTTAGGTTAGCTGGACAATTCTAAACGTTTGAGGGGGTTTATTGAACTCTTTCCACTCCTTACTGATTAGGATTTGAGAACACTGGAGTGAGGTGAGCTCAGGTCAGGCCCTTACCTTCCATCAGTGATGGTCTTGGTGAAAAAGCGAAGGTACTGGTAGATCTCAACACTGTCATGGATCTTCAAAATAGCCTCCTCTTTGTACTTGAAGAGGGCAAGAGCATAGCGGAAGATCACCTGAAGTATTAAAAAAAATAGATCAATGCATTGCTGTATTGAAAATGTCAACATTTCCCCAAAAAATGAAAAACAGAGATTTTCCAAAATAGTGAAAATAGCCAATTTACTAGATGTGTCTGCTCTGCTGAAGCAAGTTAGAGCAAGCGGCGGCCGTGAGACATGGCCAAAGCATTTCCGGGGGTCCCCAGCCAAAAAGGGTGAGAACCCCTGTTTTAGAACAACAGCCGAGTCATACATCAGGGTTTAAATTAAAACGTGGATTGCATGCGTCTATGAGAGCATCACTGTAAATGGTGCAAAAGGGACACCTTTAAATCTCCTCCACTGGTAAAAACAACTTCCTGCAGCTATGCCTTAGGCATTATTGATTTCTCTTCCTTCGTGTGAGAATCTAGTCTGTGGAATCGGTCTGAAGTTTACTCTAAATCTAACTTTTGTTGCCAAACTTTATATTTTCACTTGGCTATGTCTAGCTTGAAGATGTACCTCAGTATGGATTTAATAGCACAAACATATCACTATCATGTGTTGGGCAACGAAATTGTTGCACCTCCTTGTTGTGAGACAATTTTAAAGTGGTACTGAATCAGTATACCACTGATCATCAGTACTACTGATGGACAATGCAGAAAAGCAGGTTTGTGTGATTTTGGAGATGCCTACTGTACTGTATGTGGGTTTGACTCCACAAACTAAAATTACAAAAATAGCAAAGAATCTTGGTCCTCGCTGTAAGAGTTGCCGAGCGGTCAAGGCTCCAAGAATAGACGAAGTCCAAAAATGTAGATCTTTTGTTGTATTTCTTTTACCTCCAAAACAGAACAGCCCATATGACGGATTGTCACAGCCCGGGACTGAGGCAAAACAAAATACTGCAAAAATAATACTAGCCACAATACACTTTCAAAAACCAAAAGTAAGAAATAACTTGATAACTAACAAAGACAAAAACAACAAACCAAGAACTAAAGACACTGAAAACAGGCTATGACTTCCCTGAAGACCCTGGCAGCTCTCCCTTGGTGTTGTCTCGTTGCTGTCTCAAGCCAACTGAGCAATTTCTCCTCAACATGTCCAGCCTCCCTTGTATACCAGGTGAGACCCACCCACAATGATTAGTAATTGGACCATCTACTCAAACAAGGTAAAACACAACCCATGAGATAGACTAACTATACAATTACACATTTCCTTAACAGACTCTGAATGTATTTCAAGGCATCAAATAAATCACAAAACAATTACAATAGAATTAGGCAACACAGATAAGCGTATATGATGCTACACTGTACATAGCCACACCTCCAAGGAGCTTGATGACCGTCAATTAATGGAAGCAGCTGTGCAGTGTGTGTTTGTCATGATCAGTTTTATATTGTGGAGTCTTCTAGTGTCTGTAGGGCACGGGTTGCCCCGTGACACTCACTGACACAACATTGTAGAACACTGCTATATACGTCTCCTCCCCTTCCCAGTACACAACAGCACACAGAAGAGGAAAAACTCATCACTGTGCAAAACTGTCGATTCAACTATCCTGTGCACGTTGCATCAGTATGTCTATGTTTACAGGTACCAGCACAGGGCCCTGGTCCTCCAAAGGAGTGCTATTCTGTAGCTGACCTGGCATTCAAACCAGTGTTGATTTTGATAAAACATGATTGGCCGTGCAGTAACCATACCTTAGTGCCCTCGAACAGGAAGGCATCCCACACAGGGAGCAGGATGTCACTGGGGAGGCTCTCCACAAACGCGACCAGGAACCAGTTGAAGGTGATGAGGGAAACGTCGATGTTATGCTCCTCAAAGTGGGCCATGAGCCTGGGCAGCTTGTCTGTCATGAAGTCTTTCAGCACTCGTTGGTCTGCCTGCAGAAGTTCAAATGAGTTTCCTTATTTTAGTAAAAAAAAACTAAAACACGCACACACTCACACAAAAACTAAATCTAAAACACTAAAAGCCAGATACTGCCTAGGTTAAACTGATTGTGGCTTAATAGTGCTCAATGGTTAGATATGGCACCTAATATGAAGCTGGAATATGTGCTGAATAATTCACTTATCCAATCAGTTGCACTAGCCTCGACGACCGTATGCAAAGGCTCAACTAATGTAATTTAGCATTTTCTGTAAACATAGCAGTCTATAGTGCATACGCATAGTTTATATTTATATAGATATTCCACTGTTAGACGAGTGTTAGGTTCTTAGCTTACGTATGATTCTTGATGACTATTTGTGATGTATTTGATGTATTACAATGTGTTGTTCTTGCTTACTGTAAATCGCTCTGGATTAAATGCCTAAATTGTAATCAGCATGGAGCTGCCTGACCTGACCTGGGATGCGATGAGGTTCTTGGTGTAGTAGTCCTGTGGCATGATGTATTCCGCCACTGCTACCAGGCACCAGAAGGCATCCTCCTCTTTCTCTAGGACCAGCAGTGCGATAGCAGCAAGTCTGATGGAGAGGGTGGGGAATGGATTTCAGACTGCAGAATGTCATCTTTTACTGGCAAAACCCTTTGCATCTAATTATATAGCATGCATAGCTCCGTAGATGTCATATCTTTGCCATTTCCGTCTGTCTTTGTTATTTGATGTCTGTGTATGTATGTTAGGACTGAGTAGGTGAGTGTTCAGTACATACATTTGACTGATTATGATGATGAGTGAGCAGTGCCTTGCTTTGACCATTAGATGGTGCAATTGCACCTGTTAATGTGAACGTGTTTAAAGACTTTAACGCCCCCTCTGGTGACCTCGGACAAATTGATAAACTTCAAACGAGCCATGCTATTGACGATATTCAGACCGCGGCCATCTTGCCAGCAAGGTGCTAACTAGGTGCAACCTCCCATTGACAGCCCATTCATCCAAACAGAAAAGTCCTGTCTAATTGTATTAAACTGAAAATGAATTAACTACGCTTCCCGTGTGATGTGACCGTGTGAAGTCCTATAATGACGCCTTCAGAAACCATCGACCCGTAGTTCCATTGTATCTCCTGTCCGTATCCATTATGTACCTCTATAACTAGGGTATGTATGTGTGTTTTATTGCTGTACCTGTTTAGTCCCTGGCAGTAGCCAATGGTAGGGTTCTGCCAGGAGAAGGCCAATAAGACACGCTGGAGTTGCTCCAGGACGGGGCTGGAAGGGGAGGAGAAGTGCTGATTGGTTGTGAGGGTGCGGTGGAGGTCCAACTGGATCTGTCTTGATGCTGGGTGGGTAGCGGTGTGACTCTTCTCACACAGCTAGAATGACAGATTCATTACTGTTATGAGCAACGTTTTTTTTTTGCAAGTTTCCGACGTCCTTTGTTTTTCAAAGATACCATTTTATTATATGCACTTTTGTCCTACGCACCTGTCACGATCCTTTTTATATAAATGAATGCACTAACACCTGGGCTCCACCGGGCACGTCAGCGTCGCGTCTCCGTCACCGTCAGGGAATGTTCCCTTTTTAATCAATGAAGGGTGGCTCCACTGCCCGCGTTGCGTTTGCGTGACTGCATTAAAATTGCCCCAGGTTTGTTTTGTGACGCACGCGACGGAGACGCAACGCGCCCGGGGGAGCCCCGGTGTAAGCAAATTTAGAATGAGCGACCGTCCGGCCTCCCTCCGTCCATTGAGTTTAATGGCCAGGTGGCGTGTTGGTGACCCCTGCCCTTGTTTACCTGTTCATAGCGATGAGGATGGTGTTCCCTCATCAGTCTTGTCCGTGTTCGCACCATCCAGCGCCAAACCTGCTGCCGGTACTCTCGTGGGACTCCACATCGGAGCAGATTCTTGAGTTCTGGCGAGGGACAGAGGTCTTCTTCAGAGCGGCCAGCGAGGTACTGTGCCCAGCGACCAAGCAGTGGCCTGTCTCCAGCCTCCTGGAGTCACAAGGAAATAAGGTTAACTTTCTGGCTTTACAGAGAAACAATAGAGCGCCGAAGTCCTGACCGATATGAGAGCATAACATTCATTTTACGCTATCAAGAGTTAAAGATCTAATAAGAGTCCATTTGACTACCCAACTCTCCCTCATTTAGCTGGGGAACCACCGCTAGAACCTACTCAAGGACCACTGGTGGTCCCCAGACCACTGTGCTCTATAAGAACACACAACAGTAGTTGAAACTAGTTGACCACATAAAAACATTGCCAGGGGGGGGGTGTACAACAGTAAGTAAGAAAGGCCAGTGTAAAGACCTGATGCAGCAGGTTGTGAGAGCGGATCTCCAGAGCCTGGATCTTAGCTAGCAGCTTCATGTCCTCCACCTCGTAGTCTGGAATAATCTTGAAGCCATACTCATCATGGTCCCTGAGCAGTGAGCACAGAACAGTAACAAGAACAAGCCATATTCAGGTCAGTGGTTCTCAAACTTTTTCAAAATAAATCTTTTTTCTGTGTTTCTACTGTTATTATAACTGTCAATTTAAAGGGAATAGATTTATTTAGACAATACAATATATCTGGAATTCTCATTTTATCAGAGCAATTAATAGTTAATATGATTACAATTAGAACAAGCCTGGTGGTTTAATAGTACACATTGAAACTTATTTTTGTTAACACAAAGTTCCACTATTGCTTGATAGAAGTCATGTCAGTGATAGTGTATTCTCTAGTGATGCTTTTTTTTGGCCTCATATACTGTATGCAGCCATTAATCCCTGTGTTTAAGCTCAGGTGACAATTTGGTCCAAATTAAATCCATAATTTTGCAGGTTTATCCCCAGTCACGGTGGCTGCAGGGAATGACGTGCTTCGTAGCTGGATTCACCAGTAGTAAGTGGCAGTACGTAATGAGCAGTTGAGACTAAAAAGAACCATATATTCCATAATTCCAAGTCCATAATTTAATCTGACCCCTCCCCGAAAACAGTGTTGTTTCTGACAGCAAATCTCTATTTTAGTTTAGTCATAATCTTTGGAATGAAACTTCATTTAGTTTTAGTCACGTTTTAGTCACCTGGAATGTGTTAGTGTTATAGTCTAGTTTTAGTCGACTAAATCTACAGTTGATTTAGTCGACTAAAATGTATTTTAGTCGTATACCATGATGCCGTCGTAATGGCTGATTTTTCACTTGCTGAAAATAGCCGATCTACAAACTCAGGGTTTCGAAAGTTAGGATGCCAGAGCCCACATGGCCATGGAATGCTGTGTGACATGACACGCTTGTTGTATCGTGACTGAGGAGATATGCCATGATTTTGTGTGTGTGTGTGTGTGTGTGTGTGTGTGTGTGTGTGCCACTGCCTGTGTGCATGTGTGTGGTATTTGGTATTACCTGACTGGGATGAGTTTGACGGCACCTTTCACTCCTTGCAGTGCATCCTCAATTAACTTCTTGACAGCCTCCTGCTGCCCCGTATCCAGAGCTTTATTCTCCTGTAGCTTCTGTAGAACGCCCAGGTAGCGACTCTCGATCTGACAGTTACTGGCCTCCAGGAATGCACACTGCAGCCAATAAGAGGAATAAAGTATAATTGTATATGGTTTTTCAATGGGAGAAAAGGAGTATTATGGTCATGTTGTTTACCTTTGGCCTAATGATATGTTCTGTCCATCTAAATGTCATAGAGTCAAGACACCATATGGCACTAGCCTGGTAATCCACCCGGGTCGCGAAATTCAATTTAATTTTCAGCGGAATGAAAATTAAATTGAATTCCGCGAACAGGTGGTTTACCAGGCTACCATGGCCACAGGCCTGGTATTTATGGCACAGCTTATTGATTGATTGATTGATTGAAAATGTTATTCACAGTATGTAGAATGGGTACATTTCAAACGAAAGTACAGGTCAATAGAAAAACTGCTACGAGGATAAAACCAGAAAAAGCACTAAGACTAAGAAGATTAGGGTCCTCCATTTTCAATTCATCAGAAATTGACACAAGCTCTCACCCCTTATCTTTGTAAATTATGATCTGCTGCTACCATCGCTAGAGAACACAGAGTGCATAGCGTTTAAATAGGGATGTTACGCTGCATGTGGTAAATGTACTTCTCCAATGAACTCATGTAATAAACTTCCATCTTATACTGCAAAGTGTCTCCAGACTCCAACTCCATTTGCCTGCCCTCGACAAATCCTGATTGATAGAGAATTCCTCCACACAGTCCACTCCCCTAGCATTGTTTCCTTTGTGGAAACAAACAGGTGGGACCAGATCGTAGGCCAGCAGGGGAAGGCTGCCTTATTATATCTAGTTGACAATCAATATGTTCCCAATGTGGTTCACTGGGTCATAGTTTGTAATACTTGATGAAGTGATTCCTCTCCCTGGATATTCTGCCTTGAGAGATCGAGGCAGGATGAGAAGAAAGCAGAAGACACTTGATGCAATGAAACAGCATAGTGTAATGTATCTCGCAACATTACATAATGCATGGTGCAAAATGCAAAGACTATTATAGACAACTCACAAATGCATCATGTTAGTAGAATGATGTAAAGACTTCAAACAAGTAGGAAACCTCCATGGAGAAAACGGTATTGTTGTCCAGGGTAGTACACAGAGGAAAACCTGATTTTGTAAATATCTTATTAAAAACTAGAAATGTATTAAGAGAGTGCTATGGCAGACAAACGATTACAATGCCACGGCTCTGCTGGGCTGGGTGTTATAAATTGTTATAAATGTAGTTTCATTTAATAAAATAATCTAAACAAAAGCAGTGAACAAAATATATATCATCAATAAAGCTGTTCCTATTTAAAGACAAAGGTAAGAAGGTACGGCAGTTGCTTTAAAAAAACATCCACTCATTTAACCCAAGGCCAATCACTAATCCTACAGGGAGACCTACCTTCACCATGAGGCTTTTCTCTTGTTCTGAGCTGTTCCTCCACAGTTTTGTCAACTGAAAGATCTCAGAGTTTAGGAATTTGTTCTGAATCTTATAAGCCTCAATGTCGTCCTGTGGAGGTAGGAGAAAAATAAAAGAACATCATCATCATCATCATCATAACTTTTCTATCCAGCTTCTGCTGTCTCTATCATGGCTTAAAAAGTCCATGAGCATCAACAGTGTTTCCTGCAGGAAAAAGCTTTGGCATGGTGCTGGGCGTGGGGGGGGGGGGGGGGCTTATGGCGCGCGGCCAAAGGCCGCGCGTCGAAAATTTTGATTAATGAATTAATAGGATTAATGTATTATTGCTCTTGTATTGCGATTGGAGACACTGGGGGGACACTGGGCAGGCACTGGGGAGGCACTGGGAAGGCACGGGGAGACACTGGTCAGGCACTGGGAGACACTGGGGAGGCACTCAGGGGCACACTGGGGAGGCACTCAGGGGAACACTGGGGAGACACTGAGGGGACACTGGGGAGGCACTGAGGAGGCACTGAGGAGGCACTGAGGGGACACTGGGGAGGCACTGAGGAGGCACTGAGGAGGCACTGAGGGGACACTGGGGAGGCACTGGGGAGACACTGGGAGGCACTGGAGAGGCACTGGGAGACACTGGGGAGGCACTGGGGAGACACTGGGGAGGCACTTAGGGGTACACTGGGGAGGCACTCAGGGGGACACTGGGGAGGCACTGGGGAGACACTGGGGAGGCACTCAGGGGGACACTGGGGAGGCACTCAGGGGGACACTGGGGAGGCACTCGGGGGGGGGGGGAGGCACTGGGCAGACACTGGGGAGGCACTGGGGAGATATTGGGGAGGCACTGGGGAGACCCTGGGGAGGCACACAGGGGCACACTGGGGAGGCACTCAGGGGGACACTGGGGAGGCACTGGGAAGGCACTGAGGGGACACTGGGGAGGCACTGCGGAGACACTGGGGAGGCACTGGGGAGACACTGGGGAGGCACTCAGGGGGACACTGGGGAGGTACTGGACATTTCATATCACACACACACCATGATTCACTAGCCCCCTTAAAAAAAAAAAAATAATAATAATTTTTTTTTGTTATATGATAGCTTGGCATGGCGCAAATAATTCCAGGCATGGCGCAGCGCCATGCCAAGAACATTGTGCAGGAAACCCTGCATCAAGACACTCTGCATTAGACAGCTCAGTTTGTGTTTTGTATATCAGCTGGATCTGGTTTTCAAAACCCAGCGATACGTGGAGATAGGACGGCTTTACCTTCAGGTTCTCGATTTGCTCCTGAAGCTGTCTGAAGGTCTGCCTCCCCAGGCTATTGGGCGACGTGAGGGTCCCTCTGGGTTCGGCCATACAGGCGGCCACCTGCTCCGACAGCTTCAGTATCACCTGGGAAAATGCAGGACACGAGTTATTTTACCAATGTAAGCAGCCATACATTGGTACTCCCCGACACTATACTATTGCAATTTCCTTAAAAATGAGGACCGCTGGCGGCGCTAAGTCAATACACAGGATTTGAAACGCAATGAAGTGAACATTAAAATAATTCAAGGTTTCAGCTTTATTAGACTAACACAATGCATCTTAGTCCCTCCTCACCTCCTGCTTGGCGTGGTTCTTCTCCATCGTCAGCCTGATGTTCTCCTGCAGTTCGGCCACATGTGCGTCTCTCTGGGCGAGGCTCTGCCTCAGCCCCTCCCCCTCCGTCTTCAGATCCTCCAGTTTGCTGCGCAGGTCGGCGGCCTGGCGCTCCCGATGCCGTAGCAGTTCCAGGCGCTCCTGTTCGCCCGCGGCCGCCAGGAAATCTGCACACGTTCGCTTCTCTAGCTGGGCCGCCTCCAGGGCCTTGTGTAGGAGCCAAACGAGCTCCTGAAAGAGGCGGAGACCATAATAACAAGAAGGAATTGCATTTTATAGAGCTCTTCTAAGTAAAGCGCTTTACTCATTTCATTCATTGGGAGGTGAAGCGGCAAACAGCCGACACCAGCGTCCTCACTTCCCACACCAATGGTGGCAAGCTAGCACCGACCGACTCATTGGAGTCAATGTAGGGTTCAGTATCTTGGCCAAGGACACTTCGGCTGTGGACAGGAGGAGCCGGGATTTGAACCGCCGATGATTTATTCTCTGATCAACATATACAGTAAAGGAATTTGTTTTGCCGCTACATGCTATATATTATTCGGTTGTTCTCAAGACCCAATTTGACAAAGACGGATATTGTGGGAATTTGATTAAGCAATGCTCTTTCTTATCACCACATCTGTCTTCTAATGCTTGAGTCTTTTTTCCCCACCATAATCAACCAAACAATTTAATCAATAAACCCACAAATTGATAATTCCTTTTGTATACCTTCTGAGCTTTGACCTCTTCCGTCAGCATGTGTTTTTCTTGCTGGAGGCGGGACATCTTGTCTGAGGCTCCGGAAGTGTCCCTGCGGACCATGGGCATGGTGGCAGAACCACAGCTCTTCTTCCTCCTGCTCCGCTGGGACCTGAACAGCGACGGGGACTGACTGCCGTCCGTCACTGCTGCAGGCTGCTGTTGGCTGGCTGGGCCAGCCAGAAGGACAGGAGTGGTGCAGCGGTTGTCAACGGGAGTCGTGGGGGCTGCATGGCAACAGGGAGGAGTGCATTGGTTGACTGCTGGGCATCGGATGTAGGCCGATATGTACGTGTTGTTTCTGGATGATTTTGTCTTTCACTTAAATTCTCAGATGGCGATGTATTATTTTAAATTAGATGTTGTTGCATTACTGTTGTCTTTGTAGACTGTAACCATATGAACCCGGCCTATAGCATCCCTCGATTCCCTCTTCTGGGCAATGTGGACTGGCCTGGGCATATGCAATTTTTTTTTTTATGGCATTATCTGCTATTTTTGGAAAAGAGATTTATTTGTCAGAGAAAAAAAGGATTATAAACACTTATAGGGGACGCAGTAAAATGGCATATTTAGGGTTTTAGGGTTACAATCAACCATGAGCCTTACACCCTCATACAGGGCCCTTCCGAAGTATAGGTTACCGGTAGATTGTAGATCTGTGTGTGTGTGTGTGTGTGTGTGTGTGTGTGTGTGTGTGTGTGTGTGTGTGTGTGTGTGTGTGTGTGGTGGTTAGTGGTACTGCAGTGACCTACTAGTGAGGACGATGCTTGGTGTAGGGCTGTTTGGAGTCCACGGTGGAGCTTCCACATGGAACACGCTCTGACTCACCTCCACAGAGTTCCTCTTGTTACGCAGACTGTGGACTGAGTTCCTGTACAGGACCACACACACACACACACACACACACACACACACACACACACACACACACGCAGGCAGGCACAGTGCACACACACACACACGTTTTTAATAAAGGCTAAATGTACAGTACGGTGAACATACAAACCCAAAGACATGAAAAGCTAAACTACAACCACACCGTGCTAGCCTGAGCTTGCCAGTGATAAAACAGAAAGTAAGAGATGTTGCAACATTATCAATTCCTTGCTGTGGCAGAAATCTGGCTAATGTTTCTGCAATGCCTGATGAGAATTGTTAAGTTATAAAAAATAAACATATGTAGATTATGAATGTGGCCAATGGCCTTATTGTCATCAATGCCTTACCCCTTATCCATAAATGTCTTTGCCTTTTCTTTTTTTTTTACTATTTAAAAAAGAACATTTTTGTATAGTTAAAATTGCCGATCTACTCACAACTCACAACATGTCGATGTAGATCTGCTAGTTGAACAATTTTGAAAAAACGATTTTCCAAATAGTAAAAAAAGGAAAGAAGTTTTGGGATAAGGGGTGAGGCACTGACACAAATAGGGCCCTTAGGGTCTTATTATTGCCAAAATCATCCGAATAAACATTACAAATGTACACTACTAAATGTAGCACCATTTAAATGCAGTCAGACAGGCGGGACCATGTAGGCAGAATCTCTCGGCTTAACACTTTTATCTGTGATAATAATATAAGCAGTCAGGTCTGATACGTATGATATGGGACAGTGGGACTCACTGGATCTCAATGAGAGGGTGTTTGATGGACATGTTGACCAGCGGGGTGCGTTGAGACGGAGCTGGCCGGTTGGCTGCCTCCTCGCCCACCAGGCCTAACGGGGTCTTCACTGTGGGCAGGAAGTTATCTGCAGAGACAGTGGTGGAAAAATGTACGGTAGTCAAATGTTTTTACGTAAGTAAAAGTATCAATAGTGCAATATAGTATCAGGGAATGTTCTCGAGTGAAAAGTACAAAAATATTGGCATCCAAATGTACTTAACCCATTCTGAACGGGAACCCATTTTGGTGTTAGCATCATGTTATGCTTTAGCTATTGAAAAATAGCAGATCTACAAGCTCGTAGCGCGCCACCGAGTGGCGCGCTACGAGCTTGTAGGTCTGCTATTTTAGAAAAATCGAAGAACGACTGACATTTTTAGAGTCTGATCTCAGGTCAGAATGGGTTAATCAGACCAGTGTGTGTCCATTGGAAACCTCGTATGAATCTGATCTCAGGTCAGAATGGGTTAATAGAGATGTCCCGATACTGTATCGGTATTCGGCTAACACAGAAATTGTGGTATCGGGATCGGATCGGAAACGAAAAAAGTGTATCGTGGACATCCCTACTACCAAAAGTAATAGTGCTCATTATGCAGAAATTATGTCTCAAGTTTTCAAATGTATAAAAATCTTTTGAAAATAGAAGATCTACAAGCTCACAATGCATCACATCGCGACGCAATGTGAGCTTGTAGATCGGCTATTTTCAAATGGCCCGAAATGTATAAAGCTGAAGGGGTTTTGTAATAATAATCCAAAGTAACTACAGTAACCTACAGTTTTCAAATAAATGCATTGGCGTAAAAGTACAATATTTGCCTCTGAGATGCAGCGGCCGTAGAAGTAAAAGAACAGGAAATCGGAAATACTCAAGTATAGTAACAATACAAGTACAAATACTGCAACATTTTACTCAAGTATTGTTATTTTACACCACTGTCTGCAGAACGGGAAGTAGAGCTGTGTTGTGTCCGTTTGACTCCCCCACGCAAGGAACAAAACGCACTATGTAGAGGCCTTAAGTGAGCCAACATGCTCTGATGGTGGAGGTTTGCACAAAGGCTAGTAGTGGAGGGAGGGAGGGAGGGAGGGTGGTGCACATGAGCTCAGAGCTTCCTCTGAAACACAATGAGGCTGACATCATGCTGAGTCCCACTGCCTGTGCACCATAGACCTGAGGTCAGGTCTATGCTTGCCAGAAAAAAAATAGAGGAAAATTATGAAAATGAAGTATCAGGGAATGTTCCATCGGAGTGGGGAGAGTTGACTCAGAACATGGAAGGTGTTGCTGGTCCATTCCATTAGCCATTGGTCACAGGTCACTGTTTTTCCCACTCTGTGTTTAGTCTCTTTTGCGTCTGGATTAACTCCAGCGTATCCTCATCTGTGAATTTTACCAAGCCATCCGCAGTAATCATGCTTTGGCACGCATAGTGACAGTTCAGTTCAGCAAGCGGTATCAGTAGCATTGATTACTAATACATACATTTTCTTTTTACATATAACCTTCTTTCATTATCTAGCAGTTGGACAGTCAGTCAGTCAGTCAGTCAGTCTAGAAATAAATAATAATAATTTATTTAAGAAACTGTTAAAGTGCAGCCATAATTTGGTAAAATAAAAGAGATTCGACTAACCATTGACCGTTAAAACCTACAAATGTTAGCGGATGAGATAGAACAAACGCCTTGCATGTTGGGAGGCCATACCTAAACAGACCTGAAATAATTAAATAGACTTCAAAGGGTATTAATTATTATGCAAGGATATTTACATATATATCCGTGTACAGCTATACAGTATGCAACCATATATGTGTAGCAATACACACATACAGTACGCTAAACTAAGAAGCTTTCCAACTGATTCACACAGGTAGTTTAGAATGAAAGTAAGACGGAGAACTCATACACACTATAATGAAAGGCTTTCGTAACAACACCAACTCTAGAGGAACCTAAGTTATACCTAACCCAGTGCTAGACGAACCAACTATGCAGATGAACTGTTCCTCCAATGCTGGCACAGTGTGGGGGCAAGTCAGAACAAGAACAGAAGACAATATACCTCCTGAACCAGTCTGAGTCAGAGGGAATGACAGGACTTTTCTACCTCTTATCTTGTGATACACTCTTTAAAATTGGGGCAGCAGCTAGTAGCCTCGGTACCCAGGCCTTTATTTTCATTTGCTTTCAGATCTGTGTCACATCCAGATTGGAATCCAGTTTGCTTAGTCTCTTCAAAGCTGATTTCAGGAGATCCGTCTCAGTCTGAAAGCAGTAATCTGATCTAATCTGATTTATTTAAACAAATCTGATTCCAATCTGGATGTGGCACAGATCTGATTCATGCTGGATTTGGCTGCCAGTCTGAACACACAGATCTGTGACAGACCCGATCTGGTCACTTGCAAATGCAGTCGGGCCAAAAGTTCAGAATTGAGAAATACATCAGATTTGAATCGGATTTTACTGGATGTGACTGCAGTCTAAATGGGGCCTGATTACTCTAATAATTACACTGATAATAAGTAGTAATTAAGTAAGTAGTAAAAAACGTTTCATTCCATTTTATATACTTTCTTTAACCTTTGTTCATAGAAGTGTAGTATATTTGTACGTCTTTAAATGTTCTGATGAATTAAAAATAGATGACCCTGATGTAAACAAGTTTTAGAACTTTTTCTGGTTTTATCCTCGTAGCAGTTTTTCTATTGACCTGTAGTTTCGTTGGAACTGTACCCATTCTACAAACTGTTAATAACGTTGTTCAATCAATCAATTAACCCTCCAGTGGAGCTGCTCATTGGCCAGTAGTGTAGGACTGTGGTTAGGAAATGTTAATCATTGTCTGAGTGTAAAGTAGTGCACTGCTGACAAATGTCACAGGGGTCACTTTAAAAAGATGGAAATCTCAATGTGGTGTACAGTACCCTGGTTAAATAAAGGATAAAACAAGTCTATGTATCAAATCTAAACAGTCTTAATGAGTGTCTGTCCACATGATGTAACAGTAGCTATATTTAGTGCCCACCCTGGTGTCAGGCTGTACAAAACTTCCTGTCCGTTAAGGCCACTTCCTGCAGGTGTCATTTGAGCCTAAACACTGGCCGTTTAAATAAACGATCAAACGGAGGAGTCTGTGGGCTGCGTGTGGAGTGGAGGGCGTGGAATTGGTTCTCTATCATCAAAGAGCAGAACCACCTACAGATCGACAAGTGTGCCAGAGGGGTCAACTAATGCAGAAGAAAAGACACAATCTTATGAAATATTTCCGTACACAGAACCTAAGAAGGTATGCGTACCTAATACATATTTGTATTTACAAGTGAAAAGGATCAGGAGTCCTTTATTCTTCGCTATCATGAACAAAGGACCAATTTAACACATTTATCAATCTCCTCTATAGTAAAATCCTGACCCTTTATTGATTTGATCTGTTACAGTAAATCCACTTCAGATGGGGAGATTGATGATGATTGATGATTACCAAGACAACATAAGCACTGCAAATGGGGGGCTTTGCATTATGTCTTTGAATCAAAACCAAATGATAAACGGATATGACTGTAATCGTTGTATGTCCCTCTGTACTCCCTCAATAACCTTCAGGAGATGAATGATTTACTGCCACTGAGGAGAAGTAATTTCCCATTTCTTCTGAGATGCCATCATGCCACCAAGCCCAGCATTTCTGGGAAATGACTGTGGTCTTCAGTGGAGCAGAAACCGATCAAAGAGTATCTGTTCATATCACATCCTGTTCTGAGCTCCATCTCAGTAATTGTTGCAATAAGCACATATTACTATTTACCACAAACTATTGTGATTTAGAGTTCAGAGTGCTCAGCCTCTTATGTGTCCTTCCTTAACAATTATCAATGTGACGTGGCTCTAACAGGCAGGCAGGAGAGAATAAACATTGATCCATACAGTATGTTAGTGTTCCAGTTCCAATTTTGTTATCTCTAATTGGACATAAGTTGCCGTTTGTACATTCTTCTGAGTAGAGAGAAGAGCAACATAAAAAAATACAAAATAACTAGTCATGATTGTGATCGTTTGTAAGCAAGCATGCAATTTCTAGTTTTATGCACCTGTTAACTACTAACTACAGCATAAAACCAAAACCTTGCCATTTGTCTTATTCAAACAAACCCTACCACAATGTAGTTACCTGAATAACATTGACAATGAGCCACTGTAACAAAACTGCCAATAATAAGTGCCCAGAAGCTACCTTATAAAGAGCTTCATTGTTGGAATCGGAAAACAATACCAGCTGATCATCCAGTTGTCAGCTGACTTGGTTTTAAAATGCCCAGAGGAGCACTGGAACAGTTCTGTCTCGTCTCCGCTGCTTAAAACCTGCTCAGCCTCCCCTGACCGGCATACAACTTAGAAGCAGCTTCTGTTAATCACTTCTAGAGTTCAGCCTGAAGTGAATTCTTAATGCTGCTGTCTGTGATCTATAGTCATTCAGCTGTAGCATATCGCTGCCATATCCGTATTTGGGTATATACTGAATCCCAAGAGTCCTTAGTTAGCTCCACCAAGAACTCATCTAACACTATTCGTTGCTTCCACCTAACTCCATTTTTGACCAAGGAACAGCAATGTCCGTGTACGCCTATGTACCTGTCATGTGGTCATGAGCACCAGTATATGACTATAGGGTACCAGTAGGGGCGCTGTTCTGCCAGAGAGAGATAGTATTAGTGCTGCACTGTTGCTTGTTAATGAGAGAGAGAGAGAGAGAGAGAGAGAGAGAGAGAGAGAGAGAGAGAGAGAGGAGGGAGGGGGGGTGTCACCACTCAGTTCACACGGGTGTGATTTATTTTGTTATGTGGTTTCTTCCAGACTACTTGGAACAATGCAAAATACCCATTTTACCCATGTCAATATAAGAGTTCTGTGTCCCATTGTACCCATGTCAGAGTACCCGGTTCCACCCATCTGTTTGTGTCCCTTTTATGCCCATACATGGAGATTTATGTATCTGTCTCTCGGTGTCCTATATATGGAGTTATTCCTATATATGTCAGGCATGCCCAAATATGGAGTGTTGTGATGTCAGAACAGGCCAGTCGAATTTGAAGTCGGTGGGGCGAACAGTTCTCAAGGTTACGTGCATTACAGCCGTACACACAAAGGTGTGTTAGTTTTGTGTCATATCATGTCTGCATCATTATTTAGGCATGCACTTGCTATCTCCAGCCAAGCATACTGGACAAGACCAGACAACACAACACACACTTTACAGGAAAATCAGCCCACTCATTCATACAGCTGACAGTAATGTGTAACCATGCACTTGCTGAAATCATCTGGTCACGTGTGCATGTTCACACAACACCCGTCCCCATCTACACACAGTAGTCATAACTATTGTGCTTGCTCACCATAATTTTGTTACGAAATACTGTATGATAAATGCCAGTTAAAAAGTGACACATGCTGTTACAAAAACATAAAAGTAGCTGCATGGTTAATGAAATATAAACATCACATATACTGTATCAAATCCTCTATATTTGTTTAGTACTCAATGATTCAGAAAATGATTTATTTTCAGAACGGAAGCCTTCTAGTCACTTTCTCCATGGCATGATGTGATATTGTGATATATCAACATTTACCAGACTTTATTTTTACTTTTATTTTTGTGTGGCTTTCGTCTTTATTTTATATTTTTTATGGAGGGACAGACAGTAGGCTGACAGGAAATGGGGAGAGAGATGGGGGGGAAGACATGCAGTAAGGGCCGTCGGGATCGGGAGTCGAACCTGTGGCGCACTGCCAGACTGGATTACCAGCCAAGGTGCCTGGACCATTGAGCCATGGCCCAGGCAACATTTACCAGACTTGACCCCAGGGCCTAAAGAAAGAGTCAAACAGTGAGTGAGTGAGTCATAAAATCTGGTTTGTCATTCCCAGCCGCTCCCTGAATACTAACAAAACATTTTAGGTATTTTCCAAGTCTTCCTAAAGCGAGGCCTAGCTCGCTCTGCTTGGCTACCCACCACTTCCTGTATGTGGCTGAGTGAATCTGCTATGGGCATGGGCTTGGATGGAGGCAGACAGGAGGAAATTACACACACAAACAAACTGAAGGGGAGTAAACATGCAGGGTGTAACCTTCTGATTTATCATCATTTCCATGTGATTACTAGTAGTGTCCCTTCAAAGTGAAGTTCTGCTGTAATTTCTAACTTTGGGCTGTAGTTACGTAAACTTTATGATGGATCAAACATTCAATTTCTATGCTTTAGATTTGAAGAGACACATTAGCTGTAACTGTAACCCCCCCAACAAAACATATAGGGCCCTCATCCCTTGTCCTTAAACTTATTTGGCTTTTTTTTTTTACTATTTGAAAAACATTTAAAAATTGTTAAGGTTTTTCAAAATAGTCAAAACAATGGCAAATTCGCTAAGTTTAGGGATAAGGATTAAGGGATGGCGCAAAAATATAGCCCTATATAATGTCTAACTTCAGTCATGTTTCAGTATCAGCAGTCTACGGGTGAAATATTGAGCCCCATTGCCCCCGCCGTTGGTGGGAAGAGGGGTGGACGGGGGTGTGACTGATGCCGATGTAATGAATATCAAATGCCTAAATATTGAATCAATCAACTTAAAAAGTGTCTGGGGTGCACACAAAAGCTATAGTAAGTGGATGTTAAAAATGACCCCCGCAGTGTTTTGAAAGTGAAATAACACCACTTAAAGTGAAAGAATGAGTTGAACATATATAGAGAAGGACACGGCTCTCACCTGGCCAGCTGATGTCGCTGGCTCTGTCGGGGCAGGAGGCTGAGCCCCCAGACAGCTGCTCTCTGTGCTGTAATCTCTTCAGCTGCAGCTGCTGCAGCCAGTACATCATTGCCTCCTGGTTTGCTGCCTGGAGGAGAGGAGAGGAGAGGAGAGGCCAGACTTGGTGCTACTGTATATAGCACCAAGGTGCTATAGCCAATATAGGTGCTATAAGGTGCTATAGCCAATATATTTGTATAGGCTATAGTGCCTTAATGCCACACCAAACGCTCAGAGGATTTGGTGGAAGCTCCTGTAAACATGAAACAATGAGCTGGCACTAGGCTTTTCCTAATCACTGGTCATTCAACTCGTCTCAAGTCTAGCAGGATGTGATGTGTATGCCACAACAATACGGCCTGGATAATTACCGTCTGTTGGATGTTGAGCTCTTTTCTGCAGTCTTGCAGGTGAATATACAGGCCTTAATACAGATACTATAAAACTTCTGTTCCTCAGGTAACATGCTTAGATCTGTTCAACTGTTCACCTGGAACCATGGCTATAAAAAGAGCTGCTGCTAGACTAGTAGCAAATGGAGATCTTAACTATCCAGGTTCCAAATGATTCATTTTCATTTGGGAATTTCAGAGGCCAAACTGACACTTTGGCAGGTGACTTGTTTTGCAACAAAATATCAGCATTCATGGTTCCGCATTTAAGAAACCTTTTTTTTTGCAATAAAATGTCAACATTGATGGCTCAGCATGAGTGAAATGTGTAACAAAACATTTTTTTCGTCTTGCTCCGGTCCAATAATTTCACCTCTAGCGGCGCAATACGAATGCCCCCAGCCGTCCCTCTTAACGTGCTGCACTTCATAATCCCCAAACAAATATTACAGATAATGGGACAAGATATTACTTACAATCTTTACAGTCTTTACAATCTCCTCTGACCACTGTTTTTATTCACCTCCACGATGTGTTAATGTGCATAGAACATGTACCGATACATGAGACAAACAGGCTGCATTTATACTACCTTTTATTTGAATGTAGTATTGACTGACGAGCTAGAAAGTTAACTTGGGACCCTGTAATTAACTACCAACAACACATGCCAGTTGCCAGCACGTGCTTGAGTGGTTGCGGTGGCACGCACGCACGCATGCGGCACGCACACACACACACACACACACACACACACACACACACACACACACACACACACACACACACACACACACACACACACACCTTACCTTTAGGATGAAGATGCGTTCAGGGGTTTGTACGTGGAAGGTTCCATCCTCGCCCTTCAGCGGGTAGGTGAAGGTGGCACTGCTCAGCTGAATCTTGCCCAGCGGGGTCACGTCCTGTGGCGTTCGATAATAGAACAGCTGGCTCTTCTTCTCCTCGTAGGTAAACCAGCGCTCCTTCCAGGCCTTGAGGGGACCGCCCCGCTTGTGAAGGTAGCCACAGAGTTTGGGCACAGGGGCAGACGTCGACGACGGGGGCTGAGGCGGCTGCGTTTGTCTGCAATACGCCTCGATGGTAACGGGAGCAGGCAGGGGAGGTTGGCTCGGCAGGTGCTTTGCCGGGGAAGTGGGCACCGCTACTAGACCCTCCTCCTGGGTTTGTTGGTCACTAGGAGGGGTCAGGCTTAGATCCTCTGCTGTGTCTTTAGTCATAGATTCACTGGAAGCCTCCTCTGCCTGCAGGGAGTCTGTGGAACTGGAAGAGCATGTTGTGTCCTCCTCCTCCTGGTTCTGGTCGGAATCTGTGGTAGTGTTAGTTGTGGAGTCCTCTTGGCAGTAGGGGTGGAGGTCCTGGGTGGGCTGACCCATGCCGTTTGTGTGCGTAACAATCTCCTCCTCAGAGGCTGCTGCTGGTGTTGTGATACAATCATCCGCTGGACTAACAGCCTCTGCCTGGGGAGGAAGTGAGTGAGACGAGGTAGCAGTGGGATTTCCTTCTGGGATTTCTCCCTCCATCATCTAAACAAAAAAACAGAGCAAATACACACAGCCTATACCTTCAGATACATTTTGAACATTTGCTGCAAACTTTTCAGGGGATTATTTTAAGTCATCTTTATCAATAAAGATATACATTCCTTATTTTTGTAACAGCAAAAGCACACTGTTGCCTGATGCCAATACATTGAGAAAAAGACAGAAAACAGTACACTCAGTGGAGCAAACTATATTTAGGCTAGTTGGAGGCATGATAGGAAAAGGGGATGGAGTTATAACAATGGGACAAGCATGTCTGACTCAACTGACACAACATGCTGTTCATTTAGTATATTACCAGTTCTATTAATAGTACTACAGGTGTAAAACAGTGAAAGTCACTCTGCTGTGTGTCCTGTATTTCCCACTTTACTGCGCTTAATTACCTTACAATTTACAAATGCAGTAAGGTGATTATGAAATGGACATGTGACTGCTTACTACAATTAATGCTAAACAATTCTATTGATGTACTGGTCAGAAAAGGAAAGTGGCCTACATTATTTGACCATTATGAGAATAGATGTTAAGGTTGGCTAATTGCTACAAAGATAAAAGGAATATACCGGTAAAGCCACCAAATCATTCCCTAAAGTTAATTAATAATTACTATACTGTAGAAGAAATTCAGTGAGACGTGTTGTACAATGAATGACCATTCTGAACGGCTACAGCAGGAAAACAAATGACTGAAATACCATAACTGAGTTACTGATTACCTATAGTTATTTTCTTACACACCTTGTATACTTTTAGTGTGAGCAGGAGCAGCTATACTTACAGTACTGCCAGGCAGAATGACACACGTCGGATCTCTCGCCGCCACATCCCAGAAGTGCACGGGTGTCTTTAGTTAAAGAGAAAGACAGACACCCAATCTAGCCTACTTTAATTTCCACGAACAAAAATAATCCTGACGAGTCGCACTGCCTCCTCTATATCCACAAGCAATTCTCATTCTCCTCTCTCTCTCTGTGTTGTGTTAGTGTTATCCGCAGTGTACCCGGGTACACAACGTTCGGTTTTGTTGAAGTGATCCAAAGCGTAATAAAATAAGTTTAGAGGAGAAACTACTTTACCTCGAAGGGGCGTTACCATTTACATACCTGTTCTGGTCTTGTCTCTTGTGTGTGAACGCGCGTCCATAACACACATGTTTTTTTTGGTGTGCGTGAACGCGCTAACAAGACGTACTGTATATGC
Organism: Protomyctophum bolini; assembly: GCF_963924005.1. NCBI lineage: Eukaryota > Metazoa > Chordata > Actinopteri > Myctophiformes > Myctophidae > Protomyctophum > Protomyctophum bolini. The sequence continues at coordinate 39,321,586 of NC_137871.1, forward strand.
AGTATATGCAAAACATTATAAATCGCTTCACCACAATCACCAGGGACACAAGGCTTACCAAAACATTGGTTGTCAAAGTGGGGTCCGGGAACCCCCAGGGCCATGGGACCAGGGACCAGGGGGCAGGGGCCCTGGGGGTCCCCGGACACAGGGGCCTTGAGGGGGGGTTCCGGGCCTCCCTAAATGGTAGATATAGTTACCATTAAATACCTAAATCAAATGCCTATGTGAAACAAATCATGGACCCTTACAGGTCAATTTGTTTCCATTTGTACACTCCCAGAGTCATTGTGGTCCGTTAATGGGTACTGTTTCTTGTTTAGAATGGATAAATATATTGGTCCTTATTTGCAATTAAAAATATAGTAGATAGTATACGGTATATTTGTAAATTGTAAGCATACAATCAAATATAAAATACAAAATAAATACAAATATGTTTTAATGCGTTAGGTTACTCCGCACCACCAGAGGACGACAACGGTTTATTTCACTGTGTTTTGTTGTGGTTTGGGTTGAAAGGTTATAATGCCACAACACAACACGCACACGAGCATGTGTGTGATGTTCATGTTCATGTTGTAGGATAGTCGGATATCTGTTAAATCAAACCACTTCTTCAAGGTAGGTTGGATTTGACAGGTTACAAATATATAAATAAATACGTTTTTATAGCCAGCATCCGGAGCTAACAATCTAGCCAGGACAGAGCAGCGCATGTCGATGACAGTTCAATCCATCTTCTTTATTTAGTAGCTTTTAAGATAATGTATGTATGTAACCCAATTTCGCTCATATGGCACCAATACTTGGAACGCCCTACCAATAGCCATTAAGAAATGTGAATTATTGTCTATTGTCTATTTGTTTGTCTCTAAATGTTTTGATGAATTGAACAATGTGGACCCTGTTGTAAACAAGTGTAAGGCTTAATTGGGTCGTCCACTCACAGTTAACAGTCTTTGTATTGAGTTTGTGCTTGAAATGTACTGTAATTCTGCAAACTGTTAATAAAGATTTCAATCAATCAATCAAAATCCCTAGATTCATTCAAAACTGCTCTCAAAGACGGGGGCCTGTAGAATCTGACAGGCCCTGTAAAAAAAAGTTTCCTATAGACAGCTATTTGTGTCCCTGGGTCTGTCCGAGCACAAAAATTGCGTTTGGTTTGTTTGCAAAACTTTGCACAAACAAGTGTCAGCAGCACAGACACGCATATGAACTGTATGATGATTTGGGGGTGTTACAGTACAGTACAGTAGACGGCCCACCTGGGGGACCCCCACACTTGTCATTTCTCAACCATTTCGGGGTGGCTCGGAACCGGCCCGGCACCATGGCTGCGTTCCTGTGGGTCTGGAACTTCCAGGGACCCCCACACAGAGTTGCACCATGCAAAGCCGACCATGTAACTAATCAGAGACCACAGGGGACGTTACCTCAAACTGAACCATAGGGGTAGTGGGGTAGCTGACTCTGACCCCCCTCGATAGGGTGGCCTGATGGGCCGACATATACTGTTCAAGCCTTGTTGATATTGTACAGATCTGGGGGTGGCTGTAAAACGAAGACTCTCGCTCCCCCTCACGAGAGATCCATTTATGGAAACGACAGAGACATCTGGTGCTGAGATCATACCAGATGTAGAACTCCATATATGGATACAGACAAATGGCATCGTGACAAGCATCCAGCTGACTGACATTGTCATCGTGACAGTCATCCAGCCAAGTTCTAGATAAAGATTATTGACCCCCGAGTTAAGAGGCAAACATTATTTCCTCCGCTCCTCGCGACTCGCGAGAGACTCCTTTGCCTTCCGTACAAGACAGGTTATTTGGCCTTACAACCCAGATATCGTCGTGTCAAGGATTTAGACATTCCGGTTAAGTTCTTACCGTACACCACGGCGGGTTCTAAACTCGGACAACCAGTGTCCTTTGAGTACTATTTTTAAAATATCTTTTTTGATTTTATCTTTTTTAATAATAACAGTAACTGTTCTAGCCTGTCCTACAATATTATCTGTCCCCCTATCCACACTGGAAGGTAGGAACTAGCATTACAGCAAGGGGGACCTGAGAACAACTTCAAGGTATTGCGTAATAATGTGCCATGAATATGTAATAATGTGTGCATTGACCATGTTACAGTAACACTATACATCTGGATGCGAGATGCGGAACCTCAAGTTGCTGAAGAGCCTTCGGAACGCAGAGCACCAGGGCCCGGGCAGTCCGCAGTGTTTCACGGTTCGGACAGAGACCGGTTCGGTACTGCTGGCCTCCCAATACTCCATCACAGAGTTTGACCCGCAAAACGGCCAGGTAAGTTGTTGATAAACGAGCTGTGTGTGCTTCTATCTAGCTACTGGCTTTCTAACCTCGCGTCACCAGACTTTCCACCTCGGAGGAAAGCCTGATCTGTGTTCCTAAATCGCCCGTGTAATAATCCGGTCTGGACCGGATGATAAAAACGAAGAAACTAAAATAAAACACAAACTGTTCTGGTAAGGATGGCTTCAGTCACCTCGTCAATTGTCTGGTCCTTTTCAGGTGGTGAATGAGATATCGCTAACAACCGCGGATTACCTCCCTGAGGATGGTAGCGGGGCAGTGGTTGGCATCCAGGACCTGCCTGAGCAAGAGGCTGTGTGTGTGGCCACAGCCAGCGGAGATGTCCTCCTCTACAACCTCATCACAAACCAAGTAGGCAACGGCTCCTGTATTCAGGGACAACATGGAGATCTGTTCCCCAGACGGCGCTAAATATTCTTTGACACTGTGTGTGTGTGTGTGTGGGTGTGTGTGTGTGTGTGTGTGTGTGTGTGTGTTTCCCACAGTTGGAGTGTGTTGGTAGTGTGGACAGTGGTCTGACTTCCATGAGTTGGAGTCCTGATGAGGAACTAGTTACGCTCACTACTGGTGAGTTCAGTCTGAGTACCGATTATTTGAATACTTTATTAGGCAGAAATGGAAACGCTAAACAGAGTACAGTCAAACACTGAAAGGATATCACTGAAAAAAGGTCCTTGCGGTCTTGTTTCCATACAGGTCCTGGGTATTGAATTCATAGTCACGAAATAAAAAAATAAAATCATCACACAAAATAATAATTATGAATACCGTAAATACAAATAGTATTAATGTACAGGTCGGTTGGTACATGTAAATTACCCTGTAATTACTGTAATACCCTCTATCTATACCAACATATGTAACCATTATGAGGGTTAGTACAACAGTGTAATTTCTTGTTTTTGACCTCTGGAATAATCTCTTCTTAACCCCATCAGGCCAGGAGACCGTCATAATGATGACGAAGGACTTTGAGCCAATCACAGAGGTCGGAATCCACCAGGATGACTTTGGTGAAGGTAGGGGCACGTTCGTAAATTGGCACTGAGTGCACTGGTGTGCCCTCTTCTCGTTCGTTTATTCAGTGCACTGGGTGTGTTGTCGTTCGGGTGCGCTGCGCCCCCAGGTCAGTGCGTGCTGAGTTTTAACTGGTTTAACTGGTTAAAACTGGCTTTAACTGGTTAAAGCGACCAGTTTTAACTAGTCGTTCATAAATAAGCCACACTGTGCTCTGTGACGTGACCGCCCAGAACACTCAAAAAACCGAGCGCATATCTGAACACACCCTAGGTCACAGTATGTGGTCTTGACTAGAGATGTTATGTACTATAATATGCGTAGCATGTTGTTGTAGCCACAGGCAGGTACATTTTGGCAAGAGTTCTACACTTCACAGTCACATGTAATTAGTAGTATTAGTATTACTAGTAATAGTTTGGGTTATACAACAGTGAACGTGATTTGGGATTTTTGGGACATAATACCTACTATCACAATTAAAGGAGAATTCCATACTAAAAGGCTTTCTTACCTTTCTTTGTAGTTGTTACGTCCCCACCAAAGAGGTCCAGGTGTTATTTTGTGCAAAAGCTCCTTATTGGCTGTTTCCCCTACCATAAGCCCTAAATGAATTGCATTGAATTGAATGAGAATTGAATGGGGCTATGGGGTGTTGTGCTAATTCACTTATTTCCACACTTTACTACTTCTTTCGATGGAAATAAGCGAACTAGCATAACACCCCATAGCCCCATTCAATTCCCATTCAATGCAATTCATTGAGGGCTTATGGTAGGGGAAATAGCCAATAAGGAGTTTTTGCACAAAAAAACACCTGGACCTCTTTGGTGGGGACGTAACAACTACAAAGAAAGGTAAGAAAGATAAGAAAGCATTCTAGCATGGAATTGTGGCATTGGAATTGACACCTAGTTGGATACTTCTAGAATCTTATCACCAAACCACTTCAACCCTCTAGACACTGGACCCTATAATTAGGCTCTAAACAAACATTAAGTCAATAGACTTGGCTGCCACATGACGTAATTTCGGAATTCCATTCTAAGCGCCCCTCAAAAGCAAAAACAGCAGCAGATGTTCACGCAGGAAAATACACTTATGCCATATTACAATATCGAGAATCCCAGACGATACAGTATAGTCCCTTGTGCTTGTCAAAATATTGATATGCAATGCTTGCACCTGACATGTGTGTGTGTGTGTGTGTGTGTGTGTGTGTGTGTGTGTCTGTGTCTGTGTCTGTGTCTGTGTCTGTGTCTGTGTCTGTCTCTGTGTCTGTGTGTGTGTGTGTGTGTGTGTGTGTGTGTGTGTGTGTGTGTGTGTGTGTGTGTCTGTGTGTGTGTGTTCTATGTTCTATGTTGAAGGAAAGTTCATCACAGTGGGTTGGGGTAAAAAAGAGACCCAGTTCCATGGTTCGGAGGGGAAGCAGGCAGCCCAAAAGAAGTCTTTGGTTAGTATTAAATGCCAGTCTCATTCCTGTCTCTCTCTCTGTTAATTTATTCTACTAGTTAGTTCTACAGTACAAATAGGAGCAACACAAGTTGACAATAACTTGACTCATCTCTGCACTTCTGCCTGTGTCTGTCTGTCTGTCTCACACATTAAATCACATGTTATCTCCCCTCCCAATAACGACAATTCACATGCATTATGAACAAAACAGGTTTGTCAGAGGGCTTTGCTGAGCAGCAAAGGACATTGACACAGATAAAGACGAGTACAAACACATCAGCATTTTTAAACTAGTTGTCTAACTAAGAAGAAAAAGGGAATAAATTAGCTGATCTAAAAGCTCACAATGTGTCTTGCGGCGAGGAGTTGTGAGCTTGTAGATAATGTATTTTTGCTATTCCTTGTATGACGCACATTTAGTTTTCACCTGTGTCTTTATTTTATAAGCTCCCAGGCCCTTAGTGTATTATAGCATTGGTCTCCACTCCTCTAAACAACTTGTACAACCCTATCGCTGGTATATGTGCAAATAAACCTACAGGAGGTGGAGCCAGCGTTGCCGTGGGACGACCGCCGTCCGAGGATCACGTGGCGCGGGGACGGCCAGCTGTTTGCTGTGAGTGCCGTGTGTCCTCAGAGCGGCGCCAGGAAGGTCCGGGTGTGGAACCGAGAGTGTGTCCTGCAGGCCACCAGCGAAACCATCAATGGACTGGAGCAAGCTCTCTGCTGGAAGTAAGAGTCGCTTAGGCCATTTAGACCCCAGACCAGATTCTACAAATGTTTTCTAAAACCCCGACAGTTTTCAGAAAAACCTATGTTTCTATGTCGGTGGTTCTCAAAGGTTTTCATGTCAAAAGGACCACTGTAGGAGAAAACCTTCGCATACCTATAAATTAGGCGTATGCACAGGTGCGTAGGCCAGTGGACATCAATGAAAGCAATAGGATACACCCGCACACTGTGTATTTGCTCGGTACATGAGTATTTTCTTATTTAATGAAGCAACGTTTCGGTCCCTCCGGACCTTCCTCAGGCAAGGACCACCAAAAATGTCAGCTTGAAGTGGTTAAAAGCTAAGGTGACATAGATGCGTTCCATATCTTAGGCTAGATTTCGGTTAGCAACATAACGTTCATTGGTTACAAATATATGATAGCAATAATTCCGGTACACTCAAAGCCCAACTCGCTTCACAACTACAGGCATTTAAGACACTTTGCTTCAAGTCATGCCAACAACTACCGTGGCCCTGATATAATCATGACGTACCGAGGCCGCTTGTGCATTATAGTGTATTATATTAGTGGTATTACAGTACGTATAACTTGTATATCTCTGGTCGTAAGCCATACTGAAACCATTTCCCTCTGTTTCAGACCATCAGGCAGTCTGATCGCGTCCACCCAGCGACAGCCCAACAAGCACAGTGTGGTGTTTATGGAAAAGAATGGCCTTCTACATGGAGACTTCACACTGCCATTAAACAAAGACCAGGCTAAGGCACGTGGGAGACCCAAAAACATCACCTGTGTAGATGGCAATTAATATAGTAAAATTGCAAAGATATGACATTACACCACTACAAACAGTCATCATTTTATTTTATTTTCCCCCCTTGTAGTTGAGCATTTTTGTCGAGAATACAAATGAATGGTTGTTTGTGCTGTGTGTCTGTTTCAGGTGAAGGAGCTGTTGTGGAACAGTGAATCGACTGTTCTGGCTGTGTGGCTAGAAGACATGGCTCCAAATGAGGACTGCCAAGTCAACACATACAGTAAGTCCATGACCAGGATGAGCATATGAGCATTGATTCTGACCTGAGATCAGATTCATACGAGGTTTCCACTGGACAACACACTGGTCTGATGAACCCATTCTGACCTGAGATCAGATTCTAAAAATGTCAGTCGTTCTTCGAATTTTTCAAAAATAGCAGACCTACAAGCTCGTAGCGCGCCACTCGGTGGCGCGCTATGAGCTTGTAGATCTGCTATTTTTCAATAGCTAAAGCATAACATGATGCTAACACCAAAATGGGTTCCCGGTCAGAATGGGTTAATACTAAGCTGTCTTGACAAATGATCTTTCATTATATGCTATTCTACACTGTCTGCTGCTGTGTAGAATAGCATAATGTATATATAATGTGTGTTTTGAATGGTATTGGACTGCCGTTCTTTCGACGCATAACCCTTTATTGTTTGTTGCACCCAAGGGTACTTTAGCATAACTTTAACTTAACTTAACTTTAACATATTTTAAAAGGGATTATGACTGTATAATGTCCTTAACCAAGAAAGTTGCCTAGCCCTAGGCCAGCAGACCCAGGCTGGTAGGGGACTCTTTGTTGATGTCTTAACTTAACCTCTCGTCTACAACATCTAATCTTCCCTCAATAGTTCAGTTGTGGACGGTGGGAAACTACCACTGGTACCTGAAGCAGAGCATGGACTTTGGCGCAGATCCCCAGCGGGCTCCAGCGTGTGTCTGCTGGGACCCGGCGCAGCCCCTGCGGCTCCACGTGGTGACCCGCGGCTGGGTCAGTCTCACGTATGACTGGGGCTGGACCACCGAGCGGAGCCCCGGGCTGGATGCCACGGACAGCGGCAACGTTGCTGTGATTGATGGAGGTGAGAGGGGATCCGCTGAGAGATGATGTGTTACTGATACAGTGATGGAGGTGAGAGGGGATCCGCTGAGAGATGATGTGTTACTGATACAGAGGGGATCCGCTGAGAGATGATGTGTTACTGATACAGTGGCTAGTTTATTTCAAAGAGAGATTTCATGTACAAGCTACATTTAACTTCATCCGTTGTCAAACTTTGGCAGCATTGCACTGCTAAATGGTGTTAATGTGCCTCCACCCGCTCCCTCCGCTCCGGTACATCTAACACACTCAAACACCCAAGAACCAAACTCCGCACCATGGGGGACCGGGCCTTCTGCTCAGCTGCTCCTCGGCTGTGGAACGCCCTCCCCGACCACCTGAGAGCACCACAGTCCGTGGACGCTTTTAAAAAGGGACTAAAGACCTTCCTCTTTAATAAGGCATTTGCCCAGTCGGACTCTTAAGCTGCCCTGTGTGCTGTTTTTAACTGTTTTATTCTTATTTTTATTTTTTTATTTTTATCTGTAGCACTTTGAGATTTGTTTAAAATATAAAGTGCGTTATAAATAAAAATTATTATTATTATTACTTGGCTCCATGGCATTTCCATCCATACTTCAACATGAGCAGTAGCTGTTTTTTTTTCTTTCTGATGATAATAATTATGAACCACTGTTCATGGTGAAAAAATTAAAATCACACCTGTATGAAGTGAGCGGTGCAACTGTAGTGTGTGGGGATCCCCGGTGGCAACGTCCAGACCCCCAGGAATGCACCCAGGGGGCTGGCCCGGGTTCCGGTGAGCTTTCCCGCATCCGAAACGGTCGAGAAATGACAGGGATTACCTTGCGGGGCTTTTCAGAGTAAAATCTCCCATATCTTCTGGCACTCTAGCGACTTTATTTTGAAGAAAGTCCCGGCACTGATTGTGTTAATAATGTTCTATTATGTGACCTGTAGATAAGATCCTGGTGACGACGTTTCGTCAGTGCGTGGTTCCTCCTCCCATGTGTTCCTTTGAGCTCCAGCTGTCCTGCCCCGTCAACCAGGTCACCTTCCTCTGTCAACCTCAGCGGACCAATCAGTTGGCTGCATTCACAGCTGACGGTCACATCTCTGTCTATCGCCACGGAGGTAGGTTCACCAAAGGGGTGAACACCCCCCAGCCCCAGGCCCTAACTCATTTTAAACCAAAGGAATGGAGAAAACGGTATTCTCTTAAGTTTATTTTGCTATTACTGGTTATTTTAAGTCCATATGTTACAACTGTGTCGTTATTTAGTTTTCTTTCTGTTTGTTTGATATCGATAACTCTCCCTCTACCCAGAGTCTGCGGAACAATCTCATAAGACGACAACAGGAGGGTTCCGATTATTGTCCCACCCCCTGGTCCTACACACAACATACAGGTAACACGCTTAACTTTATATTTTTGAATATGAGTGAATCAATGTCGCCACTAAAATATAGCCTTGTTGAAACAAACACTTAAGGCCTACTCATACTCCAGTTTGAGGTGATAAAGGTTAGAAAACTACAGCATTATGTCACTCGCCACGGTGACCGACACACATCTCTCTGTTTTTTACTGTCCGACAACTCTTTCACTATTGGCTATCATCTCGTTCACTGATAGGTCTAGAAGTTTGGTGGGCGGTCCCCTTGGTTTTGCATAGACAATAGACATATAAAGGTAGACGGCTCTGGGGTGTCTGTATCTCAACGGAAGGCAACATGGAGGCAACGGGAGGCGATGGCGACGCGTGAACCTTTCCCGAGATTTCTTGCGAAGCATAGCTGAAGCAAAACGGAAGAACGGAAGGGGATCGGAATCCAATCAGAGGCGCGACTCCCTCTTTCCCAGCAGCGCTTGCCTTCCCGAGATTCCGCTTGACTTCCAACCTCCCGTTGGAGACAGGTCTCCCCAACGAAAGTGCAGCGACCAATGAGGCATCTATATATTTTTTTATATCTGGGGTTTTGCATCTGAACCAGAGGGAGGCGGGGTTAATGCTTAAGGACATCACGCGAGTATGATGGCCTCGACTCATTATCACCGTTTTGGGTCACCTAAACTGGAGTATGCATGAGCCTTTACAGTATCTGTGTCACTGTTGTTGTTGTACGCGTTTGCTCCAGTGTTCCAGTGACTCAAGAGGAGCCGCTGGCTTTGAGACAGCTGTTGTGGCTGAAGGAGGATGTGTTTCTGGGGCTGAGTGCTGGGCTGTTGCCTGCTACCTCCACACTGTCCCTCCTCAGCCCTGCACAGGAGGACCACGGATCCCCACACACACTCCACAGCAGGTCGGTAATGCATGCCAGCATGACAAACTATGAAGTGCATGTGTGCACACTCTTCGTGTAGTAGGCCACTATTGCAGTAGGGCTCTTGCAACTCATTTTGAGAGTCGAATGTATTCAATTTCTATCAATCAATGACTATGAATTTATTTAAATCATCTACAGATGCCTTTTGAATGTCTTAACTAATACACCATTTCTCTCTGTCTGAAGAGACCTTGAACAATGAAAGAGCTCCTGTTTGAAAAGGACTTTTCTTTTTAAAATACATTTAATTACCATTTTAAAGAACTAAATAACCTCATGCCACATTCAAGCACTCAAAATTGTTCCATTACAGTATATACCATAAGCATTTCTATCTGCCCCTGTAACAAACAGGGGTCTGTGCCATTTACTTATTAACTTTTATAACAATATAGTTATTAATTAAGATCCAGTTAATTCATTAGCTATTCATTATATTCTGGCCTACCATAGCGTACAAAAACAAAAGGCCTAGGGCACGGTGGCACAGTTGGTAGTGCTGTCGCCTCACAGCTAGAAGGTCCTGGGTTCGATTCCCGCTGGTAGATACCCTCACAAAAACATGCCGTAATCCTGGTCTCTAAAACTACCTCCCCCTGGCCAGCCGGGGCGCCTGATGGAGGGGAAAGGAACTGGTCGGAATAACGTGTCCCTTCCACGCGCTACGTCCGGCCGGGGAAATTCCCCTCTGTCAGGTGAAAAGAAGCAGCTTGGACTCCTCATGCATAGAAGGAGGCATGAGGTCAGTCCGCTGCCCCCCCAGGTTGGCAGAGGAAGTGTAGCGCCCAGGATTACATTAGATAATTGGCACTGGGTGAAAAGAAAACTGGGTTACAAAATCGTGGGATAAAAATGTAAGAAAGAGAAAAACAAAAGGCCTGAGGCGAGACATTGGTACGTATGAAGCCTATTGCCAGGTTCGAGTCCCAGCTCCTCCTAGTGTCCACATTTTCTCTTTTTACTGTGTTTGAAATGTATTTGTATGCTGTCCTCTCATGTCATGTCTTGTTATGTCAGTATTGTTTAGTGTTTAAGGTCTGAAAATTAGCATCTCTGCTAAATCCAGTGTATTTACGCTACAATTGTTTGTAATGTTCATTAATATGCTCTGTGCCGTCCAATACACCAATAAAGTCAAGTAAAGAAGTGTCCTTGGTGTGTTGTGTCCAGGTCCCAGGTGGAGGTGGAAGGTGTTGTGATCGGCATGTCTTACAGCTCCCAGACCAGCACCGTGGCCCTGCAACTAGAAGATGGACAAACCAGGAAGCTGCTCTGGGGTCAGTCACAACCATAGACTGTAAAAAATATGGACAAAGCGTTCCGCGGGTCTAACATGAACGTAAAATGAAGCCTGTCAGTCCTTGAATTGTACATCGCCATCTTTCTAGATCCGTTTGGGCCCAGCTGGCCATTGGCTGGCCCAGACAACGAGGCGGGACTTCCCCCCCATTTTTCTCCGTTGGTTTTTATTTTGACTCGAGTGGGTGGGGAATCCCGATCATAGACTGTAACGGTAGCCACACCCCTCAGAACATACGCGACTTTATGGTCATTTTTAAAATAAATGGGACCATAATTTTCCAAAAAGAATATTATGACATTAGAAATGAGACTTTAAACTAGTGACTGGAAGCAGAAAGTATTCATGACCATGTTTATTAAGGTAATACAGTCTAGGTGAAGTTGGGCCCAAATACATGGACTTCTATGGGGCTATGGGTTTTTTTGGGCCCAATGACAGCGCCACAACAGGCCATTATTATATGAACTTTCAGGAAATCCCGATTTCCTTAGTAGCTTCACAAAATATCTGTCGGACTGCCCCCCTGGTCACAACTACTCCTTCAGTCAATCCGTTCTTCTACTAGTATTAGAGCTATTTTACACAACGATTTCCAGTAGACAAATGCACTTACTGGAACAAGTAATGTACAACTGTACCTGAAACCTCATTATTGTATGCGTCTGGATTTCACTGACCACCCAGCTTTCCTAAGCTATAAAGAAGCTATTGTTAAATAGCTCAGCAGTACAACACAATTTAAACCCATCTGTATACATCAGGAAAATAAAGACTCTTGCCTCATGTGTCTAGATTCTCTTGAGCTCACCGTGGAGGAGTGGATGGATTCCAGTGGCTACAGGGTGAATTTCCCCGTTTCCTGTGTGCAGATGGCCCTCTGCAGCATTGGTGGTCAGGTAGGGAGGCGCACTCCACAGTTACTGCCCTTACACACTGCCCTTACGCCCTTACACTCCACAGTTACTGCCCTCACACTGCCCTTACACCCTTAAGCCCGACACACACCGGCTGCGTCCCCCGCGCAGCGCCGCGCGGCGCACACAGCCGCCTCCATTATTTTCAATGAACCTAACGCACACCGGCTCCGTCCGCCGCGCCGATAGAACACAGTTCTATTTTCCAGGCGGCGCCGCGCGGCAACGCGCCACGCCGCAGACGGTCGCAGCCGGTGTGTGGTGGGCTTCACACTCCACAGTTACTGCCCTTACACACTGCCCTTACACCCCACAGTTACTGCCCTTACACACTGCGCCATATTTGCTCCGATTATGCTGTCGGGGTTTGCTTTTTTTGGCGCTGCAACCAGAGAAGGAAGAACTAGTTTGCGAACGCATCAATACACCATGGACAAATTGTTATCCAACGATAACAAAATATTGTTTCGTTTTGAGGCTAAATCTCATCAAACGGTGGTCCGTGGCTCAGATATGCCGAATGAATAATGGGACTTGATATGAAAAAGTTTGAAAACCAGTGACGGTAAAAGAATAGACTCGAGGTCGGAAACGGTGCCAGCTTCTCGAGCTTCACATCCGCTCCACATACGTGTGCATAATTACATAATCAGAGTATCATTGTGAGCTTTGCCACATAATAAATAGGTTCTGGCCTGACAGTGCGTTGCGTGTTTGAGTCCTCCTGCTCATGACGACCTTTGCTGCATGTTTCTCCCTCTTTCCTGACTATCTTCACTTCAGTAACTTCATTAAAGTATCATTAAAGGCAAAAAGCCAAAAACTAAAAAGAAACATGGTGGGAGTTGATTGAAAGTCCACCATAAACGTGAAACGTTGTATTGCCACTGTTGAAGATGTTCTGGGAAGAATTTTCATGAATGTGAATATTTTAAGAATAATACATTTCATGTCAACACTGCTCCCTCCACATTTATCTAGGCTCATAATGTACTTTGCTATGTCTCCATGTTTATGATGTCCACAGGAACATTTGCTGGGGCTCACAGACAGATCCCACCTATACGTTAGTGACACTGAGGTATGAATGCAATACGAACTATCTCTCAGCTTAGATTGTGAACATTTTAAATGTTAAAAGGATTTTGGGCACAGTTGAATATATTGTAGCAAACGCAATATGGGTTATTTTAAAACAACAAATCAACTATGTTCGTTAGTGTAAAAGTTGACCCATTCCAACTGCAAACTGTTAGACTGGTAGGGGTGGTTTACCAGGCTAGCAAACTGTGGTGGCCTTGTGTTTTCTTCATCTCAAAACATAGTTGTGAAATTGTCCTGTAAGCATAATCATAGTGGGTGCTTCACTACTATTGTAATTGTCAGCGTGCTGCTCTGGTTTTGGAACTAAGTGAATGGATTGATCTGGTTCCTCCTCAGGTGGCCTCTAATGTCTCCTCCTTTGTGGTTTATGATGACTTTCTCCTGCTCACCACACACTCGCACACCTGTCGCTGCCTCCAACTGAGCATACTCACAGTTAAAGGTATGTTACAGAGTCGCGCGCACGCACCTTTTCGGTGGTCACCGTTTCGGTGGTCACTTCATCACCTAAAAGTGGAGTGTGAACAGGCCTTTTTATTATGCCAACCTTTGCCCCCCCGTTAGGGCTGCAGGAGGCGTTGAGCACAGACGGAGGAACGAATGACGAGACGGTGCGGCGCGTAGAGAGGGGCTCCAGGATCGTCACGGTGGTCCCTCAGGACACCAGGGTCATTCTACAGGTTGGTTTGGAGGTGTTTGGATGAATACACTAGGTTTATAGTGTATTCATCCAAATAATCATGTTGAACGTCTGTTGGTAAACCTAGTATACGCTGTACATGTCACGAGTTAAACCAGTCAAATCGACATTTTTACTTAAGTAAAAGTATCAATACTGCAATATAGAACTACTTTGTTACAAGTAAAAGTCCAGAATTCAAAATGTACTTGAGTACAAAAGTATTGGCATCAAAATGTACTTAAAGTACTAAAAGTAACATTATGCAGGATGTGCCATTTATAGTTTTCAAATGTATTTAAACATCTTTTGAAAATGGCGTGTGTGTGTGTGTGTGTGTGTGTGTGTGTGTCAAGATGCCACGTGGTAACTTGGAGACCGTTCACCATCGAGCGCTGGTACTGGCTCAGCTGAGGACGTGGCTGGACAGGTGAGCTATACAGCTCTACAGTATGTGGATAATGGACAGTGTAGCTCAATCTTTAGAGCACAGGATTAATTTACTGACTTCAAGTGGTAGGGATTAGGCCTTAGGGGTTTGAATCTTAAAGGGCAAGACCGCTGTGGTAGAGGTTTGTCCACCTTTGGAGTTAGTCTTGCCCTTTAATCACCACAGTAAAATATGCATTCATGGTATGTGGCAAGACACTTTTGATAACTGTCACCAATTATTTTCTCTAATCTGAATTTAAAGCTGACATACAAGGCACTAATCAGTATGGCAAGACACTTTTGATATGTGTCACCAATTGTTTTCTCTAATCAATTCTGAATTTAAAACCGACAAGGCACTAGTCACATTCATATATCTTGTCTCTCTGTCAGCTTGAGGTTCCGTGAAGCTTTCGAGTGTATGAAGAAGCTGAGGATAAATCTGAACTTCATATACGACTACAACCCCAAGGTAGGCTTCCTCTATTCTTCATATATGACTACAACCCCAAGGTAGGCTTCCTCTATTCTTCTATCTGAACTTCATATACGACTACAACCCCAAGGTAGGCTTCCTCTATTCTTCATATATGACTACAACCCCAAGGTAGGCTTCCTCTATTCTTCATATATGACTACAACCCCAAGGTAGGCTTCCTCTATTCTTCTATCTGAACTTCATATACGACTACAACCCCAAGGTAGGCTTCCTCTATTCTTCATATATGACTACAACCCCAAGGTAGGCTTCCTCTATTCTTCATATATGACTACAACCCCAAGGTAGGCTTCCTCTATTCTTCTATCTGAACTTCATATACGACTACAACCCCAAGGTAGGCTTCCTCTATTCTTCATATATGACTACAACCCCAAGGTAGGCTTCCTCTATTCTTCTATCTGAACTTCATATACGACTACAACCCCAAGGTAGGCTTCCTCTATTCTTCATATATGACTACAACCCCAAGGTAGGCTTCCTCTATTCTTCATATACGACTACAACCCCAAGGTAGGCTTCCTCTATTCTTCCTGGGTTTATATGTTTGACGCTGACACGTGGCCACTCGGTTAATTCTTTACAGTTAATGTTCTGGGTAATGGGCAGCAGTGCGAGTGGTTGTCTGGGAACCGGAAGGTTCTGGGTGTGTCTCCTCCTGGCTTGTGTCCTTGAGTAAACCCCATTGTGCTAAAAAAACAACAACAGTTGACCTAATAGTTAGGATGGGTTAACTGCAGAGGACAAATTCCAGGTATGTGCAAATACTGTATACGTTGCCTAAAGTCACACAATTATTATTACATTGTGTTTTTGCCACAGAATCTATTTCCATGGCTGTTATGTCTTTTCAACATGAGAAACACAGGTTTCTTTTTTGAATAATTGTTTGTTTGGCCGCTCATTCTGCAGTGTACTCCTTGCTGCTTCACGCATGCACACTTACATGTACAGTTTCCTGCAAATGTTGGTTTAGTTTTACATCCTGTCCTAGCCAGGGAGAGAAGAGGCTGTATGTATATATAAGGTGTGTGTGTCTGTTATAGCCAGGGGCTATGTGTGTACTGTTGTACGTACTGTATGTGCTGCACACCAACTGAAGAAGACTGCCTCTGGCCAGTTTACAACACTATGTAGCTGTGATGTGAACTTTCACAGATTTCGATTTTTATTTTTATTGTAATAACGAATTCTGTCTTTTCTATTTGAGAGATTTCAGAGGTTTTATAGTGGCAAGTGTGCATGTTTATCGGCAGCAGAACTGTGTGTCAAAGCTGCTGGCTTTGACACACCGGAGCATCACACCCACGGTGACAGACAGTTTCAGCTCATAATACTTGGTAATACGTGGTAACAGAAGATTTAGTTAGCACCGGCATGGTGCTGGCAAGTTGTCAGCACTCAAACTAGACTTTGAGTTTATTTTGTTTTTATTGTTTTTCTCATGTAGTTCTATACTACAGAGTCTACGGTATATGTAATCCATCATATAAACGGATATAAAAAAAGGTGTGTAATTTGATTTCTGTCAAAATATATTCAATTAAATACATTTATTTTAGCCTGGAAACCAGACGAATCTCCCAGTGCAAAATAGAAAGAAAAAAAAAAACACAGAACTTGGGTAGTTCTATATGCATTGTATTCAGAGCCTCAAAAAAAATACATGAAATAATAAAAAATATAAGCCACGGTCAGAGCTGAAATTGGTAAAAAGATAAGTCAAAAGAGTGGCTGCACACACCGATAGCCAAAGTGCCGATTATTTTTTAAGACGCAGAGTAGGAACTAACGTTTCAGCAGATGCAACTGCCTTCTCCAGTGTATCGAGCTGAAATTGGTGCATACTGTAAATATGAAGTCACGTTTTCCTAGTTTTTTTGTTTCAATGAAAAAAGATGGCAGGACGTGAAACTTTATTGCCTGGAGAGTTATTTCTCACCTTGAGCTCTAGCTATTCAAATGCAGTGTTTTCTTATACTAAAATAATAGTGAGAGCAGCTGCTTATGTTTAAAAGATTCAGACTGATGAAGGCATACTTTGGTATGTGTTGAACTACATTTAAAAAGTTGTAGGTGGAGTAAATCCACCATTATTCATTTGTTGGGTAATTGACTACACTCAGTAAATAGCCTACATATCAAATCAGTCTTAATTGATTTTTGAGATGTATTTTGAACTGATACTGTGTGAAAATCTGTCGTTTCTGTGCCAAATCGTTTTTCTCAAAAGTTCCATTTTCTGAAACATGTTTCTATAAGCTGTACAGTATATCCAAAATGGTTTCATCATATTTAGCTCTGATCCTCTACTTAAAAACAAAAATGTAAAAATGTTCTATGACTGACTATGTACTTGCTGCATTTGGTAACATATGCTGATCAGCTGTAACAACTTGATCTATCCCCTGTAACCTAACCAATACATTTTGATCTTCTGCATCTTATGATTCTTATCTTACTGTTCTTGGTAATTTTTCGAATGCAACTAGCCTGACTCGCATCCTGACTTTTCATTTAGTTTCACTACATTATTGCGTCTGAAAGCTCTCTCAGTGCAGCCGTTTTCTCAATTGGGGCCGTGGCCAAAGTGGAAGTCTTTGGCGATTGGTTCATACTGGATCATCCCCATCCCCATTGGACAGTTCGATTTTCAACCGAGAATACCCTACCTTCGACAGCACCACCAGACCCTGAGAATATATTTTCAATGGCCGTGGCTAGCGATTCAAGGACTGAAGCCAGGCTAGAATGCAACTGCTCGGTGACCTGCTGTATTCTGAAATGTTGACCATAGATTCTGTCGTGTAATTCAGAAAGCTGATCATCAAGGCTGATGTGGTGTCAGTTTTTAACGTGCTGACAAACTGTGGAGATCCATGACTCTGTCTGCTTCTTTCTACAGGCGTTTCTTGATAACGTGGAGACCTTTCTCACACAGCTGAACTCCATCAACCACATCAACCTGTTCCTCACCGAGCTCAGGTAAGATCACAGGGTCTGAGAACTGCTGTTTAGGATTTGATTCACTTCAGCTGGAGGAGAAAGAACCACTGTGCTCAAAGGAAATTATATTCATTGCGGATTATTATTCTTATTCTTATTCTACCACAGGGATGAAGACACGACCAAAACCATGTACCCCTGCCCTCAGAACAGTTTGATCCAGCCTCCAGTAACCGCAGGGCGGAAGAAAATTGATGTAGTGTGTGATGCCTTGCGTAATTCTATGCAAGCAATGGATCCACACAAGTGAGTGATGCTTCGTTCATTGTCATTGAGATCCTAGATATATATATATACATATTTAGAATATCAATGAATATTTTAGTCTAATCAGATTGACAGTTATTATTGGTCTCCCAATTGTGAGGAACGAAATGCAAAGCTGAAATGGAAAGGTACTGTGCTCTTAAGGTATGAAGGCAATAATAATTAATGTACCTTTTATTGAAAGGATAAGCCTCTTGAGATGCGAAAAAGCGATGGTCCGACATGCGCTGCTCCCGTGCTTGCGGTTAGGGTTAGGTTAGGATTGAGGTTTCGGATCAATATGCTGTCGGAAAAAAGACCTGCACCCGGTCCTTGGATATAGGGGACTAATGATTAGACAGACTTAAAACTGCTCAGCATTCTGACACTAGAAGCATGCAAAGGGGTCCAATCTAGCCTATGTTTGTTATTTAGTTTGTTTCATGTATTGTCCACAATGTTGAATTTTGCCTCATAAATATGAGCAACAACACTTACACTTATACACTTATGTATTTACCGGTAACATCAAATGTTTTTTAACTAACATTCATGTCCAGTTGTCTGTGTGGCAGCGACTGAATTCTCTCTTAGCTTGTGCCTTGCTGCGATGGTGTACATACAGTACAGTACAGTACAGTACAGTACAGTACAGTACAGTACAGTACAGTGCAGTAGAAAACAATGAAGGCAGGAGCTAATGTACGGGCCACAGTTATAGCATCTTCAGTCAGTGCTGCACTTTTCGGCTAAAATACAAAATTAACTTATTTACTGCCTTTTCTATTGCAGTTTATGTGACTACTGTAGCTCAATTATGAATAATTATTCTGTGTGGTGTTGATCTTGGACCATGTTCGTGGAGCGCAAAGACTTATTTACTAACACCGGAGTTCGTAAATAGTCTTTGAGCTTTGCCTGATATTTCATTTCCATTTCAAGGAATTGGGGATTATATTGCCAAGAAACGAGAAGGAAGCAACCTGCTCTATGGGCTGGTCTTTCAATTACCTTAAACTTCATTCACCATCTCTGTTTTAATAACTGTTGTCCCGCCTCCTCAGGTACTGTCTCTCTATACTGACATCACACGTAAAGAAAACCGTTCCTGAGTTGGAGATTGCTCTGCAGAAAGTCCATGAGCTTCGAGGTAATATGAACACAAGACACAGGAGAAGCCTAGAATTCCTATTCTGGGGGTATCTTTTGCAGATTGCTGATCTACAAGCTCACAACTCCTCGCAGCGTGATGTATTGTGAGCATGCAGATATGCTATTTATGTCTAAGAGATTCGGTGTGAAGGGGATAAACAGACCGCACCGAGTACAGAGCTGACCCCTGTGAACTAAGCAAGTGTAGATGGTTTAAGCGGTTAAATATCAGCTGAACTTATGGTTTGATTATTCAAAATTCAAATGATTCAATTTGTGTACTGATAAATTCAATATAAAATCAAGTTTTACATTTTTAATGGTCTCACTGACTTTGGTGTATTATATTCTTTCTCTTCTGTGTGTGTGCGTGCGTGCGTGTGTGTTCCAGTGAATCCCCCTGGTGCTGGTGTGACTGCTGAAGAGGCTCTGAAGTACTTGCTGTTTCTTGTCAATGTCAACGACCTGTACGAACACTCTTTGGGCACCTATGACTTTGACCTGGTCCTCATGGTGGTCGAGAAGTCCCAGAAAGTAAGGAAATAAATCCCATTTCAGACTGGGTTATATATACATCCACCTGGAGCCACACATCCAATCCAAGCAGGACACATGAACGCTCTTAGCAGCATTGATTGTTGCATAATTATTTGCTGTCGACACATTGTAAGACACAATGAATTTATAACATCATTTTGTATGCATGTTGAATTTTTGAATGCTAACAACATTTGTAAAAATAGTTGACTGATCGCATTGTTACCAAGTTAGTGGTTGCTCACTAGCTTTATTCTGTGATCAAACTGCTCCTGATGAGCAGCAAGTTGATGCCTCGCGTGGTTGCCTCTGTCGTCAATGTGTGTGTGAATGGCTGAATGTAATGCACTTTCTTTGTAAAGCGCTTTGGATAAATGAGCTATATAATATAAATGTACCCCTGCAATGCTTTATTGATTTTACACAATTAAGAGCCGGAGATTTTAACAAGATGGGCTGCTAAATAATCCCATTGGGTTGCCTCTTCTAATTCTCGTTTGTTTTTTCAAACATGGAAGGACCCCAAAGAATACCTCCCTTTCCTCAACATGCTCAATACTCTGGAGACAAACTACCAGAGGTACACCATCGACAAACACCTGAAAAGATACAAAAAGGCATTACACCACCTCAGCAAATGTGGTAAGTGGTATGCACAGAGTCACACACTACTTTTTGTTGTTAAGAATGATTGATTTGATCGATCGGTTGCTGAGTATTTTGTGCTCAAAACGCGACAGTAATGCATATTGTCGCTGCAGGGCAGGAACCTTGTATCTCTATATTCCCCATTTTATACTTCATCATATTACAATGTCATGCAAAAGTTAAAAATGCAGGTAGTAATACGACAATGGATCCTGTCTTCACTCTCCATGCACAATTTGAGTCCTAAAAAAAGATGTTGTGTTTCTGTCTGGGACGCAGGAGAAGAACACTTCACTGAGGCTCTGAACCTGGTGAAGGAACAGAAGTTGTACAGTGAAGCAATGAGACTCTACCCAGTAGACAGCCCACAGTACAAGGTAACTGAGACTCTACCCAGTAGACAGCCCACAGTACAAGGTAACTGAGACTCTACCCAGTAGACAGCCCACAGTACAAGGTAACTGAGACTCTACCCAGTAGACAGCCCACAGTACAAGGTAACTGAGACTCTACCCAGTAGACAGCCCACAGTACAAGGTAACTGAGACTCTACCCAGTAGACAGCCCACAGTACAAAGTAACTGAGACTCTACCCAGTAGACAGCCCACAGAACAAAGTAACTGAGACTCTACCCAGTAGACAGTCCACAGAACAAAGTAACTGAGACTCTACCCAGTAGACAGCCCACAGAACAAAGTAACTGAGACTCTACCCAGTAGACAGCCCACAGAACAAAGTAACTGAGACTCTACCCAGTAGACAGCCCACAGTACAACGTAACTGAGACTTTACCCAGTAGACAGCCCACAGAACAAAGTAACTGAGACTCTACCCAGTAGACAGTCCACAGTACAAGGTATACAGCATCCAGTGGCTTTTACCACACTCTGGTAATGGTTGCAGCATCATTGGAGCAATGACCAATTCTTGGTTTGTATTTGGTCATAGCCAAACATGGCTATGACATATTGTCTTATGACAATTAAATGAACTCCCCAAAGCAGCATTTACCTGCATTTGCCTCATAACTGGTAGTGCTGTAATTGCATAATATTTTCTGTGCACACATGCAAGGAATTTGACATGGCACATTACATGATGGGACATTAACCAACAAAAGTATTAAAAACTTTTAAAAAAATGGTTGAACGTTCGATTAGTAGTATTACATTAAGATATATACTTTTTTGTCTGCATAACTTTAGTATACATTGGATTGTATTTGCATTTCAGTGCTACAGTTCTCACCTTCATGCTGGAACCCTGACTTTTACACCCCTCTGAACACCCCCCTCTCTCTATCTCTGCCAGGCTCTGAGCTGTGCCTACGCTGAGCACTTGGTGGACCAGCAGCAGGCTGAGATGGCGGGCCTGTTGCTGTGGCGTTGTGGTGAGCCGGCCCGTGCCCTGCAGGCCTTCGTGGGCGCTAGCAGCTGGAGACACGCCCTCTGTGTGGCCCAACAGATCCCCCTGCCCCCCGCACAGCTGGCTCTTTTGGCCCGAGACCTGGCGGGTACGGTGGAACTCTCACCTCAGCCACTGACTGAGCTGTCACTATCATTACACAATCGTCTAATTATTTGAGATAATCGTAATTGTTGTCAGTCACCATACTGTACTGTGCACTATCCAATATATGCAGAAAAGCACAATTATATCTTGTGTAACTGCATACATCACATTATTATTAGGGCATGCCTGCTGGTGGACAAGCAGCTTTTTAGTTGCAGATGTACTACTGTACATCATCTCTTGTTTCTTTCTGTTGTAGAAAAGCTGATTGAACAGCGACGGTGCTCTGAAGCAGCAGTGCTGTTGGACCAGTATGCCAAGGTAGGACGTCATGATGACCCAATGCCTTTATGGAACATCTCAATAATGTTCTGCTCTTCTTGGCCACAGTGTTGTCCTGTGGAAATTGTCAGTGTTGTTACCGGTTTTTGTATGAACTCGTAAATCTGTCGAGCAGCTAAAGGCCAAGTGGTTAAGGCTCGTATTATAGGCTTTGATGGCAGAGTCCGCCGGCGGACTTTCTGCATGTCACTTCCCGACTATCCATGTTTCCTATCTCTCTTCACTTTACGTCATTGTAAAGATATCTTGCCAAAGAAAGTAATTTGTTGAGCAGCTGACATAACCGTCTGAGGATGTGTTTCCGTTTCAGGACTGTGAAGAAGCCATCTCAGCTTTGATCAAAGGTGCACTTTGGGATGAGGCGCTCCGCCTGGTAAGTTATCAAAATAGCCACCAACTTTAGTTTTCTTCATTTTTTTTTAACCTTTTAACGGTTTTACTTTAAAAGAATGTCTGTTGCGTTTCCTTTGTAAGTTACAGTACACTTTACACACTGTACACTTTATCTGTTCCAGGCCTATATGCACAACAGACAAGACATCATTGAAACAGACCTGAAGCCAGCTCTTCTAGAAGGTAAGGCTGCTCATGTGATAGCCTGGATAATAGAATAGTATAGAATAGAACAAGACAAGATTAATTTCCCATTTCATTGACTATAAGGATAGGATCATATGGTTAGCATTGTAAGAAGATAATATGGTAGTGCATAACATAATAAAATAACGATGTTTGTTATGTTGGTGTAGTTTTGGACATTTCATGTGAATGTCAAAACTTAATTCAATTCAAACATAAAACAATTTTAACCCTGGTGCACCTGTTTTGGACATGTCATTATAAGCAGAAATTGTCGAGAATTGTCTGAATTTCAAATGTTCTCCCATGTCAAATTGTATTAGACTAGGGCAGTGGTTCCCAAACTGTTTAGCCTGTGACCCAACAGAGACAGATTAGACTTTGCCCAAACTAGTGAAAGTACACGACCTACAAGCTCACAACGCATTGCTTCACGCTGCGCTGAGAGCTTGTAGATCAGCTATTTACACTACTTCTTAAACATTTGTTTTCTAATTATTATTTTTTCTTAGATTTTGTCTTTGATTTAATTACTGAACAAAAATCATTGCATTTTGAGATAAAAAGTAGGAAACAAAAAAAAGGGACCCATATAAATGTGTCCACGGCCCACAAACTGGTCCCGACCCAGTGTTTGGGAACCACTGGACCAGGGCATATACTACAGCTAATTGCTCATTCAAGCCTGATGGCTACGATACAAAACGGTACGTATACGAGAGAGGTTAATATGATGTCATCTTTTCTTAGCCTTCAGTACTCAGATGTCCTTCATGGAAGGTCAGAGGGCGACGTTCACCCGTCATAAGACCCGCCTGGCTGTGGTACGAGAGCTGAAGGAGAAGGCCAGACTGGAGCTGCTGGGTAAAAACAACAACAACAACATTAAACTTATTTGATCAGGTGCTTTCTATAAATGAAACAAGAATGCACTCAGTAAGAGTGCAGAATTCCGCGCGAATGCCTAAAAGTCTGCCCAGTTTCCTCATTTGAATGTTTCACCTCGCGGTATAGCGCTAGAAGAAGGGGTCGGAGGGGTCACCAAAAATCAATAGATTTCCTCCTCCTCTGGCGAGCGTGAATGTGCACGGCAAATTGTGTCTTTATGACTAAAGGGGTCAAGAGAAACGCTCATTTGAAAATTGAATGTTTGGCCTTTGGATATTGTTACTAGAGCGAAAGGTCAGAGGGTCACCAAAATCAATTGGTTCCTTCCTCTTTAAGCATGAATGTACACAGTAAATTTCATGGCAATCTGCCCATTACTATTTTAAGATATGTTGGTAACAGACCAAAAACATATTTAACAAACAAGCGAAAATTTGACCTCCTTGGTGGAGTTAACAAAAGACAAACAAACAAAACGAATAAGAGCAGTGCCCTGCTCTAGTAGTTTTGCACTTGACAATTGTGCACATACTGATTCTAGAAATAGTAGCAGTGTAAGTTAGATGAAAATGTCAATAATATAATATTTATGTAATGTATATTAATAATATAATGCAATTAAAAAACATGAATTCAGGATTCAAGGATTCAATACTTTATTGCCATGTCAACAGAGTTGATTGGAATTTGTTTCAGTGCTCTAAAAACAGACAGATAGATTTTCACATCACATATTCAGACAGTAGGAAAAGATACAAAAGTGCAAACATCATAGGAGACTGAGAGACCAATAAATAAGAAGAATGTAAAACGTTAAAATTCATGAGAGAGAGACCAATAAATAAGAAGAATGCAACTTTACAGTTCATGGTAAATAAATAAAGTAATTCCACGCAGTTCGTCGTTCTTACAAAGCAGCTTCGCGCTGTAAAGTGTGAGTGAAAAGAGCATTCAGGAGCAAAGCAAAGTTCTTTGTTTACCCAGGGAAGTGGACTAAGCCAAGGACTTGTTTACAGCCACACCCTGCTCATAGAACATTTCATCATTATCGTGAAACCACAATACACTATAGAAATACACATCACAACAATATATATAAAAAATGAGCACTTAAGATTTGTTGTGAAAGATTTGACAGAGTTGACAGCCCTTTATGGAGAAGGCTGATTGCACATACAATCAGCTTTCTCCAAATAGGCCTGATTATAATACATGATGAAAATTGCCAAAACAATGTATATGCGTGTGAGTACCCAGCAGTTATCAAGTTAATACTTGAAATTATAAGTCATTATAATGTGTTGTGATTATTGTTATGAAGCATTATTAAAATGTTTACATTTACAGTGTTGTAATGCATTATAATTATGTTCATAATGTATTATTGACATGGGTGGGCTATTATAGAAAGTGTATCCAAGCTCCCAAAACGAAGTAAACGGTACTATAATACTATGAAAGATGAGAGCATTTCATGGTTCATAACCTCGGCTGCTTCTGTGGCTATGCTGCTCTCTCTATTTTGAAGATTTGACTCAAACCAATCAACTGCTTATTTAGAAAAATGTACTAAGCAACATGCCTTCGTCTCCCCATCGTCAGACGAGGACGGTGCAGACTGCCCCGACGCAGAGCTGTTCTCTGAAGCCAGCAGTGTGATGACGGGCTCCAAGTACTCCCACAGCAACTCCCGTATCTCCTCGTGAGCCTCTCTCTTTTTCTCACTAACACAGACACACACACACACACACACACACACACACACAGTACAGTACAGTAAATTACTGTGTAAAGATGGACTGGCTCCAGCCCCTGAATCGCTAACCATGGCCATTAAAAAAAGATGTAAAATGAAACAAAATGAGAATTCAGGCTGAGTGTCAGGCTAGTGTAAAGATGCAGAGGTGATGAATATTTATATTGCGTGGAAAATAAGCAAAACAAGAAGTCGGGTGTCTTTGAGATTGACAGCAGTCACAGTGGCCCTGTGGACTGCCTCCAGGCAAAACACTGCATATGTGCAATACCCAGGTTTTCGATGCGAGGTCATGATTTGTATGCGAGATCATGATTCAAGATGGATCTTCCAAATGTTTATTTCACAGATGTTTCCTTGCAGTTAAATGATAACATTTGATGTTGAACATTAAGCTTAATTTGTACTGCATTGCGCAACAGTGTTGCTTGCTTCACAAAAATAACAGATAATACAAGGTATCAACACGTTGCATTGCGACCAAATGATAGCTTGTAGGTGTGTATCAGACGATAGTGATACAGTAAATGGATTACAGTAAGTTGCATGACTCCTGATAAGCGTCTGTTTGCTTCAATGTTTACATCTATGCAGTGCTTGTTGTAACTAAAGGAGTAAGCGTAAAGTTAATTGACCTGAACACCATTCTGTACCACAAGTCGGATTCCCAGAACTACTGAGAGAGTACGGAACCCCCATAGAAATATAATCTCTTTTTTCCCCCGGACAATTTAGAATATGTTTCAGAGTGTTCGGTGATAACAAGAAGCATGCGTAAGTAACATGATGGCGTTGGGGAGAGATCAAAGAGTGTTGGAGGGCTCTTCTCTTCTCTCCTCCCCGCCGACAATTGTGCAACTAGATATGAATCACCTGTACTAACATAACTTTAGTTTGTAAAGCTTTGAAAAACGGAACCACCTTTCATTGTTAAAAATAAAGTACAATTTACGTAACAATTCAGTGGCAGCGGCACTGCTTAATGCATAATAGGGGAAACAGTGAGGCGGTTTGGGAAAGAATGTCATCATATTGTCAGTTGTGTTACCGGTAATATAATTATCACAGATCCAAACCATTGAGAAATGTCCAGTCAGGAAACTGAACATTTTAAATGGAAAAGTGAAAGTGAAGAGTAACGCTGTTAAAACAACAGAACCATCATCACAACCAGCTGTTAGCAGCATCTTTCCTTTATCTTCTTTACCTCTCTCTAAATTCTTTATCTTGTTCCCCTCCCATTCCTTTCCCGAACCCCACAGGAGGTCGTCAAAGAACCGTCGGAAAGCAGAGCGCAAGAAACTGAGCCTCAAGGAAGGGAGTCCTCTGGAGGACCGAGCTCTGCTTCATGCTCTGGCAGAGATCATCCACACCGTGGACAAGATGAGAGGTACCAACCATGCATTGACGCCCAGCAAGAACGTGTTTTATTGCGGGGTTGCTGCCCTCCTAGGTCCTTACCCTGACTTAAACCAAACCAAACTCATTCTATGTAAACTTTACCATTTCTAACCTAATGACTGGTCCAGGAGCCACTACCTATTAATGAAAGAATAATAAGCCTGCACTCTGGGTCTAAAAGCTGATTTTTCCCGCCTACTGTAGAGGAAGTGCACAGCCTGTTGAAGACTCTGGTACTATTCCAGTTTGACGGCCAGGGGGAGAAGCTGCAGCAGGCTTATGATGAGGCACTCCAGCTGATGGAGGCAGCCATCCCTGAAGTGTGGCAAGAGGGCCTGCAACAGAGTCAAACACCAGTGAGTGAAAATAATATACATTTTATTATGTATGCCCTGAGACTGGAAGGTCGGGTTCAATCCCCGGCCAGGTCATACCGAAGACTGAAAGGACTCTTGATGCTTGGCACTCGGCACCAAGGGTTGGATTGGGGTAAGTCCCTGCGACATACTAGTGTCATGTCCAGGGGGTGTACTTGTAAATCATGTCCAGGGGGTGTACTTGTACATCAAGCTGCCTCACGCTACAGAAACAGGAGATAGGCTCATGGGCCTCATGGCTCGGCAAGGCTTACTTTTTTTACTTTTACCTACTCCGTTTGAAAGCTACACGCTCTGGTGTAGAATGAGCGCTGCGCGCAGTTGTCCCAGAGGAAGGCACTGTACCTTCTGGAAGTCGGCTCATGTCTCTTCCAAATTACAGCTGGTTTTGACTTGCTTCTCTGCTGGAAGAATATACTTGAAGCTGGGCTGAATGAATGAATGCGTAAACAATGCAGAACGTCCGAACCCTGACTTTCGACTGATTATTGTCATTTATTGTACTATACATTGTGATGTTTATAGCCTAACAACTTCACTCTTAGTTGCAGAGTGATATTGAACTTTAGGCATACAACTTTACAGTTATGGTATATGGCTATTCGATCATGCATCACATTTTGTGATTTGAGCTACATGTTTTATAATGCCATTTATGCATATGATTTATGAATGACCTTGGTCCATTACTGGTGTTAAGAGCACAGTGGCAACATTGAAGAGCAGTGTTGGGCAATAAGAGAGTAAAAGGTTACTTATTTCATATTACTCCTTAAAAAATATATATTATTATTAATTGAAATCAAGACTAATACATTTATAATATTACATATTTCTTTTGCGTCCCCCCCACCCGCAAAAAAGGGATGTACAACACATTCTGTTTAGTCATCTTCTTTTAGAACTGCATCCAATTGTTTTGAGTAATAATATTAAGAAGAAGGAGAGTCACCAATCAGCCAAAAAGGCTATAAAATAAAGCAGCAATCTCTCTCTACCTTTTAAATGAAATGTTTTCAAACGGCAGCCAACAAAAGAAAAACAAAAAAGTAATATGTCACAAAGTAATATGGTATAATCTTACTGTTTTGGCAGAGTAATACCTTATACTACTCGTGTACTGGGTAAGGTATTAATATTACAGTAATGTATTACTAGTAACTAGTTACTGCCCAACACTGTTGAAGAGTGGAAAACTATGGAGGATTAGCTTAGCCTTAGAAAGAGCTTTACCGGTCAGAGGTGTGAATGTTATTGCATGTGTGCAGGTTAGGGATGTATTTCCTCCTGGATCCTCTTGTTCCCCTGTTGACTACCGGTATATTCACTCTCCTTTAAATGGAGGAAATTAAACCAAATGAAATGCAACTATAACCACTTTTCCTGCTCAACAGGTCACCGGTCCCAACTCGACAGCAAACAGCATCATGGCTTCCTACCAACAGCAGAGGCCCATAGCACCCCAGCAAGGTAGGTTTATTATTTTGCCTATTTTTTTGTTGGCCAAAGATTTCTCATTCGGATACGCAAAGATTATGGATGCTTGGGTTCATAATACACTATTGTTTCATGTGGGAGAAATGATGTGAGCTCATTTACATTATTATTTATAATATACATCTAATTTATGTATGTTTTTCTATCAATCTGATGCGGGTATACGCTTTGACATCCTAGGTAGCCGTTTACTCTCCAGAAAGGCAAATAATTGTATAATACCAGCACGGGGTGGTCGTTCATTTAGTTGTAATTTATTTGTTCTTTTTCTTTCTAGATTCAGAGAGCCTCACACCTCCAAAGATGAGAAATGCTGTCAAGTGGAAGCTAACTGTTCTGAAGTAGATGTTTTGTTTACGTATCGTATTCCTTTTTTAACTGTAAAATAAAAAGCCAATATCTGTTAATAAAGGTAACTTTATCTCCTCTAGTAAGTCTTTAATACTGCCTCAAACAAACAAACAAACAACTAAGAAATGACTACCGATTGTATTGATGCCCTTGTTCTGTTGTCTTCTGTCCCAAGAAATTCTCTGGAATTAAATAGCAGTGCCAGTGGGCCTTTCTCTTCATACTCTAATACTTCTTTATCCAGAATGGTTGAATTTATGTGAGTGTAGCAAGTTGCAAGTATGGAATTTATGTGGGTGTAGCAAGTATGGAACTTCCTGTCCTGTGCAGCCTGCACAACGTTGCTCTGACTGCTACCACAAGGAACAGTTAGTTCTGCAAACGTTTGTGCAACCCAAGGGACATTTGAGAACCGCTGCATATTGGTCGGATCACCGTGGTGCAATATATATAGGCAGTGGCTTACGAACCTGGCGATGGCCCCGGTGCAAATATATTTTTTAGGCCCCTCGCCCTAAACACAAGTGTGCACATTGCATGCACGCACGTACACGCACACACACACACACACACACACACACACACACACACACACGCTTGGACACGCACAACCACTCGAGAGAACTGCTATTGTCACCATGTACGTACGCTAACATTACAGGTGACTGGCCATACAATTCAATTCATTTATTTTCTTCCCCCTTCATGGGCCCCCTGGTGTCTATATAATGGGCCTCTTACAAACTAAAGTGCTGTTCCCTTTTTCAATATCAATGCATTACTCTCATTTTTCTATAGCCTATAGGCCTATTTCAAAACAATTCAAATATTTTCAATTATTGTGAAATGAACAGCCAATCTACAGACTATTTTCACTATTTAATATGGTTAATTCATGTAGCCCAGTGTAGGCTAGTCCCAAAGTACCATATTTGTCATAGTGTGAAAGTCATTGGTGTCCAAAATTTTAAAGTAGGCCTAAGTAGTGATGATACCAGTATTCACTTTAGCCTATGCTGCTGAATCATTTGAAATAGCTTGTACTTGACTACCTGTACCCATACACCAGAAAGGATTGAGCACTAAAACCTATGGTGATTTTTTTTTAAATATTAAATATTATGTAAAATAAATAAAAAATATGTCAAATAAGCACAGAATGTCTGAATTCGTAATTTATTATTTTATTTTAAATGCCTCCTAGGCCGATACTGATTGGGTAACAGGAAATGTGGGCGCCAAAACATTCTAGGCAGGGAAAACTGGGTACCTTGGAAGAGACGCAGCTATAGTCGAGACTAGAGAAGCACTATTATGGAAACTGGGCAGTATGGGCACCATGAAGTCAGACCTCCCAGGCTCCAACTCTTCCGAGTCAGAAGAAGATGGACGTGCATTTTATTACAATGTTTTCTTTCATTTCAACATGTTCTTCAAAAATACCCATGGATGGATGGAGTCAGAAAATGTAGGCCTACGTGTTTGTGTACATATAATGGCAACTGCATGGCGGAACTCTCAAGCAAACATGTATGTATGTAGCCCATATACCTATATATATAGTCTGACTGCTACCAAGTTTAATTATTTTAAGTACTTATTAATGAAGTAGCCTGGCCCTATAGCCTACCGTAGGCTACGGCTATAATGACACGCTATAATCTGTATACACAGACTGCTGCACTACAAGGATTTCTACAGAGGAACGGCGTGTTGAAGAGGTTTCATTCTGTTTGGACTTTGTCTCCGTCATTGGGCTTCAGAAAGAGCGGGACTGAAGATGAAGTAGAGGCCTATTAAAGATGAAGAAGACGACACGGTAAGATAAGAAATTGAACTTTTACTTTCTATGCTGGGTTTGTTGTTTATATTATTGGATTTTCAGACCTTTTCCAAGGCAGCAAAAAGACAGGTGTTACCAATTATAGGTCTACTAATTACAGCCCCGTAACTCATGGCTACTATCATTAGCATGGCAGCACGTACGCAAATGCACTGTTTTAACATGAGTTTACACGGTTCTCAAAAGGCTACTTAATTGTTATCTGTTTGAGTGGGTTATAAATGCTGTTGTCTTATTGCTACAAATTTGGAATGTGTGTTTTGGCACTGCTGA
The DNA here is from genome assembly GCF_963924005.1 of Protomyctophum bolini. Classification (NCBI taxonomy): domain Eukaryota; kingdom Metazoa; phylum Chordata; class Actinopteri; order Myctophiformes; family Myctophidae; genus Protomyctophum; species Protomyctophum bolini. Next base: position 39,352,694 of record NC_137871.1, read on the forward strand.
TGGCTGTTGTGTTGTGCTGTGTTGTGTGTGTTCTTTTTATGGCATTGGTGACACGTCGTTGTTGTTGTTGTTGAATATCATAACAAGGTAGAATTATGGTGAAGCTAGATGCTTTGTTTTAGTTGAACACTGCCCTACAGTCTGTCATAGGGTGATACTGAGGCCTAATAACTAAGCAGTGTGTGATTGGTATTGTGTTTACTTTGGGTTCAGGCCTGGGTCCACCGGTCGGACTACCAATAAATGGTAAATGTCTATAGTGCCTTTATCCAAGGCGTTTTACATAGATTGTGCATTACATTCACACAAACATTCATATACAGATGCAGGAGGAAACCATGCAAGGGGTTCAGAGTCTTGCTCAAGGACACTTCGACCCTAAACTCTGGGGGAGCCCGGGTTCGAACTGGCAACCTTGCGGTTACGATCTGGCCACAGATCTTGGTTCAGCATGCAGGCCTGCATGGGCCCTTTTAGGTCTGGGTCCAGTAGGCCGGGTCAGTCATGATCCATTCCTGGCCATTGAACATTTCTAAACTTTGCCTCACTCTGCCCCCTGGTGTGGTGAGGAAAGTTGCTGTTGCTCTCTCCATAGATGCATTGAAGGCTGCATGGCCACTTTCTCAATTAGGCCTGCAATATGGCACTGTTGCTGGGTGAATTCTGTCCCGTGCTGCATGCGGCTGGTTGTTGATCAAGTATCACGTTTAGTACCGGTAGTTATTTATATGAAGTGTGTCATGTATACAGCTGAGACCCTATATAAAGGCATGACCCTATAATCAGGTCCTCCAATATGCTATTTAAGCATTCTACTGTGAAGCCGAGCCTGGGGTTGACACTATAAGGTCATTAACCCATTCTGACCTGAGATCAGATTCATACGAGGTTTCCACTGGACACACACTGGTTCTGATTAACCCATTCTGACCTGAGATCAGATTCTAAAAATGTCAGTCGTTCTTCGATTTTTCAAAAATAGCAGACCTACAAGCTCGTAGCGCGCCACTCGGTGGCGCGCTATGAGCTTGTAGATCTGCTATTTTTCAATAGCTAAAGCATAACATGATGCTAACACCAAAATGGGTTCCCGTTCAGAATGGGTTAAGCACAGGTCATGTTCGGTTCTAGTTTGCCCAGAGGTCATGCTCACTTGCCCGAAAAGTCAATCATCTGTTGTACAATCTGTTATAAAATTATACTTTTTCCTTTTTTTTTTTACTTTCTAGAGCTGTGCAATGAAACATACCTACATTTTATGGCAAATACCAAAATAGCTATGAGTATGACTATGGGTTCACATTTTATTACTATATTTTTTATGAGGCGCTAGCCCCTCCTATGCCCAGCTTTCTGGCTTTGTGTGAACACAAACATTGGCTTGTAATTTTGCTGATCACCCCCATATAGCGATGATTTAATTGGCTGAGCAAAGTAAGTACATATTGAAGATAAAAGTATGAGGGCAGGAAAGTGAAGACGCCAAAAGTGATTGGCCGGAATTACTTTTGTGATGATATTTGATTGGCTGAGCACGGAATGTGACGTATGATGATAAGAGTGCCCCTCACTTCACACGAGACAGTGCTCTTATTTTACATCCATCCCACAGACCAGAAGACAGAGCGTTTCTGACAATGATCAGGTCTTTAGACCGATATCACGTGTTGTTTTTATTGGCGGCTAGTACGGCTACATGGCCTTTCAAGCGAACACTTGCCCGGTCGGGGCAACCTGAAAGCAAACTCCACCTGCCCGAAAGTTTAATTTACCCCGTGTTCTCTAACATTTCAGCATTTCAACATTTCAAATAATAGTTTGAGGGGCATTATGTTTTGGCTACTGAGGATGAGAGGGGTGTGAAGAGAGAACTCATTCATTGCGTCAAGTGGGGGAGCTTGGTTTCTTATTAAGTAGTATATTTCTTATGAAAATTGATGCATAAGTAGCTTTCATAATTCATATTTAGATTTTACCTAGTACGGCTACATGCCCAAAAAAGGGGCCAAACAGTTATTGTATATCTTTAAATGTCTTAAAGAATTGAATACAAGGGACCACAATGGAAACATCCCCAAGGGCTTTTTGTGTTTTGATTGATTGAATACTTTATTATTTTACAGTTTGCATGGACAGGCACAGGGAGGGAAGCCTTGTTTACATTGGGGTCATTTTGTACTCAATTAATCAAAGCATTGTTATCCTTTTAACAATCATTGTAAACCATTCCTCTGTGCAATCGGCAAAACTGTTAATAATGTATTCAATCAATCAAAACTCATTTTTCATGGCATCTAGTCTGTACCTGTCATATCAATGGGAATGAAATTGTGCTTGTCCAGGTTTCAACCACAAGGTGGCAGTGCAAGTCAAATTTTCTCCTCAATGTCAGGTCAGCTAATCAATGAGACTTTCAAGCTGCTGTAAATGGCCAAGTCAACACACAGTTATATTTATGTGTCTCAAGTTCAAGTTATTGTGACAGCATAATAACTGAGCATGCCAATCTAATACAGTAGTACAGAATAGATTACCTGAAACATTAATTATGATGAGTTTGTTACACACTACATTTATATATCTTTGTTGTCTTGAGTATTACAATCATAGTGTTACAGGGAGTATTATGTTATGAGAGAGTTAATGTATATAGTCCGATAAAGGTGATCGCGCCAATGGGAAACGTCTTTTGGAAATGCGGACAAGTTTAATTGTCACCAAGTTACACGATGTGCAGTTAAAATACTCCCAAGTTTTCCTCAGTGGTGTGATAAAGAAATAATAAACAGGATACCCCCCGCCCCCCCCTTCCCATTCATGACTTATTCTACTTGTAAATGAATTGATACAATTTCACAGCCTGCAATGTTTGCTAAAGAGGAGACTATACAAATATACAACACGACAGTGGATACATGCAATTCACAACAGACATCATTAAGTGCGTACAGTATGTGTTGGTGCATTCTGCATGCTGCAGAAGGAGTCCTTTTATGGGAGACCTTTATGGTCACTCCCTCCAGTGACAATAATGTGTCCTAGTTTATCATTTACGTGCAAACGCATAACAATACTTGCAAACTCTTTGGACAAAGAAACTTTAAGGAGTTTGTGGATGAAGTCAAGTCAAATGTTATTATAGTCCAATATCACAAAACATGTCCCAAAGGACCATGTACTGTACATAAAACAAGCAATAATAATAATAACAATGATGATGATAATAATAAAAATCGTATTATATTGCAATACGTTCTGCAATGCATTATGGTACATAATATACTGTACATGCGTACAAATCACACAATCTGCTACAAAAAAAATATGCAAATGGTAATCATAAATAAGCAGTGACATCGGAATTGTTCCAGAAGAGCATCCAATAAATATAGTAGAGGCAGATAATTGTCATAAACTAAAGGAAGTTAAAAAAGAAATAAAAATAATAGTTTGAGGGGCATTATGTTTTGGCTACTGAGGATGAGAGGGGTGTGAAGAGAGAACTCATTCATTGCGTCAAGTGGGGCGAGCTTGGTTTCTTATTAAGTAGTATATTTCTTATGAAAATTGATGCATAAGTATAGCTTTAATAATTCATATTTAGATTTTACACCTCGAAAGTCATTGGTATTTACTGCACAAGGGTTATATATTTAATGTTCTTTGTCATATCTAATTGCCTTGACTTACTGCAATTTATTATACTGTACAAGCTGAGCAGAAGTGTTGGTTATTAAGGCCAACTTGTTTGCGCTCTGTGTGCACTTGGGGGCAGCAGTGACCACAGCTAAAATCCAACATCAAGTTGAGGAGATTCTTCTGTAGGCATTGATTGAAGGACCTCAATTGTATTTTTCTTTTCTTTTTGAAAGTAGAAATAATGTTTTACATAGATGTCTAATCAGTTAACAACTACCTAATTTGATTGTATCGTATAGGCTATACAAATGAAATAATAGTTTTTCTTCAATATTTGTCATATTCAAGTGAAGGTAAAATCCTAGAAAAGGATAATTTGCCATTCTTTGGTTAATGTTGCTACTTTGTGTTGACATCACACAACTTTCCAGACACTTTATTGTACTTGACAAGCACTTTTAAAATGGAAATAAAACTTCATATTATATTTTTAAGAGTTCACGTACTGTAGAAGTTGAATGCAGGCTGAAATGAATCACTTTTGATATCTGATGCTGCGCTATTTTATTTAAATGGCTCTTCACACTCAACTTATAGATAGAAATGTTGGATTCTCTGTCAAATTAGTCTGTGTAACTTCTTAACCCATTCTGAACGGGAACCCATTTTGGGTGTTAGCATCATGTTATGCTTTAGCTATTGAAAAATAGCAGATCTACAAGCTCATAGCGCGCCACCGAGTGGCGCGCTACGAGCTTGTAGGTCTGCTATTTTTGAAAAATCGAAGAGCGACTGACATTTTTTAGAATCTGATCTCAGGTCAGAATGGGTTAATCAGACCAGTGTGTGTCCAGTGGAAACCTCGTATGAATCTGATCTCAGGTCAGAATGGGTTAAGAGTCCCCCCCCCCCCCCCCTCATGCTTATGCCATACAGTCTTTCAGTAGCACCTATGGAGAATTCTAAACAGGCGCTCCTACATTATGTATTGAAGTTCTGTTAGGATGATGTGCATCGGAGCAAACAGTGGCTAACGGAGTATGTTGTCAGTCTAACTTATGCATGTTATTCAAATGAGGCCCAGTCAGTGTTTTCTAAGTGGCAACTTTGTTCAGGTTCCGCCCCATTTCTCCTCCACTGGGAGGAGAAAAGGTCACTTGGTGATACATTGTTCAGGATGTATGGCTCATATTTAAGAATATTCTGAATGTTTAAATGTTTTGACAGTGGTCTGTTTTGCCATCCGCATGGAAGTGCTTACTTTCTCCTTGCAAAAGCACATTTTTGTTGAAGGCTACTAAAGTTAGGGTGTACAACCAAATGCACCACACTATTTAACACGAAGAAACATATGGAAAACAGACTCTCTCAAACCCAGCTGGCAGCAAATATCAGGTCAGAGCATGGAAAGGCTAAATCAAAAACACATTGTTTTCTTTGTTTGTCAGAGTCCCCGTCCCCCCCAACAGTAAAAACATATTTTAATATAAAAGTGGCCACAAACATTGCCTCACATACCCTCTCTGGGCAATGTCAAACTTTCACCCCACTCTTCTCCAATGTGCCATCATATATATAGTCTGATTTGAGAAATTGATGTGGAAATAAGCCAAAACCCACACACAGTCACACTGACAAGTAAGTCAAGTTAGTTTATTAATACGATGAACCTTTGGACGGCACAACAAAGTCCAGCTGAGCCGCCTGGAAGCTTGGAATTCTGTAATATACACAAAGAATGTAACACCATCATACTACTTAAAACGCATCATTAGAAACAACTTGTTTGTGTCATTCATTTTATTCTCGTGGTTGCCGGTATTAAGACGGGAGAGTCCATCCTGGGCTTCTTGTGTCAGCATATTTCAGCACAACGGAACCAGTGCCCGATGCTGTAGGTAGCTCACTGTATTTCCCCCAAAAAACTGGGCTGGGACCCATTTGTCGGTCACAGCCATATTTTTATGGGACGTCCCATACTTTTTTTGTTTCCTATACATTTAGTTTTTAATTATTATTAGGCCTATTTCAAAACAAAATTTCAAAAGAAACTAAGGAAAAATCTAATAAATTCCATAAATTAGAAAACAATGTTTAATAAGTATAGTGAAATTTAGCAAGTAGTGAAATTAGCAGATCTACAAGCTCACAGTGTGTCGCTTCGCGCCACGCTGTGAGCCTGTAGATCGGCTATGTTCACTGGTTTGGGTCCCGAGGAGACATCATTTCTCTTTTGGGTCATGGGCTAAAACGTTTGGGAACCACTGCGTGTGTAGCTTATTGTATTTCTGTACAGCAAAACCCAGCCTTATGGCTCCCAGAGGGCATCATAATACTTATTTTCAATGTAGCACTATCATTTGAATTGCCAATTAACCCATTCTGACCTGAGATCAGATTCATACGAGGTTTCCACTGGACACACAATGGTCTGATGAACCCCATTCTGACCTGAGATCAGATTCTAAAAAAATGTCAGTTGTTGTTTGATTTTTCAAAAATAGCAGACCTACAAGCTCGTAGCGCGCCACTCGGTGGCGCGCTATGAGCTTGTAGATCTGCTATTTTTCAATACCTAAAGCATAACATAGTGCTAACACCAAAATGGGTTCCCGTTCAGAATGGGTTAAGATGGGCTGAACATATAAATAAAACGGGACCTAATAGCACTTTTTCAAATGTATCTCCGAGTGTATTGACACTGTGCATGCCGTTGTAAATCCATCCGTCCGTTCCTTATCCCTGCATGGATCATGTTGTTTCCGCTTAGCTTTAATTCAGCGCTATACAGTAAGCTGTCAGGTGCTTGTGGCTGTTTCCTTAGTTTCCATTGCCTCAAAGTTAATATTTCTCATTTTTTTGGTTCATTATTTTTGTTTGAAAATTCGTAGATGAATTGGCATCTTCATAATTTAATCATAGAGCAGCCAGGTGTTTATTTTTATATAAAATTATTTCCACCAGTTAGATGTACTGATCAATAACAGAAACACTGTCGAGTCAAATTTACACTCCAGTAAGATGCGTTTACAAAATGTACATATACTAGTGTAGCTGCATTTACAAGACGCATGGAAATATAATTAAATCCCAGACTGAAACAAACTAATTATAAAACATAATAAGATCAAAAGGTGTGTGCATGCGTGCTTGTGCTGGTGTGAATTACAGCACCCCTGCATGTGTACAGTACAGAAGTTGTATAGCCTACAATTCCATGTCCGTATGACTGTGTATAGCTCGGTCTCAACACTAGACGGATTCGTTTGTGTGCTTAGTTTACTGTACATCGTATCTCACACTAGAACGGTATAGGAGACACAATGGACAGAACGTTGATGTTGCACCAGTGTTATTATGGCACTATTGGATATTTGTATTTTTTATGATGATGGATGAGGATTTATTATTTAGCCTATATTTACAGATTATACCTCTTAATCACCACTATTACATTTGTCATATAATTTTTAGATCATCTACTGTGCATGTGTGCGTGCGTGCGCATGTGTGTGTGTGTGTGTGTGTGTGTGCGTGCGTGTCCGACTGTCCGTGCGCCGGATTATTTAAAGCAGGAGGAGCTCTACATCTGTCTGTATATAAAGAGGCCGTTCGTTAGACCTACATTTTAGTTTGAGGACACATTGACAAGTGTGTCCTTGAAGGACCACTTCACCACTTTTCAACCTATCTTCATTTCATTTGTTCTCGCTAATGTTCATGATGAAATAGCACAATTGTTTTCTACTCAGTCTGTGTCTCATAGGAGGGCTGTGGACAGATCAGAAACCCGTCCACACCTGCACTGACATCATCGTTAGGCAGATTCATTTTTCTTTCCTTTTTTCTTTTCCTTTTTAAAAAAACAGATTATCGCGAGAACGATGGCTTCCATTATTATTGCAATGCAACTTTTCAGCTTGGATTCCCCATCGATGATGTCACTGAAAGACGGGTTTCTGAACTGCCCACAGACCTCCTATGCGAGTATAGAAAAGAAAGTGTGGCATTTTATCATGAACATTAGTGAGGACAAATTATATGAAGGTAGGTTGAAAAGTGGAGAAGTTTTCCTTTAAGGATATAGTCCAATCAGAGAAGGGCGATATCACATCTTGCCACACAAATTAAAGCCGTGCGCCCGCGTTTAAACGTCCGCCTTTGTCCGCCTTCTCCTACCAAACCACACCGTTTGGCCACATCTCACCATGCAAAACAACACCTTCTCCTACCAAACCACACCGTTTGGCCACATCTCACCATGCACAGCACCTACAGCATGCCTGTGCAGACATAACACACTATGTTGCATCCATGCAACTGTCAAAATTACCGTACAGTTTGCATATTATGCATGAAATGTTATTGCGCAACATTTCACGGCGATGCAAATTACATCACATTTTAGGCCACACCCCTTTCCACTCAATGCACAGGCCGCAACAGTACAGTATGGTACGGTACAGTACAGTCTGCTACAGTATGGTACGGTACAGTACGGGTCTACGGGACAGTAATTAAAACCCAGCCCCACCTTTGCCAGCTGCAATATTACAGTGATGAACACATTAATGCATTAATAATTACAATCATGACTGTGAACTGCATGGGCTATTATTCTTCATAATGCATACTTGTACATTTGGTACAGTAACCATATTTTGAAGCCAGTACAGTACTTTTGTACTTATTTTGTGTATAACATGTATTTCTACATTTTGGTATTGCTATTCTTGTCAAACACCAGTTGGTGACCTGCAAGAAGAGATAAAAATTGACATTTCCAGGTGAAGTGTAGACCCAGCCCTGGTACGAAAGCATCGTATAACGCTCATCCCAGATAATAAACAATGCATTATACTGTGTGTTTTTGAAGAAATTGTACAATGTTGAGCTGGGAACAAAACAGTAAACACTATTGATCTGGTGGAATGCATTAGGGAAATATATAACTAAGTAAGAGCATTTATGTGATGCGCTTTGTTGAAGATCTAAATTATGTTTTTGAAGGTATACTGCACTACTTTAAAGGTACTTTACTTTCTGAAGAAACCCAAACAAAAATAAATATGTTTTAGATGTAACAATTCAGTACAACCGTGAACCGTGAACCACACCGTGAAACGTGATCCTCCAGAGCTGGAATTTTCAGTGTGTTGATCATGTCTGTCTGTCTGTCTGTGTGTCTGTCCCGCTGTTACTGTATATGTGGACCTGGCCCCTTTTGTGCCCATATATGGAGCTGAGTGGACCTGGCCCCTTTTGTGCCCATATATGGAGCTGAGTGATTGCTGATGCAACACACTCCATATTTGGATAGCGGGACAGACACACGGACACACGGACACACGGACAGACAGACAGACATGATCTGCTAGGTCTCATAGTAAGTGCTCACTGCGTTCGCAAATAACATTGCTGCTGCAGTGGGCAATGGGTGTGTGCTGCCCAACAGTGCCACCCCAGGTCACATAGCGCTACTGCAGCTGTCCGTGCTGAAATGGACATACACGGGGACAGACGGACTGACATAGCTGCGTGTTGGAGCCGTCAGGCACCGCAAAAAAAATATCCAATGTACATACAGTATATGCTCGCAAATATGTCGTAATGGTTTGTGAGCTTACAGTACATGTAGATAAGCAATGTTTTGGTAGAAGACAAATTGCCTCTAATGACATGCCCAAAATAGGCACACCTGTTTGAAAGTGATTATGTCTCTCATTTTTAACCCATTTAAAATATTTACACAAACTGTAATTTAATAATATATTGGATCCATTCAGAGATTACATTTATAGTTGAGGGACGCAATAAAACAACGACCTCTGCATCCACGGGATGCACCATTTTTTATTCTAGTTTATTTTTGCTAGCTTTATTTATAATAATTATTTCTTCTTCTGTTGAATGAATATAACCACATTATAACCATATAAAATGAAATTGGAGTTAAATGCTGCAATTTGTAAAAATGGCAAAATATGACTATACTAACGTTGTTGAAGTGGGACTCATAAAATGTCCCTGAAACTCATCTAAAAGACCATCCCTGCATCCCGGGACTCATTACATTGAAAACCTATTTACATTTATCACTGTCCATTGAAACACAGGTTCCTTTTAGCATTCCGTGAAAACTAAAGTAATGGTACGTCCGTCACGCCTCGTGACACGCTCCATATATGGCTGTCAGTCCGTCACGCCTCGTGACACGCTCCATATGGCCATCTCCATATATGAATATATATCCATAAATATCACTGACCTCATCTAACCCTGGATAGCCATACTGTACATGGAGAAGACTGGATTATCACCTATAGATCTGCATATATGGACCTCAAAGCTAAACCCTTCGATCTCCATATATGGTGCAGCCCTGTTCTGACATTGCATATGTTGATCCTCCCCACCCGTCCTTCCTCTTTGATGTCTCCCTTTTGACTGATACCCGTGTCAAACCATTCAACTCAAATTCAAACTCTAGACGGGCCTGCCCCAAAGTTATTAGCACAGCCGTGCCTGGCAGGCAGCCGGCGAAAACTAGAGTTCTCAACAGGCCCGAAAATTAAGGCCCGGCCCTACCTGGGCCCTAACTGGGCTGGCCCGAGGCCCTGCCTGTGTACTAATTAGCACACACATTTTACGCCCTACCCCGCCTGAAAACGTAAAGGAAAAAAAAAAAAAAACGCCATTCCCAGACCTGTTGTTTCAGCCTTCAACCTTCTGAGGTCACCCTCAGGGCGTCTTACTGGTTTTACATAGTGTAGAACCATAAGCGACCATGTCTCACAGATAACCTTGAACCACCATGTAAAACACACACTGTTCTACAACTTAAGAATTTGTCATCTCTATCGTACAAAGTCAATTTGCTAAAAGCGCGTCCACATTGGCAATTCTGTATCTTCGGCAGAGGACATTTATCACAACAAAAAGCACAAAGACACATGGCAGATTAGAATATTAAGCTGGTGGTGTGACTGTGAAAAGCGTGTAGGATAATACAGTGCATAAGCAGTGATCAGTATTATCCTATTTATAGCATGATACACAGTGGGCCAGCGGTCCTAGCCCAGGAGAATTACCTCAAGGCGCTTTAGCGAGCGCTTCAAACAGCCAAACTGCGTTGGCACTGAGCAGTTTAGTAACAAAGTACATTGCAGTGGAACAGCACACCATCTTTAATTACACAAGACCTCCTGGGGATTGCAGAAGACCGACTGCAGTATTGTAAACATATTCATAACTTAATAGTTTGGCCGCTTTGCTAATGTTGCAATGCGTGGATGTTTTATACTCTCATGCCCATGTTTATAAAGCCTGTCAGGTTGATTAGTATCCTGGCTATTATTCTTTTTTACTCTTATGAAGAGCAGGTGTGGGGAAAGAGAATATTGCACCTGTGCAGACTTCAAACTTTTTGTTTAACTTCTATAAATCTCCCCACCCTTTCGCCAAAAAAGAGAAAGGGAAAAAGCCCCCCCCCCGCCCTCCAAGAAGAATCCATGCAGAGGTCTGATACAATATTGATGACCCTCCTCTCTCTCCTGGCGACCCCCGTTTGGTCCCTCTCATGTTTTATCAACTATTCATGAAGTGCTGCGTCCCCTTCCCCTTGGCCACCTCCCTTTAGATCCCATAATGCATCTGTAATGTTCTCTCCGCTCGGAACCCAGATGAAGGAAGGAAGGAAGGGGGAATGATGGGCGTAGAGGTGTCTCTTGGGGGCGCTGAAAGACCTGCCCAGAATACACCATTTATGCTACAGTAAATGTAATTTCTAATCAGAGATGCATATTTCTCTTTCTTTTTTCCCGTTTCCCAGTTTGATAACTTTCCCCTCTTCCTGCTGTAAATTAGCAGGATCCTCTTGAGTCTTCTTGTTTTGTTTCCCCACAATGAACCATAAGGAGCCCGTCTGTCTTCTGCCACTGGTCCGATACTTTCCTTTCACTTTTCTCTTTCGTCCTCTTCTCTCTCTCTCTCCTTCTCTCTCTCTGTCCTGATCTCTCCCCCGTTGTTTTTTTTATTTATCACCAGTGTTACTAGCTGTCACCTCCCTGCTCCTCATCTGTCCCCAGCCTCGGCTCCATCTCTCATATCACCTGTTCTTCCCCTTAACCTCCTTCTTTTCTCACATGCTATAGTGACACACACACCACCTCCCTTACCACCTCCCCCCACTCTCTCTCTCTCTCTCTCCCTCTCTCTCTCTCTCTCCATCACCTCCTTGGGTTCTCTCTCTCCCACCTCTCATTAACACTCCGCCCTGATAGATGTTGAGGGGAGGCCCGATGCTCTCCAGGTCTCTCACCCCCCCGTTCCAGCCCCTGTTGCTCCACGCGGGAAACCCCTCACCTCGCAGCAGGGGTGGCAGTCAAAGTGGCCTGTCCAAATTCCCCTCAGAGCAGCCGCCATCTGCCACCCCATCCATCCCTCCACCACCAGGCCCCGGTGGCTCTCAGCACAGCTGGGTGAGGGAGGTGAAGATGGGGAGGCAGCGGAAGGCCCTCTGCTGTCTGGACACACACACATCCACTGTGTGGAGTATGAGGATTCCTCTTCTTGGCACAATTTCATTTACGCTTTTCATAAACTTTTGCATTTAGCCTGATAACGTGTTTTTGTGCACTTCATGCAGGAGTGGTTTAGTTAATTTGGTTGTGGGGAGTCTTAACATGATTTCAGAAGCTTTGCTGAGTGGACCTTAATGAGCTGAGGCTTAATTGACTCAAGTATTTCCTATATTGCGACTTACTGTTTCGTTTTTTGATCATCAGACGTTATCATTGTGATGAATGAAAGGCACAGTGACAAGTGTTTTTGAGGCTGTATACAGCTTTTGTCCCCAGTCCCACACGTCTCATATTTGCCATTGACAATGAAAGGAGAAATTAGGTCATCATAATTATGTCCGTCAAATATGACGTAAATTTGTAGCAACACAAACATTAAATGCCATTGACAATGAAGGTTACATTTACTGTATGTAGACCAGTAAATCATATCAATTCAGTTGTTCATGAGATGATGTATAATGATAAGAGCGCCCCTCACAGGTGTGATTTCTTTTTTTAATAATGACCGAAATAATTAAACTAACTACAGTTGTTGAACAACAGTACAACTTAGTCAACAAAGTGACAATTTGGCCCAAAGGGTATAAAAAGGGCTGAAGCCAAAGTTAATTTTTGGCCACCTTAGTACCAAAATAATATATCCCCCCCAAAAGAAAACTGTCCGTCAGTCATGCCACCATATATGGTCATCAGTCCGTCATGCCTCGTGACACACTCCATATATGGCCGTCTCCATAATGAAGATCACGGTTTCATCAAACCCTGGATATAGCCATACATGGAGAAGACTGGATCATCACCTAGATCTGCATATATAGAGCCGGCCAGAAACTCTAAATCTGACCTCAAACCCTTAGATCTCCATATATGGAGCTGACCTGTTCTGACATGCCATATGTTGATACAACCCCACCCGTCCTTCCTCTTCGATGTCTCCCTTTTGACTGATACCTGTCCATTCAAACCCGCCCCAAAGTTATTAGTGCAGCTGTGCCCGGCAGCCAGCGAAAGCTTCTCGACAGGCTGAAAATGACACCCTTTGATCTCCATAAATGGAGCTGACCTGTTCTGACATTCCATATGTTGATCTGACCTCATTAAACCCTGTACACTAAAGACACGCTCCATATATGGCCAAGTACATCATTCATTCCATATTCCATAATTGATCTGGCCCCTTATATGCCAAAGCGCCAGTGCTCGCCCAGCAGTCTGCCGTGTACAGAGTATGGGTGATGCGATTTAATAGATCATATTATTGATTTGAGGTGTACTCAAGGCAGATGTAAATAGAAATTCCAGACCACAATTCCAGGCCCCACCATTGTAACCACTGGCCCGTTATTCGTCAGAATAACTTTGTAGTTGGTAGCACTGGTGCGTGTTGTTAATGTGTAGAAGGATTGCTTTAATATAATTGTGAATATACTTGATCACCGGACATGGAAATTCAGTACATCATATACTGTACATAGAAATGAAAGTATCAAACATTCAGTGTTGCGTTTGTATTGTGTAGCATTTGCATTAAGGTACCGGTATGTAAATAGTGCGTTAATACGTGTCCGTGTCCTTAGTGAATGAAGGTCGTCGTGTCCATGATGGAGTTAAAATGGTAGCGTAGTTTGAACTTGACCCCCTGGGGGGCGATACGTTGGGAAGGAATCTCGCAATTTTATTATTTTTGCGTTTTTTTACAATGCCCTAACCCTTAGAAATGAGTTATTTTGGTAATACAGCAGCACACACACACACACACACACACACACACACACACACACACAAGCCTGCTCCATATAACTTCCAGAACTACGGGGGTTCCATGTTTTTTAACTGACTTGCTGTCATTCTGGAAGTGTTGGCACACAAAACAAAATAAACAGAATATTCCATCCACGCATAATAAAAGGTGGAAAACGAACGTTTGGTTTTTCCAAATGTCTTTGTGTGGAATTCCTATAGGCTGCTTTGGACAACCGTGCTTTTCCCCAAGATCATGCGGGGGGCCGTGTTTGTTGTGTCCAAACTGCCTTTATGCCCCCCCTGTCCCCCCATAAGCTCCGCCCATACCTTTTTGGTGTTTTAAGCATTATGTTATACTTTAACTTTTGAAAAATAGCAGATCTACAAGCTCATAGCGCGGCACAGAGAGCCGCTTGTATAGCTCTGCTATTTTTGAAAAATTGTGAAAATGTGGCAAACGTTTTTAGCTCAAATCTTTGCTTCTGAGGGGTCCCTGGAACAACATATTTTCAGATGGGGGGGGGGGTTCAGGGCTCGAAATTGCGAATGTGCCTGAAATTTAATCTGTGCGACATAAACATATATTTGGGAGCCACTGTGCGACTATACCAATCATTTCTGTGGTGCGTCCAAACGCTCCCCGAATCTCCCGTAAATAATTTAAAAAAAAAGTCCCCCCATTCTGTGTTGCCTAGAATTGGAGGTCTGAAACGTGATCAGTAGGCCTAACATTATAAGTACATCTCAATGACATCACAAAAGATGTACTTCATAACGTTACTGATCACTGTTTCAGACCTCCAGTTCTAGGCAACACAGAATGGGGGGACTTTTATTTTTATTATTTCCACACAACAACTCTAATGTATATTAATGACATACAGTATTAAGTAAAATATTTTAAATGTTAAATATAAACTTTTAGCAACTTTTTTTCCCAAATCGATTTAAAGATTTTGCACTTTTGTTTACAAAATATCAGATTAAACATTGGTAATCTGTGGTCTAGGTCTAGGCTGTGTATTGTGTATGATGTTGTGTTGTGGCTATTGTTAAAGATAGTGAGTTATTGTGACATGGTACTGTACATTATACAGGTACAGTATGTGATGTGTAAATTTCTTTCTTTCTTTCTTTCTTTCAGGCACTCGAGGCTTGTGGTGTTCCTCTCAGCGTACTTGGGACCACAGTACTGCTAATGTCCACGCAGGCCCTGGTCTTCGCTGCAGCCCAATACTGTACCCCAGCCTGGTGTGTATAGACTCTAACATCCACTTTGTTCAGTGCAGCAATGGCTGCTCAAGGGACACAATTCCTACCAAATCAAACTTTTTGCCTTTTTAAAAGTTCTGTACATCTGTCCAGCAGATGACATGAGTCTGAGGTGACAATGTTGGGGATGATCAGTGCCATTCGCCACAGTGGGTGCTAAACGGAGATGGCGCACTGGAGACGCCGATGGAGGGCTCGTCCGGGGATGAACTATAGAGAAAGGGCGGTTTGACCCTGGCCATCTCTTGCACAACTGATGAAGTCAGCTCAAGGTAGGAACATTTTGTTGTGCTGCTGTGATGTGTGTAATGTGATTTAAGCTGTTGTACTATTGCTGTCATTTTGGGACCCAGTGGCCCAACATGTTCAGTGGCTGTTTGTGGCTCTGGAATTGAATGCTGATGTGAACCTTTTGTATGTTGAGTTGTGTCTGTCATTGAAGACAGTGAGTTGTAAGTAACAGGGAATGAACAGCTATGTATGTGGCACTTGGTCACTTAAATTATCCTATGGCTATGTGTGAGTTTGCTATTTTCTTTTAAGTTCAAGCTAGCTGATGACTAGCTGATGACTAGCTGATGGCTCAAGATGGCTGTGATTCTATGTCACAGCCATCAATTTGGTCAATTATTCCAATTTGGAACAATTGACTTATGTGGACTTACAGTATATCTGCTGTGTTTTGTCGCTGTTCTTTAATGTTGTTGATGATCTGACATGGTGGTTGATGTTGGTTTGTGACTGGCTTAGTGAAAATGTAGGCCTATTCTTTCTTTCTTTCTTTCTTTCTTTGCAGTAAATGTAGCTTTTCATACCTGTTGCCATGTCGTAGAGCTCTATATAAAAATGGTTGCTGTACGTTCCACAAGGGTATGTTCGGACTGTATTGTTGGGTTATTGGTGGTGCGTAGTGTGTCTGCCGCCTATGCCTTCCGTATTGACGGTGCCGTCACAAGGAAAACCCTGGCTGTTTGTGTCTATATGTTGACTCATGGTCATGCCTCGTGTTACATCAATAGGGATGGAGATCCCTGATCCCCTAAAGGGCGAGGTCGCGTGCACGCATCACCTGGGTGACAGCAGACTGCTGGGCGAGCACTGGCGCTTTGGCATGGTGGGGTCAGATCAACATATGGACTGAATTCTGTACTGGCCATATATGGAGCGTGTCTTGAGTGTACAGGGTTTGATGAGGTCAGATCAACATATGGAATGTCAGAACAGGTCAGCTCCATGGAGATCTAAGGGTGGCAGCGGGGCAGTGTCTTGAGTGTACAGGGTTTGATGAGGTCAGATCAACATAATGTCAGAACAGGTCAGCTCCATGGAGATCTAAGGGTGGGTGAGTGATGAGTGGATGTCATGATAAGAGTTGAAATTGGTTTGTTCAAGCCTACGTAAGCACCTCATAAATTGTTGTACAGGAAGTACAGGAATACATGATTTGATTTTCATATGAGAATACAAAGAAATGGATTTGTAATTTAGTTTGTGCAATTGTTACCGTACAGGTCCTCAATATTTTTATTTCATCTCAACTTTAACCCATAAAACCGTGGCGTGGAGGCATCTGTGTCATTTTAGATGTTTGCGTTGGCTATTCAAAAACAGTAGATATAGGACTATAGATGGGCTATGCTCAGGGTTTCCCAAAGTTGGGGTCGGGACCCCACATGTGGCCGCGGGGACACTGATGGTGGGGTGGAGTCGTGGAGTAGAATACCAACAGAATGAGTGAAATACATCAATGTAAAAAATATTACAAATGCATTTTCACCACGATTGTTATACAAAACCCCTATAACCCTATATGCTTAATACATTATGGGCTGTATTTTGCGTGTCTTAAGTACCAGGTCTTATTCCCTAACTTGAGTAAACTAAAGACCTGGAGGCGTGATCAATGCTCTTTGGCCACTCAGAATAGCCAAATGGCATTGATCACGCCTCCAGGTCTTTAGTTTACTCAAGTTAGGGAATAAGACCTGGTACGTAAGACACGCAAAATACAGCCCTACATGTCCAGACAAATGTGCACCAAACATGCACGTTACGGTTTATGTGCATAAAATTACCTCCGGAGTTATAGGTTGGGGAGTCTATGAGTGAATGGCAGCAATATGTTGGGGTTCGGGGGCTGAAAAGTTTGGTAACCCATATCTATCCTGTTGAGAGGCTATTATACCATTCTGACCTGAGATCAGATTCATACGAGGTTTCCACTGGACACACACTGGTCTGATTAACCCATTCTGACCTGAGATCAGATTCTAAAAATGTCAGTCGTTCTTCGATTTTTCAAAAATAGCAGACCTACAAGCTCGTAGCGCGCCACTCGGTGGCGCGCTATGAGCTTGTAGATCTGCTATTTTTCAATAGCTAAAGCATAACATGATGCTAAACACCAAAATGGGTTCCTGTTCAGAATGGGTTATACAACATGGCTGTAATTCCTACTATTATCACCAAAACCATAGAACCTACTAACCAACTAATTATATGTTGCTGATGGTGCTGATGATGATGTGTAGAGGACCAAGAAGTCATTATCATTCTCTACACTCCCACAATGCTCTGCTCCAACTCCAATTACCGTGTGATTGTATGCCTGGCATGGAAAACATAATTAACAACCTGTGTTTGTGCCAAGCTAAGCAAGCAATATGCTGTTTATCTAGCCCATTTTGGCCGGGAAGGGAACCCCTTTTGGTGTTTTAAACATTATGTTATTATAATTTAGCTATTGAAAATAGCAGATCTACAAGCTCATAGCGCGCCACCGAGTGGCGCACTATGAGCTTGTAGGTCTGCTTTTTTTTGAAAAATCGTGAAAATGTCGTGCCTCAAATCTTTTAGAAAATTGTCATGATTTAGAGGATTTTTTTTCTTTTTTCGACGTCAAGCCTAAATGGGCTAGAACCCCGATCTGCAAATGGAAGAAAGGGAGGGGAAAAAAACAAGACCAACCACAACAATATACAAACATGTAGATATTTCTGGTTCAGGGGCAGAGCAATTTGATGTTCCCATGGGACAGTTTGCTTTTGTCACAATGGCAGCGCAGCCCCCTGTCCTAATGGTTTGGGGACTGCTGCCGTGTCCTGCAAACAGTGGTGGAAAAACTTACTATGAGACCTAGCAGATCATGTCTGTCTGTGTGTGTGTCTGTGTGTCCCACCGTGATTTTTTTGTGATTGATGCAACACACTCCATATTTGGACGTATAGCTGCTTTGGGGACTCCTTATATGGTTATGACTAAGTTAAAAACTTAACTTAAAAATAACTTTAACTTAAAAAAATAATAACTTAAAAAGAATATTAAAAAACCCAAATATGTACGAGCTGCGTTCGCTTCCCGCGTTTGCGCATCTTACTGGTAATAATAAAAATCTGCAAAGTACTGTAACTAGTAATTGAAGTTTTCAAATTAATGTCGTGGATCAATATTTGGATCTTAGATGTAGTGGAGTATAGGTAAAAGTATTGGAAATACTCAAATCACAAATGCCTCAAAATTGTAAATGTATAATTATTATTATTAATGTCACATGGACAAGAGGAATTATGGGAGATCATGCCAATAGATATTCAGGTCGCGGGTATACGGACATTATCCCATTCTGACCGGGCACCCATTTTGGTGTTAGCATCATGTTATGCTTTACCTATTGAAAAACAGCAGATCTACAAGCTCATATCGCGCCACCGAGTGGCGCGATACGAGCTTGTAGGTCTGCTATTTTTGAAAAATCGAAGAACGACTGACATTTTTAGAATCTGATCTCAGGTCAGAATGGGTTAATCAGACCAGTGTGTGTCCAGTGGAAACCTCGTATGAATCTGATCTCAGGTCAGAATGGGTTATGGATTCAGTATACTACTCTACTACTGTACACATATTGCTCGCAACATGGAACAATGGAAACAAGTGTATGAAACACTTGTGTAGGCTATACATGCAGCCCTATGGAGACACCTGCATATTGCACGCACCCTTGTAAATACCAAATGTGGTTTCTTTAGCACATCTTCTGTGTGTGTGTGTGTGTGTGTCTGTGTGTCTGTCTGTGTGCGTGTGTGCGTGCATGCGCACGCGTGTGTGTGCGAGAAACCAACCATGATGTTCTTACAACGCTCAGGCTAATTCATGGTCTTGTAGAACTGGGCAGAAAAAGCTTGCAGATTGTGTGCGATTCCTTTCCTTTTGTTATTTATTGGGTGGGCAGTGAGTCGCTGCCTGCTTATTTACAGCAGATTGCTTCTCCAGATGTTTTTTAGGGGGAAGAAATCCCCAGCCCCTCCTCATGCCCCCCCCTCCCCCCCCCCCCCTCCCATCTTCCTTTGTCCAGATGGGAGTCATTTTTTATAAGGCTCCCATAATCCTTCTCTTTTCCAGCCCTATTTCTTTCCACTGCATTGTGATAGGAAACTTAGGATAAGACAAAGTTTGAGAGCTATATAGTGGCTTCAGACACTATTCCCTAGGGTCGATATCTCCTATCACTTCCTCCTCTCCTTCCTCCCATCATGTTTCTGAGACACACTGTCGTCGGGGTGTGTCGAGTTATCCCGATACCATGATGCTTGCTGAGCTGGGATTTCGATGGCATGACAGTATATATCATTTTGCCGTATAGCTTAACCTATATATGTTATCTTTGTTTTTTTATGCTATGCCATTAGAGAAGTAATTTATTATCTCCGCCAGGCCGGAGGCAGAGCGGAGAATCGTGCGTCTGTCTTGTCTGTCTGTGTGTGTCTGTCTGTGTCTGTCTGTGTGTGTCTGTCTGTGTCTGTCTGTGTGTGTCTGTCTGTCTGTCTGTCTGTCCGCAGATATCCGCAGATAATATTGACAACTACTAGACCAATTACCACCATATTCTGTTTTGTGTGCACGGCACGCCGCCAGAGCAGTTCAAGGAACTCAATTCCCCAAATCAGTCATCATGACAACTGCACTTTTATTCTGGTGAATTAATGCCCTCAGAGCTGAGGCTCAGACCCACCATCCCTCTCTCTCTAGGCTATAGATGTACACAAGGCTATATGTGGAAATAGCTAATCGGCTGCCATATGTATTTCTGGGATATGGAATATACACTTTTTTTGAAAATCTCACGGACATTGGTGGAGTAGTGTTGTTCTTATTGATCACAATTACTGTATTACTGTATCTCAAACGCATTATGTGAGAGTGAGACAGAGAGACACTGTTCAGTTCAAGACCACATCTGATTATCATCAACATACATTTATGAACATATGTTTATAGACATGACTTGTGCACATGTGTGCACAGTGGTGAGTTTATATACATTCAAGGATGTCTGACTATATGGTAATATTATGATACGCGGACGTGCATTGCACAAACATGGTTATGTTGTGTGCACTCGTGAGCCAACAGGAGGGAGAGACAGTTTAAGACGCATGTAGAAAACATTATTTTACAAAGAAAATGCTACACGTCAGGTAGAATATATCAAATTCAACTCAAAGCATGCAAATGTACCCAATTTTTAAATTAAGTAAATTATGAACCAAATGCCCCAGGGTAAATTGAGCCAATTATCCTACTATTAATCACTATTCATATTTCTTATTATATATTTTTTTGTGGCTTTCGCCTTTATTTTATATTTTTTATGGAGGGATAAGGCTGACATGCAGTAAAGGCCGTCGGGATCGGGAGTGGAACCCTGCTGAGCCACGGCCCAGGCCCTGCTGAATGACCTTTAATTTGGATGAATATACTCATTTAAGAGACGTTTGCAATATTCTATTAGCAACTGCAAATATTATATGGTTCTGTATAACCAACTTCATTTAATTGGCTTCATATTGTTTAAATAACTGTTAAATAAAACTATTTGCAATGGGGAAATGTGTTATTAAAATAAGTGAATACATTATTTGTTCAAGATTAAACTTTTATATATGCTGTGGGTCAATTTACCCCTTGACTTGGATCAACTTACCCTAACCTGGGGCAAGTTGAGCCACAGTGACAGGACCACGTTCTTTTTAGAAGTCATAATTGTATGGCCCTTTTGTAATAGATGCTTACTCATAATTTCAACTGAAACTAGGGTACACGTTTAGATTTGACTGCTTTGTCATGTTGCCTTGACAGGACAACTTAAGTGAACTCTTTCTCTGCCTAAAACGACAATGGACGACTTTTAAAAGAAATAGCGATGATCTTTAGCTGCGTTTTTCTCGGAATTGAGGCTCAGATTGAGGTGATCATACAGAACTGATATCAATGTTTTAGGAGCTCAATTCCCTGCGACCAGTTACTATATTAGCGTTTCTGATGAAAGAATAATAACTATAGCGCTTGCCCCGGAAATGATAGATTATTACTTCCGGTTCACCGGATCAGTTTTTGGGCTCGCGGCTCGCGGCTGACAAACCTAACCTTGATCTTAACCTTGGCAAGGAAAGAGTAGTGAGAAGTGGCTCATCCTACCCCGTTCTCCCTACAATAACAAATACAATATTCTAATAGAAATATAGGCGTTGAAGCAATATCTATGGACATTTACAGCTCTTACAAGACATAATTACAGTAGGAACTACAGTACCAATTCTGACTGCTTTATGAATCCACCATTCACTTCAGACAAATATGTGTTGATGATATTGGGACCGTGCATGCAGTGAGTGATCACCAGCGGTGAAAGTGGACCCTCATTTCTTAACCCATTCTGACCTGAGATCAGATTCATACGAGGTTTCCACTGGACACACACTGGTCTGATTAACCCATTCTGACCTGAGATCAGATTAAAAAAATGTCAGTCGTTCTTCGATTTAAAAAAAATAGCAGACCTACAAGCTCATAGCGCGCCACTCGGTGGCGCGCTATGAGCTTGTAGATCTGCTATTTTTCAATAGCTAAAGCATAACATGATGCTAACACCAAAATAGGTTCCCGTTCAGAATGGGTTAATGCTGTACATAAACGGAGGTGTATGCTATACCGTCTAAATGTTCAGCCCAAATTAAATACAGCTTTAAGATAATGAACTTTCTGTGTTATGTTTACTGTCTTGGTATTAACGTGTGTGTGACCCCATTTCAGCTGTGCTTTGAACACAGCTGCAAACTGGCATGTGGGCAATAATTGTTTCAAATTGTTATTTCAAGTTTAACAAATGGTAACTTTGATATTCCATTTGTGGGAGGGGGGGGGGGGGGGGGCGGGAGGACTTCGACATACATAACAATCACATAAAAGAGATTTCATAATATTCCCAGAGCTTTCTTATTGTGTGATGGAAAAAAAACATCTACCTCTGTGAAGTAGTTTCTCGAGAGACCCGTTGAAAATAGGCACTGATATGAAACTAAGGCAAAAAAAAACAAAAAAGGAAGAAAAGTCTAATGAGCTTTTGTTATGTGACTTTGTATCACTGTTCACTAAAGTCTGGTGGGCGGGGGGGCGGGAGGGGGGAAGAAAAAAAAAGAGAAAAGCAAAGAAAATGGCAGATTGATGAAAAGCCAAACCGATCCCCGGATGCCACATTCTTCTCCTCTCCACAATATTAAAAACTCCCACACGTTTCAAGAGGAGGGCAAAATTACCCTTGCTGGGATGCACTGTAAGCTCCGGTAATGAGTCATTTGTTTCATCTTGATGGATGGCTCTCTGGATGGAAGAAGACCCATCATTTAAGAGAACTGGAGATGCTGAGGAAGGAACGCGGCGGATGGGCTTGCAAAAGTACACGTCTCGCTGATCGCTGCTGGGCGGGCCTTTTGGCTCGCCAGTTCAAAGCGTCTTGTGTTTGCCTTGAAACAATAGTGGTTTTCTATAGCCTTGTTGCGGGCCTGCGGGGGCATCGTAAAGATAATCCCCAAATGCTGTCATTCAAATTATTGCTTTAAACCTGTATCCTACAATTCCACATGCACGCATGCACGCAGCACGTGCACATGCACGCGCCCGTGTGCAGCAGCACACACACACACACACACACACACACACACACACACGCACACACAGAGAGAGAGAGACACATGCCATGCATGTTCTCCCCTCTTCACAAATTACTTTAAACATTTGTCCCCACGTTGATAAACACCAAGTTCTTGCGCAGGAAGGAAAGGCAGGTGCATATGAATATTCAGATGTTGAGATTATTACACTGCATGTCTGTGTATTATAACCACCTGGATTTGAACCGGCTCTCCTGCATGCTCACCCCAAAGGGGAATCCCCCTGCCCCCTGCAGGCCAAAGGGAGTTATTAGACTTCAGGGGTTCAGGCAGGACTACTGTGCTACATTCACCCCCCCCCCATGTTGACCAGCTCCCCTCCGGGAAGCCTGATCCCGGATGAGCCCACGATGTAACCACCTGGATACTAACCTGTGAGCCCAGACGTCTATACCGCTCCACCAAATGGGAATCGTCCTGGTCAAGAGAGAGATTAGGCTTCTTTTTTTTTTATCCCACGATTTTGTAACCCACTTTTCACCCCTGTGCCAATCATCTACTGTGATCCTGGGCTCTACACACCCTCCGCCAACCTGGGGAGAGCAACGGACTTAACTCATGCTCCCTTCATGCTTGAGTGTCCAAGTTGCTCCTTTACACCTGACAGGGGGGAGTTTCCCTGGTTGGACGTAGCGCGTGGAAGGAACACGTTATTCCAACCAGTTCCTTTCCCCTCCATCAGGCGCCCCGGCTGGCCAGGGGGAGGCAGTTTAGAGACCAGGATTACTGCATGTTTTTGTGAGGGTAGATTAGGCTTCTGAGCTACAGGCAGGGCTAAAAATCTTATCGTTGACAACTTCATAAAGCTGGCAAGATTTTGTCATTGTCATCGTCTATTTTACAAAACATAACACGGGCGCATGCCACAGAAAGGCTCTGGCCTGACAGAGTGTCACGTGTTCGAGTCCCGTTCATGACGACCTTTACTGCATGTCTCCCCCCCCCATCTCTCTGTCCCTCTTTCAATTCAATTCAATTCAATTCAAAGGGCTTTATTGGCATGATGAGAAAACATACGTTTACATTGCCAAAGCAGAGAGAACAATACAGCAATACAGCAATACAATCAAAACAAGAATGATGTACATTTGAAGGTCAGAATCTTCAATAGATCAAATTCTATGTACCCAGATCACTCGATGCTGGTATAGTGCAGGAATATACACAATGATTAGTCTTTAGGGTGGTTGTGTTCCATTTGATATCCGTCTCCTATATCACAGCAACTCACAAATCTTGCTGCTGTGTTTGCACATTGTTGTACTTCGCCCAGCAGATATGGGAGTTTTTTTGTCATTGGTCATGTTTTCAAAATCTCCGTGTGTGGTTGTAATCTGTCAATTTTCACTTGTATCTATCAATTCCCCCCACCATGGGGGACTGGGCCTTCTCTTTAGTAAGGCATTTGCCCAGTCGGACTCTTAAGCTGCCCTGTGTGCTGTTTTTAACTGTTTTATTCTTATTTTTATTTTACTTATTTTATCTGTAGCACTTTGAGATTTGTTTCAAATATAAAGTGCGTTATAAATAAAATGTATTATTATTATTAAAGGCAGAAAAGCCTAAAACTAATCTAAAAAACAAACAAACTAAAAATAGACGGGAATGTGATAACTTTGGTGCTACTGAAACTTTGTACTTTAGTTTAGGAAACAAAGGATGATAAAAAAAAAAGTACAGACTCTACAGAACATCATATGATTACTATATAGGTAATAATACAGTGGCAAATCAACCCCAACCAGGCCCTACAGTATAGCTTCAGACAACAAGCTCATTACCCCAAAAGTCTCAAAACAGCCTCCCACGACCACAGCTGAGTGGAAATGGCTTGTCCATATGAATTAGACTATATATATGCCTCCTTCAGTTAATATCGCATCCATTAGAATCCTCCCAGGAGCCAGTGTGGCCTGCCTCGATTCTCTACTCTTCCCACGTTCTCCACATTCATCTAGAATCTATTAAAGTGGAGCAGGGCCAGCTGTTGTGTAGCTGGGCTACCGACGAGGCTATAGCAGAACGACACCCGGCAGCCAAGCCCAGCCCAGCACCAGGCGGCTTGGAGGCCATATTGGCACCATATGTGGGAGAGAAACGCCAGCAAGTGCTGAATAAGGCTGCAGTTCCCTGTCACTTCCTACACTTAACCCATTCTGAACGGGAACACATTTTGGTGTCAGCATCATGTTATGCTTAGCTATTGAAAAATAGCAGATCTACAAGCTCATAGCGCGCCACCGAGTGGCGCGCTACGAGCTTGTAGGTCTGAAAAATCGAAGAACGACTGACATTTTTAGAATCTGATCTCAGGTCAGAGATGGGTTTAATCAGACCAGTGTGTGTCCAGTGGAAACCTCGTATGAATCTGATCCCAGGTCAGAATGGGTTAACCCCCCCTCTGTCTCTCTCTCTCTCTCTCTGCGCACACACACACACACACACACACACACACACACACACACATAGGACTTGGAAAGGGTCTTCACAGGTCTAACCACAGAGGTCTACAAGGTGTAGAACACACACACACACACACCTATTTTTATAAAGCCCTGGGAATTCCTTGCGCATTAGCCAACATGTTTTATGGTGGGAGACTAAACATGTGCTCCTTTTTGTTGGGAAAGGGCTAATTCATACTGACTGGTTTACAGTAGAGGCGACAATGCATGGACTTGAGCACATCCATATTCAGCCAGCCATGTGGGGAGCATATGACTTGATTTGACTTGACTTGCATATTGTTGGCACAACCAAAACTTTGACCTGATACCCAGTTACTGCACTATAGCCTATAGGGGTGAGTCCTCTATACCCATGCACAGTATTAACCCATTCTGACCTGAGATCAGATGCATACGAGGTTTCCATTGGACACACACTGGTCTGATTAACCCATTCTGACCTGAGATCAGATTTAAAAAAATGTCAGTCGTTCTTTGATTTTTCAAAAATAGCAGACCTACAAGCTCGTAGCGCGCCACTCGGTGGCGCGCTATGAGCTTGTAGATCTGCTATTTTTCAATAGCTAAAGCATAACATGATGCCAACACCAAAATGGATTCCCGTTCAGAATGGGCTCTATCTTGCTCGCTGCCTTAGCCCTTATGCCATTATTACATTTTTAACACGTTTGTAGACCTGGTCATTTCCAGGACGTCTTCACCAGTTGAAATGATATAGCTTATTCTGAGCCAGATCTGACTAGTTATAATATGATATATGACTTAAGTTGATCTGGCCTCGATCAGACTCTCTGATTCATCCAGGGACGTTCGTCTTATAGCGGGCAGAATTTAATGTTGGTTGAAATCAGGTGATATTCTGGGCCAGATCTGCACTAATCTTGGTATGACTTGATCTGGCCCCAATCGAGACGTCGCAAATTCGTCCAGGTCCTGACCGTGCTCGCTGGGTTATTGTCACATTCCTAAGCAACCGGAGTCGACTCAAAAGTCTGACGGTCATCAAACTATTGCCTTAGGAATGTGACAAATCAAAAAACTCTCCATCATGAATGAATGGGGGTGTCAGTGTCAGTTCTTCTTTTAACCATGGTTCTGTGCATGCTGTTGTCAATGCAGGTGACGGAGCTCCTTGGAGTTCTCTGTTGAAGTCACTCATCAATCACCACAATTACCACACCACAATCTTTACAATTAGTTTATTATGAAAAGTTCGAACACAATGAAATACTTGTGCTGATAAGTGTCTGTGTGAGCATGGTGCGTGTTTGTTTTGATATGTTTTTGTAATCTAATACAAAAGGCCCAACGACAATGAAATACTTACTGCACTGCATGCGCATGTGCGTGCCATGCATGCGTGTGTACTGTATGTGAATGCCTCTGCATAATGCGCATACTGTACATGTGTCTGTCTGTGTACATCTAAAATAAATACCAGGAAAGCTGGCAGTTCTCATCCAGGAGGATTGAAAGACGATAAAACAATATCTGATTGTGACCTCCAGTGGAGCTGTTTTCCCCATCCAGCCCACATGTCCTGGCGTGCTCACTGATATGTGAATTCTCTGTTGTCAGGAACCCAAGCCTAACTCCAGCTGTGGCCACTTATGATGTCATCCAGGGCACTCTCTATCTTTCTCCTCATCGCAAACTGGATTGACATGCTGTTCAGCTTAGTTCAGCGGGAATCACATGCCTCTCTGCAATGCAGGAGGACTCGCATGATCACTATGCAGCCGTACGGCGGTATGGCACACGTGAATAGCCGATCTACGAGTCTAGCTCTTTTGGCTCAGATTATACTCCGTCATAAAACTGAGCATGAATTGGTATTAATCTAATCTAATTAAACATTTAGCACGCCTACTTCTTCTAGTAGAATAATAGGTTACACGCTGTATGACCGTAACCATCTGTACCCCACAGGTTGTCAAAGTGGGGGCCATTAAGCTCACACTCGCAGTGTGTCAAATCGCAACACATTGTGACCTTTCCGGTCGGGATTCTTAAAAGACATTTAAGAGTTACGAAGTTACACAGAGTACGGTACGGAAAGTATACAGCAATACAAAGAAATAATAACAAGAAAGCACCATCAATAACAGAATACAAAAGTATACAATAGCACAGGTTACAGTGTCCTCATAAACTAAATATGTTTAACAGTGTCAAACCGTACGATCAGTGCCAATGCAAAGAAAAGTGACAGTGTCCACACAGTCAGTGCAGTCAGTACAATAACTATCCAAGTGTCATTAAGCGCTCCGAGACCTTTGTACATCTTGAATCCCAGAGTTGTTACTAAACCTTTATTTAGTCAGCCAAAAGATTATTCATACTCCAGTCTTTGGTGATGAGGTGACCACATCGTGGTGGTAAGCGACTCACCACTCACTCAAACACATTTCTCGGTTTTACCTCATCACCTAAAACTGGAGTTTGAATAGGCATTAAGGCTGACTACGACTAGTGTTTGGCGTGGTGACCTCTGGGATGTTTGTTTGTTGGTTGCTGTGTGTAAGAGTCACGCCTACTCTGCAAAATACGCAATGGATCTGATCCGATCTGTTCATTTCCCAGAGAGTGCAGCCTGAATTCAATAACGGAGATAAAGCACTCAGAAGCAGAGATCCAGCCTCGTGGAACAACCCTCTGCGACCATGGCGCCCAAACACCACCACTATCATCACTCCCGCTGGGTTCGCGTAGCTTGTTAATTGTTCCTATATGCTAACAGCTGTTGTCTCTGGAGCGACACATTGTCATGCTTACAATCCAACACGATAAATTATACTTCGTATTCTACCACCATTCTTCTGGTGTTGCTGAGTGTTAGATTTATCAGTTCCGTTTTAGCTGACTTGAGATGTTTGTTTATTCATGCCACTGATATTGCTCTGGGATGGGAATTCCTGAAGTGTTTTTTTTTTTCTTCTTTTTTTTTTGTAAATGAACTCTCATTGGCAAAGTGTTTATTTTATGAGGCATTCTTACACTTTAAATGAACACTGTGAGGATATACTGTAGCTGTGTGTACATTTAGATTACTGCTGGTCTGGGGGCACGGTGGCGCAGTCGCCCCGCAGCTAGAAGGTCCTGGGTTCGATTCCCGCCGGGGGTGGCACTGGGAGCGTGTTGTCTCCTCTGCATCATCAGTGCCAATACCCTGGGTGGGGTTGGCAAAAGGGCCTTTCTGTGTGGAGTTTGCATGTTCTCCCTGTGTCCCCTATAGGGAAAGGAACTAGTTGGAATAACGTGTTCCTTCCACACGCTACGTCCAATCGGGGAAACTCCCCCCTGTCAAATGAAAAGAAGCGACATGGACCCCTCATGCATATAAGGAAGCATGAGGTCAGTCCGTTGTTCTCCCCAGGTTGGCAGAGGAAGCGTAGTGCCCAGGATTACATTAGATAATTGACACTGAGTGAAAGAATTGGTTGCAAAATCGTGGGATAAAATTGTAAAAAAAAATATTATAATATACTGCTGGCCGTGGCTCACTTGGTGAGCATGTAAATAATTTGTCCTTGTTGTGGCTCCATGCCTTCTCTCTCTCCTCCACGTTTCCTGTATCTGCGCTGTGCTCTCTCTCTCTCTCTCTTGATAAAACAGAAAAGCCTTTAAGAAAAACAAAAAACAGATCTTTAACGGAGAATGCAGATAATACCAGCGTCCTTCTGATTGAGTCTTGTAGTCAGTTGAAGCATTATCTTATTAAAGCAGCCACGGTCGGTCTGCTTCAATAATGCCCTCTAACCCCAGACGCCCCCCAAACCTGCTGAAGGAAGCCAGGAGTATATATGAGCCTGTGTTGATCTGGAAGATGTTCAGAGTCTGTCTCCTCTCCTGCCATGGGATGTCAGTTGGTGCTTTTGGCTCTCATCTCTCTGTCCCTGTACGCATTTTACTTTCCCACAATCACCAGTGGAGGGATTTACATGTTCCTCTCTTCTTCCGATACAGAACGGCAGACACAAGCCCACTTTACCTGTCATTTGTTGTTAGCAGACGAGGATAATGTCGTAATGGTGTTGGACACATTTCAAACCCCAGCCTGTTGTATCATCTATACACAAACAGAAAGGTCTTTATCAAATCTCTCTCCGATGCAACATGCTCGGCTCTGCTGTGAGCAAGGGCTGTAAAAGAGAGAGAGAGTGTGTGTGTGTGTGTGTGTGTGTGTGTGTGTGTGTGTGTGTGTTTCTATGATTAACCAGTCAAGACTCCACATCTCCCTTTCTCTCTCCCTCTTTCTCTAGCCAAATTCCAATACTCAAATTTCTGGCTCCTCCATTCTCCAGTATAGTCATGTGTTACAGTGGAATTGGTGAAGTGCTGAAATATGTAGTGTATGTGTGTACAAGGAAAACAACCGCACACTGTCTTCAAATGCAGTGACCACCATTTATTAGGGAAATGGCAACGTTTCGGCCTATGCGGCCTTCATCAGGCTAGCTTCCTTGTTCATTTTTGGGGCACCGTACCCTCTCCTACGCACCTGTTGTTTGTAGGTGTGCAAAAGCTTTGCTTTTCACGTGTATGTGTGTACGCCTTGAGGGCGAGAAGCGTGCACGCATCCATCCGCCTGGGTGACGGCAGACTGCTGGCTGGGCGAGCGCTGGCGCTTTGGCATGAGGGGCCATTTCAACATAATTATGGAATTAATTCTGTACTTGGCCATAAATGGAGCGTGTCTTGAGTGTACAGGGTTTGATGAGGTCAGATCGACATATTATGGAATGTCAGAACAGGAAAGATGGGTGGGGAAGAATCACCATATGGAATGTCAGAGCAGGTCAGCTCCATATATGGAGATCTAAGGGTTTGAGGTTTGATGTAGAGTTGCTGGTCGGCTCCATAATCCATACACAGCATGCAGATCTATAGGTGATGATCCAGTCTTCTCCATATGTATGTTTATCCAAGGACGAGGTCAGTGTCGTGATCTTCATACAGTATAATATGGAGATTGCCATATATGGTGGCGTGACATGTCATGAGGCGTGACGTCACGAATAAGGCATGACTATATATGAAGGTGTGATGTCACGAGGCGTGACCATATATGGAGGTGTGACTAACGGACCGGGAGATGCAGGTTTTCATACAATAAATAAGTATATATAGTTGCGAATGCAGTGAGCACTAACTATGAGACCTAGCAGATCATGTCTGTCTGTCTGTCTGTGTGTCCCCCTTTTGTGCCCATATATGGAGCTGAGTGATTTGTTTGTGATTGATGCAACACACTCCATATTTGGACGTATAGCTGCGTTCGCTTCCCACGTTTGCGCGTCTTACTTGTTTAAAGAAAAGAAGAAAAAAACATGTGGAGATTTCAAGCTTGAGGAGATGGTTGACAATCCTGCATGTATTTCAACGTGTTCCTGCAGCCCAGCCTGTGTGTGTGGAGGTCTGCATGGGGAGCGCCTGTGGAGGCAACAACAACAAGAGGAAGGGAAGACACAAGACATTCTTCCGCCCACCTTAACTGGCAACAAGGCTTAACTGGCCCACGTCCCCGAGTGCTCTTGTTGGAGGAAGGTGTGTGTGTGTGCGTGTGCGTGTGTGTGTGTGTGTGTGTGTGTGTGTGTGAGACGTGTGTGACGTGTGTGTGCGTTACGAGAAGCGGGTGCGTCCTGTGGCCAGTTGTTTGCCCCGTTTCCCTTCAGCGCACATTGGGATGTAACAAAAACCAAAAGGACAAAATAAGTCCATTACTTTTTAAAGATGCATTCCGAGTGGAGACAGTGATATACGCTGACAGTGCCTGCTAATTAAATTAGTAAATTAATTTACCTCGGGCACCGTTGTGTTCGCCACAAAGTGCAGCGCGCCACGTGAATAAGTGATGATCGGCAGGGCCCATATAAGCCCCGACTTTTTAACCCATTCTGACCTGAGATCAGATTCATACGAGGTTTCCACTGGACACACACTGGTCTGATTAACCCGTTCTGACCTGAGATCAGATTCTAAAAATGTCAGTCTATTTTTCAAAAATAGCAGACCTACAAGCTCGTAGCGCGCCACTCGGTGGCGCGCTATGAGCTTGTAGATCTGCTATTTTTCAATAGCTAAAGCATAACATGATGCTGACACCAAAACGGGTTCCCGGTCAGAATGGGTTAAATCATTTAACGGCGCAATCTGCTAATTAGCAGGGAGAAAAGCCGGCTTTCAGCTACAATTAAGATAGGCCTCTGTCAGTCAGGGGAGAGAGAGAGAGAGACAGGTCCTTCATTTATTCATCCTCTGAGCAGCTGCTGAGTGCAGTGGGGGTTTGGATGTAGGGATGGATTGAGCTGAGGGATATGAAGAAGGGGTTGGACGCGAGAGAGGGGGTGGGTTGTGTGTGGCGGGGGGGGGGAATCTTGTGGTTGGCGTGTGATTGTATAAGTTTTTATTCCCTTCCTTTTTTTTTGGAACCACTGGGATGGCAGGCTAAGGGGGCCCCATACCAAAACAAAAGCAAAACAAAAGACTGTAGCATGTGAGGAGGAGGAGGAGGAGGAGGAGCGAGAGTATGTACCTGAAGATGTTACGCTTCAGTGTCTGCAGGCGAGAGAGAGAGAGAGAGAGAGAGAGGGGTTCTCTTTCACATGCCAAGTGCTAACCACTTGTATGGCCCAAGGACGAACAAGGCCTGCAGGTTCCCCGGGTCATAACATTCCTCCCTTAAGACCTCCCTCCATCTCAGCCCCACACACGACTGTAAGAGATACAGCCAACGGTGGAGGCTTTGGCGGTGTCTGTGAAGTGGCCTGTTACAAAACCATATGTCTAGGGGTAAAGGTAATGTAATATATGAGAGAAACGGAAACCAAGGCCTTAATACAAGGATTTATTCAATAGTATAATGAATAAATTATAAGAATCAACAATAGTTTACAAAATAAATGGCTCTTTAACTCGCATGAACATAATAAACGGAATCCAAAAACAAAACTAAAGTTATTCCTTTCCGAAGGGAATAACTTGTCTAACAAAAGTTCAGCTTCACAAAATAAAGGAACAAAACAGTTGGCGACATGTAGTAGTAGTACGACGGATGGGGGAAAGACCTTGGAAGTGTTTCCCCAGCGCTGGGCTGGGCATGAATGGGCTATGTAGTGAGAGAGCCGCGGCCGCTAGCTCGCTCACGTGACCGTCAGCCAATCAGGGAGGTTGATCAGACCTCCATGGTCATGGCCAACAGGGTTACCCCAGCCACACAGCTGATGACAATCAGTCTGTCTGAAAACCCATTAGTATCCTCTGCATGGGAGGAGAGTTAGTCTAATACAGGTTCATAACAACTGCTGCACAGATATAGATATATATATATATATTAGAAGACATCTAGGCCTAAGATAATCCACATACATATATATATACTATAACAATATACCACCATATAAATATATATATACTATTAGCAATAAACATATATATATTTATAATCCAAAATAACACTCATAAATCATAACACTCATAATTAATCATAACCACACACGACCATAGTCGTGACACCCCCCTTCCCGAAAAGAAGTTATATCCCCAAATAACTTCTTCTCAAAGAAGAGAGCACCTTAAACCCGGGAAAGGGCATCCGCAAGGACATTGTCCGTCCCCTTCTTGTGGCGAATTTCCACTTCAAAGTCCTGTAGCATCAAGGACCATCTCATCAGTCTCTGATTTGAATTTTGCATTTGCCTTAGGAACACAAGGGGATTATGGTCAGTATAGACAACAATAGGCAACGGGCTTGAGCCAACATATACCTCGAAAAATTGTAATGCAAGTAACAGGGCGAGAGCTTCCTTCTCAACGGTACTATAGTTACCCTGCGCTGAATTAAATTTCTTTGAATAGTAACAGATGGGATGATCGATATCCTGAAGATCCTCCTGGAGCAGGACAGCACCGGCGCCACAGGCGCTGGCATCCACCTCCAGCTTGAACGGTTTGGTGAAGTCGGGCGCAGCCAGGACTGGAGTGCTGCAGAGGAGAGCCTTGCAGGATTCGAACGCTAACTGACAGGCAGGCGACCAGATAAATACTCTTTTGACGCTAGTCAGCGTAGTCAGCGGCGCAGTGACGGCAGCAAAATTTTTGCAAAACCCCCGGTAGTAACCTGCCATGCCCAAAAACCGGCGGAGCTCACGCCTAGTCCTCGGCACAGGATATTCTAGAATAGCCTGGATTTTTGCATTAATAGCACGTACCTGGCCCTGACCAACCTGCTTCCCAAGATACGTTACGGTCGCACAACCAAATTCACATTTTGACAAATTTAATGTCAGGTTAGCCTCTCCTAACCGCTGAAAAATCTGTCTCAAAGTGTGTATATGCTCAAGCCAAGTATCATTATATGCCACAACATCGTCCAAATAAGTCTCTGTATTGTCCACGCCTCTTAGTACATTATTCATTAATCTTTGAAATGTCGCTGGTGCATTTCTTAAGCCAAATGGCATCACTGTATATTGGTATAAACCGTCTGGTGTCACGAATGCACTGATCTCTGATGCACGGGGTGTCAAAGCCACTTGCCAATAACCCTTTAGCAAATCCAATTTAGTTACAAATTTAGCAGACCCCACCCGATCCACGCAATCCAACATCCTCGGGAGCGGATAACTGTCAGCCTGCGTTATATTGTTAACCTTACGAAAATCTGTACAAAACCGCTGGCTCCCGTCAGCCTTAGGCACCAGCAAGCAGGGGCTAGACCACGCACTGCTGCTATGAACAGCCAGCCCGTTCTCTAACAAGTAGTCAACCTCTTTTCGTAATAAAGCACGCTTGGTTGGATTAACCCGATAGGCATGTTGCTTAATAGGAGGGCAATCCTTCTGTACAATTACGTCATGAGAAAGGGCTGATGTGCATGATGGGTTATCTGAAAACAGATTCACATTATTTTCCATCAAATCAATAATGTCTGCTTGCGCCTGGGGACCCAAATGTTTTAAATACCCCGGTAAATCATTCAATATTTCAGAGTTCTGTAGACGTGACCCAGACGAACCTTTTACACGCAGCCCATCACTCTCAGGGGAATAAAGTGACGGCGCTGCTGCAGAAAGTGAGGCGACAACTGCGGGAATAACAGGAGTATCTGACTCGGTGCGAGCCAGATACGGCTTGAGCATATTCACATGACAAACCCTTGTCTTTTTGCGACGATCGGGCGTCAAAATCACATAATCCGTTTCACTTATTTTTTTGTCAATCACATAAGGACCACTGAATTTGGCCTGGAAGGCTGAGCTTTGCAGTGGGAGCAGCACCAACACCCTCTGACCCACAGCAAACACTCTATGCACAGCCTTCCTGTCAAACCATGCCTTCATTTTACCTTGAGCTTTACTCAGAAAGCTGCTAGCCATCTGTCTGGCCTTGTGCAATCGCTCGCGAAACCCCGCAACAAAATCCAATACATTAGTCACCGGCGAGTTTGCGTTGGCTAATAAGCCCTCTCGAAACGCACGCAACGGCCCGCGCACCGTATGGCCAAACACCAGCTCCGCTGGGCTAAACCCCAGCGACTCCTGTACGCTCTCTCTTACTGCCAGCATAAGATAAGGCAAGCCCTCGTCCCAGGCTTTACCAGTTTCGTGACAGTATTTCTTCATCATCGCTTTCAACGTCTGGTGAAACCGCTCAAGCGCGCCCTGGGACTCAGGATGATAAGCGCTAGAGTGTCTGTGTTCTATGCCAAGGGTGGAAGCAACTTGAGCAAATAATTTTGACATGAAATTTGAGCCCTGGTCACTTTGAAGATACCGGCAAAAACCAAAAGTAGAGAAAAAGCTAGAAAGCGCTTTAATAACTGGTCTCACTTTTAGTGTGCGTAATGGGAACGCTTCTGGGTAGCGCGTTGCACTACACATTACAGTAAGAAGGTATTTGTGACCAGATTTTGTGGTCGGTAATGGACCGACACAGTCAATCATGATGTGCTCAAATGGTTCACCCACAGCAGGGATCGGTTTCAACGGCGCGGGCGGAATAGTCTGGTTTGGCTTCCCCGTCATCTGACACACATGACAAGTGCGGCAGAAGTCAGTAACAGACGCATTCAAACCCGGCCAGAAAAAATAGCGTAGGATGCGGTCATAAGTTTTACGAATGCCCAGGTGGCCAGAAATGTTGTCGTGAGCCAGACTGAGAATCTGGGAACGGAAACCCTGAGGTACCACAACCTGACGCACCACATTCCATTTCAAGTCACCGATAGCCGCTGGAAACCATTTACGCACAAGGAGGCCATCCTCTACACTATATGCACTCGGCCCAGCAGCCTCACCCACTTTGGTAACTGCCTCCCAGCACACAGAGAGAGAGCGATCGTGCTTCTGCGCATGCGCAAATGTTTCCCTATCGATATCAAACCCAAAATCACTTTTAGTAGCCAGCAAGCTTTTCCTAGGCCGCTTACGCGGTGTCTGTGGGGCATCACCCACTGGTCGCTCGGCACACAAGAAAGTGTCACACAACGTAGCCTCGTCATCAAACTTTTTCAATTGTGCGCGAGTCACAGCACAACCCGGAAACACAGTGGGTGGGGCTCCCAGCGCAGGCATAGCTACGTTAGCCACAGGTTTTTCAACCACTTCTAGCGACGCAAACACTTTGTCCCCAGCTATGTCGTTGCCAAGAATCATCCCCACACCTTCAATGGGTAAACTTTCACGTAGCCCGATCTGCACAAGACCAGAAACAAGTGGAGAGCGTAGGTGGATCATATGCAATGGAGCGCGAGAGGATATCATTTCCACGCCCAAAACCAATGCATCGGAACCACAAAAGGTATTCTCCGCAAATGGCAGTACACTCTGTAAAATAAGGGACTGTGAGGCGCCTGTATCACGCAAAATGGTGATAGGAACGCGCTCATTTTCCTTATCAGACAGCGAGACTGAGCCATGCAAAATAAAGGGATCAAAACACTCCTCTACCTCCGCCCGGACAGCCATAGCTGTCTCGGAAGCAGACCGAGGAATAGTATGCACAAACCCCACACCCTTTGGTTTTTTTGAATACACATTTCCATTTCCATTCTCTTTCTGCTGCTTATGTTGTACTTTAGGGCAGCGAGAAACCAAATGGCCCACTTCATGACAGTAAAAACAAGCACGATTGTCAGGCGCTGCACTTGCGCCCCTCGGTGGACTTTTCGGTTGTGACAATTTGTGCTGTTTTTTCTGCATGTTGAACAGACCCTCCTCGCTACGCACCGGAGAAACACCCGAACGGTGCGTCAGATCATATTCATCGGCCCTCACAGAGGCTTTAGCAATTGAGTTAATCTTTTGTTCCTCAAGATAGACAACAATACGATCTGGGATACATGATTTGAAATCTTCCATCACTATCAGCTCAGTAAGCTGCTCAAAAGTGTGTACGTTGCTCGCGTTGCACCATTTCCTAAACAATGTGGCTTTTTCACGGCCAAATTCCACAAACGTTTGAGTAGAGGATTTTTGAGCGGCCCTATATTTTTGCCTATAATGTTCAGGCACCATTTCGAAACCGCTAAGGATAGCCGCCTTTACGACATCATAACATAGGCTCTCATCCACCGTGAGTGCGCTACAGATATCCTGTGCTCTACCTGTCAACTTACATTGGAGTAGCAAACTCCAGAATTCCCTGGGCCACTTAACAGCACCAGCAATTCGTTCAAAAGCACAAAAGTAGTTATCCAACTCACCCTCCTTGAACGCAGGTACCAATGCGATTTGTTTGCTTATGTCGAACGCTGCCACTCCTCTGGACCCTGGGGGTGACCCGTGTCGCTGCTGGGAGGCGGGCGCCCCTGCGGACGCCTCGTCGGGGTAGGTCTGGCCTCGCAGGCGTGCCATGTCGAGCTCATGTCTCTGATGCTGTAGTTTGCACTCCTCGCTCTTCAGCGTTGTTAGTGCTATTTCCAGCTCAAGCTCCCGGAGGCGCAGAACCCCCCCTATGTCCTGAGGACTCCCCCCAGTGCCCCGTGGGTAATCATGTGGGGCCTGAGCAGACGGGTCCCCCGCGGGATCCTCGCCCTGCTCTAACACACCCGTAGTGTCAGACTGATTGGCCCCACTAGAACTCGGTTCTGCGACAATGAGTGATACGTCTCCCCCCTCACTCTCATCTGACAGCATCGTAATGACTCCCTGTGAAAACAACTGCCGTGAGACAGCTGCGAAAATCGCCTCTTTCTTTTTGGTACCGTGCGGTAAAGGAACGTTAAATTGTTTGGCAATACTGTACAATTCCCAATATGAGCACTGTTGTAGCTCCTCAAGCGACAGGACATCCGTACTAGCACCCTGGTCATCAGAGGCCATACCAAATACAGGCCATATACAAAATCCGCTACTCAAACTGGTACGAGCAACATACTCACCATTAATACTCCCCAATCCGTCTACCACCAAAAGCAATACTAGCAAAACAAAAAACATAACCAACTGAACAACTGAATCCTTAATTTGTTTTTTGAAACGGACGGGCTCCCAAATATGTTACAAAACCATATGTCTAGGGGTAAAGGTAATGTAATATATGAGAGAAACGGAAACCAAGGCCTTAATACAAGGATTTATTCAATAGTATAATGAATAAATTATAAGAATCAACAATAGTTTACAAAATAAATGGCTCTTTAACTCGCATGAACATAATAAACGGAATCCAAAAACAAAACTAAAGTTATTCCTTTCCGAAGGGAATAACTTGTCTAACAAAAGTTCAGCTTCACAAAATAAAGGAACAAAACAGTTGGCGACATGTAGTAGTAGTACGACGGATGGGGGAAAGACCTTGGAAGTGTTTCCCCAGCGCTGGGCTGGGCATGAATGGGCTATGTAGTGAGAGAGCCGCGGCCGCTAGCTCGCTCACGTGACCGTCAGCCAATCAGGGAGGTTGATCAGACCTCCATGGTCATGGCCAACAGGGTTACCCCAGCCACACAGCTGATGACAATCAGTCTGTCTGAAAACCCATTAGTATCCTCTGCATGGGAGGAGAGTTAGTCTAATACAGGTTCATAACAACTGCTGCACAGATATAGATATATATATATATATTAGAAGACATCTAGGCCTAAGATAATCCACATACATATATATATACTATAACAATATACCACCATATAAATATATATATACTATTAGCAATAAACATATATATATTTATAATCCAAAATAACACTCATAAATCATAACACTCATAATTAATCATAACCACACACGACCATAGTCGTGACAGGCCGCCGTCCCTAAAGCCGTGTGCCCTCGTTCGTGTAAATGACATTATCCTCGATCCTCTTCCTGGCAATCGCAGCTCGTGGCGATCAGGTGCAAGTGACAAAATAAAGACAACGTAATGAAAACCGATGAAACCTTGACCTCCCCGTGGTGTTTTGCACTTGGCAAAACAAGAGATCAGATAGGGATGATAATAGTGTGTTTGTGTTGGATCAGAGCGGAGAGGACTTCAGCTTTCACAATTTCTTCCCAGGGTCATATAAATCCCCCCCCATCTGCTGAAGGCCGATGATGTCACTAATTACATACAATTATGTGGATTGGACTGTGCTGACTGTTGGAAAGGGGAGCGCAGCGTTCATGTGAACTGACAATGTTTTCTCAGGAATGAGCCAATGTCCGACTGATTCGCTCGGATGTGTCACATGTGATGGTCCTGGTGACATCAGATATACAAACGGCTGCTGCGTGGAGTGTATAGTTTTGAAAGAATGCTCTATTAACTACACCAAGAAATGGCCACACAAAGAAAGAATACCGTCGTGCTCAGCACAAAACACAGCCCCATTCATTTCCAGTGCGTGCATATCAATTGGGGCGAGTCTTTGTCGTTTAGTATAAGTTGCGGTGCTACAGTGAGAGCACATAATGCCAGACGTGCACGTCTGATGGATCGCGGAGAGGAGGCGTTCGCCAAACAGCCACTCATTCTCATTATGACACCGAGACCTGTCACATTAGCTCAGTTTGGGCCC
The DNA here is from genome assembly GCF_963924005.1 of Protomyctophum bolini. Classification (NCBI taxonomy): domain Eukaryota; kingdom Metazoa; phylum Chordata; class Actinopteri; order Myctophiformes; family Myctophidae; genus Protomyctophum; species Protomyctophum bolini. The sequence continues at coordinate 39,392,406 of NC_137871.1, forward strand.
CGTACGGCTCCCTCCGACCCGGTCAATTTATTCAAGGTCAGGCTCGTGAGTCCTGCCCCGTACATACAGCACATCACATTATCTCTCCTTAGCACCTCCGACTGGGAAATTAGTATCTGCCCCGAGAATAATGAATATGTTAAAAACCCAGACCCGACGGATTTATGTCTGACACAATGCTTTGAATGTATGCATGCGAGGCTGGTGTTTATGCAAAGAAAAAAAAAAAAAAAAAAGACGGAAGAAAAACTTTGTGGACTAGTGTTTATTTATTAGGCCATTCCTGACTCTCATTTCCTGGATGGTTCTTGTTCGCCTTGGCATGGATGCCCCACCACACGCACGCACGCACACACACGCACACGCACGCACACACTCCACCTCCAGCAAGCCACCCCCTCCACTCCACACCCCCCACAGAGATGAAGTCTTTCACTTTGATCTGAACGTCTTTGCAGCCTCATTGACTGTAATGAGATCTGGAGAATCCCAACGAGGACGGCGGGGATTTGACAGGGAGCCGAAAAACTCCGGCCTGGGAATCGTGGCAACGTTTCACAGTCGGGCACAAACAAAATCAGAAAAAAGAAAGTGAGAGAGAGAGAGAGAGAGAGAGAGAGAGAGGGAGAGAGAGAGAGAGGGAAGATCTCAGATGGCTTGGCAAGCGCTTTGCCTCTCCCCTCCTCCACCAGCTCCTCCTCGGTAGATGCGAACATTAATTTCCCCAATGTCTGGAATTCCAGGGTATAGATAGGCGAGAGAGAGGGGTGTGGGAGTGGGGGGGGGGGGGGGAGGGGGGGGTCGCTGGAGAGGACAGATTGGCATGGAGGTTGGTGGATGTTTCTCTTTGCAGCCGGCCCAGAGGCAGCCCTCCCCCTGGTGGGGAGGCGGCGTTTCTCTAATCTCACCAGCTGACTGCCGTCCAGTCCATTAATCAGCCAGTCAAGGTCTCTGTTCCTCCGTGGCCTGTTAATGCCCAGAAGGCCCTGGGTGGCTGAGAGGTCTGACGACTCTGGGTCAAGGAGACAGAGTTGGTGTCGCCACACGTACTGAAACACACCAAAGGCTTTCCTCCAGGTTCTGCTTTCAAAACACTATATAGTCTGCTGTGATTATATATTCTGTTGTGCAATATAGCGACTGTATATGCGTTTATATTGTAAACAAATATGACGGCAAGTCGCTAACGTTGCCACGGTTAAAGGTTTCATGACATCAATTTTCATTTACTTTTCGTTTTTCTTTTAGGTTTTATGACCTCAATTACACCCCCCCCCCCCCCCCTGAACTTTGAACATTCAGTGGACTTTCTGTGGTGGTCTGAGGTTTTTTCTGTATGTTCTGAAGCCTTTTGAGCTGCAATGAACAAACAGCTATCAACAGTGACATCTGCTGGCTGTGCCATATATGGGATTTGTGGAGTCTTACACAGTCCACAGGAAAATCAGAGCACTTGTTTGAGCCAGAAAACCCCAGTCACAGAAAATCTACTGAATGTTAAAAGGTTTTTTGGGTGCTATTGAGCTCAGAAAACCTGAAAATAAAAATTACAAAAACGTATGATCCCTTTAAGAGTTGCATTCCCTGTGTTGTGCAGTGGTAGCACAGGGTGGGAGTTCCATCTCAGAGGATGGAGCACAGTATCATGGGGTATAGTACCATGCCGTTCTGACAGATTCCCTTTGTTAGCTGATCTGAGTTAGAGTTCTCAACAAGCCTTAAAATGAAGGCCCAGCCCTAACTGGGCAGTTTATGTCCAGAAAACCCGGGGGAAAAAAACGAGAGAGAAACATCGCCAGTAGGCAGCACCAGTGACTCAAATTATAGCGCAGTGAAAGAATGCACATATACAGTATAGTTAGCAAAAAAACTTCACAGTTTCCAGCCCTGACATATTTGTTTTTGCATTAATCCCTGTGGTTGATTAAGTACTAGCTCACAGTGTTCTTCTCTTTCCTACCACTCAGTTAAAATACTTGAAGAATCTTCTGCTGGTCCACGGTGCCTGGAACTACAACCGCGTGGCCAAGTGCATCCTGTACTGCTTCTACAAGAACATTGTCCTCTACATCATCGAGGTGAGTCTCAGACAGTCTCTACGGATGCCAAAACTCATGCTAAACACTGAAGGGAAAGCATTGGGAATTTTCTGCATGACATGATTAAGTAAAAGCAGGGATTTCCGTATTGGAGTTTCCATGTTTGTGTTTCTGGTGACTGCACAAAATAGGCTAAAGTAGACCTAAAGTAAGTTAAATCCCCGTTGTCATGCATCTCTCATTCTCTGTCTCTCCCTCGCCTGTATGATTTACATTTCGCACCAAATATACAGCAGCAGAATGGGCAGATCTATAAACCTTACATGTTCACCTCGCTTGTATTCTGGGCTTGCAGATCTGTTATGTTTGGTGTGCGACACAACAGACACCACCATGCTTCACCATGCAATACAAATCAGGCTTGTCTGCCTTCTGTGATTCTGAGACGCTCTGAGTTTGAACACCGCAGCTGTAAAGCCTTTAGTAATGTAGACAGCACAGGCCACAGGGACACGATTAACCAGAAATAATGGTAATATCTTACCAGACGAGCTGATCGTCTCTAAACGGTTTTCCAAGTGTGGTGCTTAATATTATGTTGATGTTGTGGATACAATCCCCCTTAAAGATGCAGTGCCATAGTTTTGTATTTCAGTTGTATACAGTACGTGTCCATGGTTAACATTGATTAACATTACTCTAATAGACCATCAGGTGTGGTTATAACATTCAAATATGTCTTCCCTGTGTATTTTTGGTTTCTTCCTGAAAGCTGTAAGCCTTTGAGTCAAAAGGCCCAATGGAAATATAACACTTTAATGATACACTAAAATCATCCCCTCCCCTCACCCCTCACCCCACCATTATCATATCATATAACAACAGCTGTGGGTGCAGCTTTAGTTCAGGTGGGTGGTGCAGGTGCTATGGTGAAAACCAGGTATTACTTAATGAACTAGTGGGTGTGGCCACATAAAAACATAATTCTAAAACGGTTAGTCCCAATACTTGTTTCTGATTGGCTGGTTACTCGTCCCGTGACTGTTGTAAATTCCCAGCTGATCCCGCAGCTCTGTAGCTGTACTGGGGAAGGGGAGCACTTGATTGCCTTACAAGCCCATGCTGTGCGGGCGTCTAAGCACCGCCCGGCTCATATGACTGAATGTGTTGCTCCGGGGCAGCCTCGTAAAGACATCAAGCGCCTCCTCCTATTCCCCCGTCACACTGGCTGACTAAGGCCTGAAAATGCGACCTGCTGTCGCAATTAAGCCCATATATTGAAGATCCCTGATGTCATCAATGACATTCCATATATTGATCCTTCCCCATCCATCCTTCCTCTTTGATGTCTCCCTTTTGACTGATACCTGTCCATTCCTCATCAAAACCTGCATGTACACTCAAGAGAATGTCCCCGCTATCACCCTTAGATCTCCATATAGGGAGCTTACCTGTTCTGACATTCCATTATGTTGATCTGACCTCATCAAACCCTGTACACTCAAGACATCTGATCGTTTTCACAACAAGGCAGGCAGGTGATAAAGAAACTTCCTTCTGCTTTGCGTCGAAGTGGCTGTGCATTACCCACTTTCTCACGTGTGTGTGTGTGTGTGTGTGTGTGTGTGTGTGTGTGTGTGTGTGTGTGTGTGTGTGTTAATTCCAGGATTGGACTCTTTAGCCATCAAAGAACTCACCGTTATGGACATAAGTGGACGTCATCATCGACATCGATGGACTTCCATAAGCAAGTAAGTGTGTGTGTGTGTGTGTAGTAGCTACTTTTAGATGGATGTTAGATACCATAGCAAGATCCATGTACCGTTTCCTAACGAGTACAGGCTCTCATCCACCGTCCCAAGTGCTGATAGGCACAAGTCTGCACTCTGATTATGAGTGGATGAAGAAATCCACTATGGGCTTTAGTGAATAGTGAAAGGTACCTTAATTTTACTCTTGAGTTTTTTTTATATACTTTGTTAATGTGTGGTAAGATGCAAGACATGTCATGACAGTACTTGTCAAGGGTTTTAGCCTGGCACCACAAGCTGGTACAACAATGAATACCTTTTTTTTATCATACCCGTAGCCTTGTTTAGTCACAAGAGAATGATAATAGAGCTTTTGATCCACGCTGGTATCCACCACAGCAGACAGGGTTTGACGTGCTGAGATCCTTCTGCACCGAGGTTGCTCGACACTCAAGGGAGGCACTGGGCCAATTATCTTTTAGGGCCCCAATCCGACCCCACGGTACCCAGAGCGGGCAGTCGGGCAGGGCCACGCCAAAGTACTGTTCGAGCTGTAAGGATTGTGTGGGTTCAGAAATCACTTGCAGACATTTTATTATAAAGGATTTTGCAAACGTAGTATTCAATAAGAAATCGTGGAAACATTTGTCAGCTCTGTCAGTCATATACGTTAGTTCTGTTATAGTCTGACTTGGGGGAGACTTTTACTATAGGCCGAGGGGGCCCACCTGATTTGAATGTTAACCTACAGTGTATATGTAATAATATGTAATGTCCCCCAGGTGCCCCTGGTAGTTAAGGGCCCCTGGGCGCCAGCCCCGTGGTCCCAGACCGTAATCCTTCAATGTCGCTCATGACAGTGCAGCACACAATGGCACTTTGACTTAGGGCACACACATGGGAGTAAAAGATGAAAACCTTCGTGATGGTAGTAGTGGTATACTAATGCTTACATGTATTGTTATAGTAATGGTTGTAGTAGTAGTAGTAGTAGTAGTAGTAGTAGTAGTAGTAGTAGTAGTAGTAGTAGTAGTAGTAGAAATAGTAATAGTAGTAACAGCAGCAGTAGTAGCAGCATTGTTCTCAGTGTTACAGTATAGTGTCAGCAACATCATATTATTATTAGCGACTAGGCATGTAACGATTCACTCAACTCACGATACGATTCGTATCACGATATGAGGTGCACGATACAATTTTTCACGATATTAAAAAATATATATATTTTAAAGAGAAATTACAGTTTTTTTAAAATTTTATATAATGTATCTTCCCCCTGAGATTTTTTATTTAACTACATTGCAAAAGAAATAGCATTACTTTTGACAGTGCAGAATCATAATTGCCTTCCTTGATGAGCGTCAACGACCATCATCACCTGGGCACAGTCACAGACACACACAGCTCCCCTCTACAGTGCTCTACTACTGAAAGTGACTCTCATTTCTCTCCAAAAGCACTTGAATATGATGGAATATGACTAAAGCTCACATTTCACATCACACACTAGCCCCCCCTAAAAATAAATCGGGATTTATATCGATATATATCGATATACGATATATCGTTACATGCCTATTAGCGACATACAATAGTTTAGTATGTCATATTGTCACCAGCAAGCATAGTATAGTAGCTCATGTTTTAAGCAACAAAGTATGGTATTCCACTTTTCCAGTGACAGTACAGTACAATATTAATTTGATTCAGTAACAGTATGGCTACATAGCATAGTAGTATATTGCATTTGTTCGGCATGCAGAATCTACATGAAGCAGTACAGTAAGAAAAATAATGCAAACAAAACAAATCTACCACACATATATATATATTGTGTTAATTGCATTTCGTTTGTTTTTGACACAGAATACTGTATGTGCTACGTACATCCAATGTTCTCCATCATAGTACGGCACGGCTACACTGTCTGACAGTCACTGTGCTTGTGTCAGGTTGCACAGTACTGTACAACTGCTCCTGTATTCTCAATAACACAACTGACTCTTCAAGTGTCTTATGTGTGCCTCTTCTCAAAGCCGTTGCATTTCATGGCAGCCTATTCCATTTATTATTAATGAGCATGTAAATAATGAGGGGGCCGCATTCCACAGATAATGCCGACCCCGTGGTCTCCTGCTCAATTATTTTGATTGTATTTGCTCTTCGGGGTCCCTGGGCCGGCCCGTGGAGAGGGGGCCCCAGAATCCCATCAGCATAAGTTAAGATTTCACGCTCTGCGGCCTTCGCACACGACCTGAGAAGGTCCCCCTGACCTTGCTCATCTTTTACTGTTCTATATTTCCTTTTTTATTTCTCTTATACCCTCTGATTCGGCTTTTTCCGACTCACTTACTTTGGCACATGAAGCATACGATACGGCGCACTGACCGTTCCAATACGTTGTCTCTGACAGTGTTCTGGGCTGGCTGTACGTGGTACACAGTAAAAAATCTGTTAAATTAACCGAGACTTAGAAATGTTTAAATGAACACAGAGGACGTTTACTGTGCATAATGGCATCACCAGGCAGCTGTGGGTGTCGGGTGAGACACCTTTACTCTGTTTGTGACAATTAAACGGGGCCCCTTAATTAAAGTCGAGCGCGAGTAGGAGAGAGATTATTAGTATAGAGCAGATGGGACCTGCTTCTCCTCTCCTTATTGTTTACATCCCCGCTCATTGTTCTTGGCTTTCTAACCCATTCTGACCTGAGATCAGATTCATACGAGGTTTCCACTAGGACACACACTGGTCTGATTATCCCATTCTGACCTGAGATCAGATTCTAAAAAATGTCAGTCGTTCTTCGATTTTTCAAAAATAGCAGACCTACAAGCTCGTAGCGCGCCACTCGGTGGCGCGCTATGAGCTTGTAGATCTGCTATTTTTCAATAGCTAAAGCATGACATGAAAATGGGTTCCCGTTCAGAATGGGCTAAACAAGCTTGAGACAATGTCTCTCATAGGCATCATTCATCCATTGTGTGTTGTTGTTTTTTTTTGCAAACGTCAAGAACCGACACAAGCACAAGCGCTTTGTTATACAAAATGATAATGTACTTTTAACATCTGCAAATGCCACCATTTTGGAGCCTTTTGCCTCCATGGTGTCAATGGAGGGGTTATGTTAAACACTTCCACTGATTGGATATTAGGACTACGGAAATGGGCTAGTATAGTGAGAGGGGTCACATCCCCTCAGGGCCTTGACTATTGTTGTGCCCTGCAGCCAGATTCTTGTCTTGAATTGCTTCTGGGAGTCACTCTACTCTCTTGCTTAGAAATGATGCAAAGCTTTGGCGCCTTGGGATAAAAAATAATGTATGCTGCGGAATACCAACTGAAGGCAGGGTTTAAGACGGGAGGTCACATCTACAGTGCTGTATATATCTAAGTCCATCTGCCCTCTTCACTTTTCTCTCATTCGGACTAGTTGAGAGAGCTGTGTGTGTGTGTGCGCGTGAATCTTTTCTTAGTGTGGATGTGAGAAGGGCCCCGTCTCTCAGCATTATGATCCCCTCTTCTCCTCAGTTCCTCCTACACTCTTCCCTTCGACATCCATCTTTAATGTAAAAACCACAGAAAGAACAATGGCTGGTCCCTCGGCGTGGGGCCTGCTCACTAATAATTAGCCGGGGGTCATCATTTTTTGATAAAGACGAGCGAGCAAGAAGAGAGAGACAAAGAAAGACAGGGAGAGAGAGATAAGAGAGAGAGAGAGGGGGGGGGGGGCAGCCAGCTTTCATTTGCATAGAGGAGGTACATGGAAATGTAGCCTTCCTACAAGTGCAGGTCAGACCGTCACAGGGATTGTTCCAAGGTAATTAGCCCGAATCCCCGTCGCATCGTCTGAAATATTGAACATCGCAGGGGCCGAGGAAGAGCTGGAGAGTGCACTGTATGCAAATAGGGGCCCGGCTGGCATCGGAGGCAATGAGCCTGAGCAGGCAGCTCAAATCCCCTCCCAGAACCACGGCCAAGCATTTTCTGCTGCTCTCAGGGCTAAGTTAAGGAGCGGCGTGTTTGTCTGTTTGTTTGTTTGTGGAGAGAGAAGCCTCCACAGGCCAAACATTGTTACGATGTTCAGTGTGTAACACTCCAGGGCAGCCCCCCATACTTCAGCCCCGGCCCACCATCACCCCTCCCACATTTTTTAAACATCCGAGCTGAATGTGAATCAAGAGTGTTGGCCAATTGTTCAACTTTCTTTTGCTACTACTACAACTAAAGAAATGGCTATAAGGGCAAAATATAACCAGAGTTAACTTCATAATGATTCAGACTGTGGAATTTTTAAAATTTATATTCCTCCTTATTATATGTCTTATTACTATAGTGTACCGTAAATTGTGCTGGGACCAAAAAGATAATAAATATTACAGTACAGTACAGGTACATGCCACGGTCTGATTTTGGCCTACCAGCTAATGGATATATTCCTCTTGTTTGTATAAACCTACCTTCATCCAATTAACCAACAGTTGGGAAGTATAGGCCTACAACTTAAAGAAGAAAAATAAAGAAACTCTACCTTTGCTGATGGAATAGGGCAGGCCTACATTGATTAAACTCTGACTCTGAATGGCTGAAGGCTGTATTGACCAGCCATCAATATTCCGATACCTAGAGGCCTCTTGTGGTCAAACCCCTCATATCGCAGCATTATCAACATCACCAGCGTTATGCTGGATGCAAGATCAAGATAAAGTTCAAAATAGAAACCCCCCCTTTGCATTGGTTCGCTTTGCAACTGCAATCTCCCCATAAGACCCAGTGATAAATAGTGAATATGTCCCCTGACTACCACTCATCCCCGACAATCGCACACACACACCTCTCTGAAAGCCTGGATAGATCCCCGTTTAACCCATTCTGAACGGGCACCCATTTTGGTGTTAGCATCATGTCATGCTTTAGCTATTGAAAAATAGCAGATCTACAAGCTCATAGCGCGCCACCGAGTGGCGCGCTATGAGCTTGTAGGTCTGCTATTTTTGAAAAATCAAAGAACGACTGACATTTTTAGAATCTGATCTCAGGTCAGAATGGGTTCATCAGACCAGTGTGTGTCCAGTGGAAACCTCGTATGAATCTGATCTCAGGTCAGAATGGGTTAATGGAGAGAAAGTCCGAGATCCAGGAGAAATCCCTAAAGGCACTTCTTTCCTCAAACTTCTCCTGAAGTGTGGAGGAGATTTTGAATTTGGGGGGTTGAATTTTTTATGTTGTTTTGCTTTACTGTATACTTTGCACAGTGTCCCATGGCGTAGGTAGGATGCTTTCTAATAAACAAAACAAAGAATGGAGTGAACATCGAGGAGTGCTTGCAGATGTTGTGGAAGGATCTGTAAATGATTCTCTGTACTCCATAAGAAAACATATTTTTTCTTAGAGTTCTGGCAGGGACATTTTAATTTAGCTGTGAGTATATTGCTCAGACACATTTCAAACCATATATTTTGTTTAGAGACACATTCATATTAAAATGACTACACATTAACTCCCCGATAGTATCTCATCACTTAGTGAAAATGGTTATCAAACCTCCATATGCTTTGGGTGGTTTTGCATTGTAAACCTATATGAATTACGTGTTGAATATTATTGATGGATGTGAGCACACGTGCATGTGATTCGCGTGCACGCAACACAATCAAGAACGACACTTTTTTTGCGCTCACCGAGTGGTTAAGAAACTGTTGGACGACCAAAAACACTAGCTGGGGTTCCTGTGTTGCGTTACATTTGAAATAGTCTCGCACAGGGCCCTGCAAGCTGCGGGGCCTCATGGAGCCTAAACCCCAGTGAGTTCCATGTTAATCCGGGCCTGGATTGCAAGATATGAGCGAGGGAGCAGTGTGCCAAAACAAATTATTTGACTGCGGCGATTATGCAGCGCAACTCCCTCGAGTGGCGGAGATGATATTAAAGTAATATGTGCTAAGGTAAACACACTCCCTCCATCATCTTGGATGATGATAGACATCTATATTAGTCCCAACAACTGAACAGCATTTTCTCTGCCAGTCTGACCTGCCTTCCTGCCCGCCAGTCAACTGTACCACGGCTTCCCTGACTTAACATCCTAGCATTTTCCTTGTCCTCATACAATATGCAAATGTGTGTTTTACAGACTGCAAGCAAAATCCGATTCATTCCTCAAATCCGATCCTTTGTGACTGTTCACCCGTTGGAACACATTCACACGGAAGGCGGAGGAAACCATGACATGAGCTTCGACATACAGTCAGGAGGAGCCGGGTGTCTCACCTGGAACCCTCGGAATCAAAGTAAAGCCACTGACGGAATTATTTGCATTTCAAACCACCTATAGGAACGTGGTTGCAAATATCAGTTTCCATGTGGTTCTTTTGCTAATTCAGATTTGATGCAAAATAAGAAATAAAAACATTGTTTTCCAATCTGGAATTAACATTTTAAATTTAGATGAACATATATAGCCACATTCATGGTGGGCTTATATACAGCATGATTGTATGTTATTTTAGTCTTTCTCCCGGACTATAGAGGGGGCCACAGTAGTTGAAGTTATGTTAAAGACTCACATTAGTCAGCCAGAAACTCTCAGAAGGAAGCAGGAAAGGTTGAAGGATGTGTAGCTCCGTGCTTACAGTTTATGCAGTCGCAAGTTGACTGTGACTAATGCATACAGTACACACACGCGCACACGCACACACGCACGCACGCACGCACACACACACACACACACACACGCACACACCCTTGTGAAAGTAAAGATTTGTGATGGTGTTTCCCCATGTGGGTCTATCCCTGCTGTTCCTGTAGTGTGGGAGTAGGGGCAGAGCTCCTAGGAGACCAACAGGAAGTGGAGGAAGTGTTTCTGAGCTCCATCTGGGCCGACACAATCCTGACATGTGTTCCGACCCCTGACCCCCCTCCTCCTCCCCCAGAGAGACCCCGCAATGCTATGGCAACCAACGAAGACAATCTGTAGATTATTTTTTTATTTTTGTTAAATTCAAACCATATGAATGCCGATTAATACAGCCATTTACTGGGAGAGGGAGAGAGAGAGAGAGAGAGGTACTGTAGGAGAGAAATTGATAGAAAACAGATGGTGAAGTCAAACAGAGGATGTGAGCCACCTCTCTCATCAGAGGTCAGTCAACCTCTGTTTTCTTGCTGTTTTGCTGCTCTCTGTTGAGAAAGTGCCATCAACAGCTGGGAAAAAAAAAAAAAAACTTCACACTCTTCTAGTATAACTTTCCTTAACAAAATATGAATTGTCACATACAGTATTCCAATACATTGGAATTGTTGGTGTCTTTGGTGCAGAGTTGTGCGGTATTGATGAACCTGTATACATTTATCGCAGCTTGACACACTGTATGTTTTGCTTGGCGACTATAAACTGATTCTGATTGTAATTGTGACGCCGGATATTTTCCTTTCTACCTTTCCCACACCTTAACCCATTCTGAACGGGAACCCATTTTGGTGTCGGCATCATGTTATGCTTTAGCTATTGAAAAATAGCAGATCTACAAGCTCATAGCGCGCCACCGAGTGGCGCGCTACGAGCTTGTAGGTCTGCTATTTTTGAAAAAATCGAAGAACGACTGACATTTTTAGAATCTGATCTCAGGTCAAGAATGGGTTAATCAGACCAGTGTGTGTCCAGTGCAAAACCTCGTATGAATCTGATCTCAGGTCAGAATGGGTTAATAGTACCGTATAGCAGAGTTCCTGAAAGTGGGCCAAATTAGTTGTCCAGCGTGATGTATTCAGTAAATTATTGGCCTCCAGCTGCAAGCGCTATGGATTAGCCCATTCTGACCTGAGATCAGATTCATATGAGGTTTCCACTGGACACACACTGGTCTGATGAACCCATTCTGACCTGAGATCAGATTCTAAAAATGTCAGTCGTTCTTCGAATTTTTCAAAAATAGCAGACCTACAAGCTCGTATCGCGCCACTCGGTGGCGCGATATGAGCTTGTAGATCTGCTATTTTTCAATAGGTAAAGCATAACATGATGCTAACACCAAAATGGGTGCCCGGTCAGAATGGATTAGCATGCTCCATTCGATGTGATTTACAGCAGTAGCATAAATGTATGATAGCTTTAACCCAAACCACTAAAACTCACCATTTGAGTTTAGCTTGGCTCGCGCCCAACGTCATTTCACATAATTGGATGTGATTGCACAATCAACCTGGACCAAATGGGTCCTCGCGTACGCCTCCAGCCGTATATCTTCTCTTCTCGGTACAATGGGAGGTTGTCTGTGAGTTATACAGCTCATGTCCAGTGATATGTGAGAATGCTTTACTGCGGAGCATAACACAGCCATCTTCCACCTAAGGAACAGCGATCCATTATGCCGAAAAACATCAATTATTTTGGCTCTGAATTTTTTGGCACATTATGGAAATGTTCACTTATGAAAATAGTCTGTAGAAAAATGGACAGTTTTGGCCTCCAGTCAAGAAAACACTGTTTCCGATGAACCTGGACTGTCAGCTTTTGTTGTTTGTTCTCGATATTAGTATTGGTAACACTTTGCAATGGCCTTATTGTTTCAGAACTTTCAGTGCATTCACCTGCATAATTTCCTATGGAAAACCACATGGCATGTAATACATACTGTACTATACACACAAAGGACCCCCATGCACTGTAAGTAAAGTACAAGGTGAAGGTATATCTATTGATTCTTCCACTGAATTGATTCCTCTTTTTAAATTATATATTTTCATAAATAAATACTTGGGATCATATACGAGACACTATAGTGTGAGGCAAGTGTAAAGTTTTAGCTTTATCTCATGTGTGGGGTCAAAGTTTAGATTTTACATTGTTCATTTATGGCTTCATGTAGTTAAAATGTATCTCACACACACACACACACACACACACACGCGCACACACACACACACACACACACACACACACACACACACACACACACACACACACACACACACACACACGGACCGTGTCCAGGACAGGCTGTACAGTAACTCGGAGAATCTTTTCTGAACCGATTTTTTTTAGACAAACAACAGAAAACACAAACAGCAACAACACTGTGCTGGAGTGGACACACTCTTTAATAGGATTAACTCCCAGCTCTCTTTACAGTGTAGGTATAGAGGTTGACACTAGCAGAGCTGTGAGGACGGGGAGGTTCTTTTGTCTCCTCCTCCTCCGTCCCCAGTGTCCCAGGGTGCCAAACCTTCTAGAGCCATGCAGATGGGCCCTTAATTAGCACGCGGTCTCAGCCTGTCCAGGTGTCACCACAGGGACCACCGTGGCGTCCTGAGACCAGTGGGTGGTGGGAAAAACTAAGTACTCGCATGTTTTACTTAAATTAAAGTGTCAATAGATAGATAGATAGATTTCTTTATTTTTGTGTCATGCACCAAAGGCGCCCAGCCCACATGGACTTACAGGACACACCATATCATTGCATTCAATATTGCATTGTGTACAATAAACAGATATGTTTTGTTAATATTCCCTTTTTTTTTTTACACAAACAAAACATTCTGCCTTATTTCCCACGCCCTGCATAAAAACTCTGCCAAAGCAAAAGTACCTTTCCTAAAACACAATTCCAGTTTTTCATAGTCCTCCAACCAGAAAAAGTCTGCACAGATGGTTGTCATTTTACAAATACTGCAATATAGAAATACAACTGGTATTCAAAATGGGCTTTAAAAGTGCGAAGGTATTATTGGCATCAAAATGTACTCACTAAGCAGAATGTCCCAGTTCAAGTTCTCTTAATGTATACACAATAATTTTGAAAATAGCCGATCTACATGCTCACAATGCGTCGCGACATGTAGATCGGCTATTTTTTAAATGGTTGAAATGTAGATAGGGCTGAAGTGGTTAATGTATATATGTTTTGTACTAATAATACAAATCTACAAAGTAACTACTAACTATAGTAACTAAAGTTTTCAAATAAATGTAGTGGAGTAAAAAGTACAATATATGGATTCGAGAGGAAAATGGAAATACTCATGTACTGTAGTGCAAATACCTCAATTGTAAATGTACAGTATTTAAGTAAATGTACAGTACTAAATGTAAATGTTACTTTCCACTACTAGCATACTGTACACACTGTATGATTTCACCACCAGGACACTGGATCAATTTGTTCATTGTTTTATTGCTGTCATACTGACCTTAAACAGCATTTCAAAGGATTTGATTGATGCTGCTAAAAGCAGTATAGTCTTGTTGTGGGAGTGATATGCAGTTAAAACAAAGTTACAATATCATGGTCATATTTGAAAGAGCGTATTATGTATTAAAGCCTGTAATAATTCCCTTTTATTGATCTGTGCAAATACAGTGCGCGCAAATTAAATGTGTGTGTGTGTGCACAGGCTATAATTAAGGCATAATACTACACGAGAGAGGGTTAGGGCTTTACCGTGATTATCGGCATGACAGTGATGCGGTCAGGAACCAAGCATCACTGAAAACTCTGCTCTCTGCCCGAGATTCTATATGATCAGCACAGCTTATTTTTTATATTTTGATGCGTTTCATTTGAGAACGGCCAGGTGTGCTGTCATGCTCGTTTGAACACGAGAAGAGAACCTGTTGTATACATAGTTACATACACTAGGATGATTTCTTGAACAGATTTCAACATTCATTCATTCTAGTCAATACTTCATAACCGCCGTCTTGCCTTGAGCTGGCTGTCAGGGCTGCATGGCTGATGACCTCAAACAAGAAGCTGCATTAACATGCTCTGTACTGTATATCCTCCCGGATAGTATTTTTGGTAAGTGTCTTTGCTAAAATACCTTTTGGCTATTAAAATAAAGTGACATAAAAAAGTAGTGTTTGATCCAAAACAATAAGACAATTCAGATAAACTTTCAATTTCATCACTGTGTCTGTCTGCGGTTGGTTCCTCTTTGCTGAATCCACAGCTGGCCCTCCTGTTAAGCGGATAGACTCAGAACGGGGGGCAACCGAATGTGACAAGGCATTTTCTCCAGGCTCTAAATGACAAAACCAAGCATGTAATTCAACCCTTATTTGTCATCTGCCCCTTCTAAATAATACACTCACGCACGCACGCTGTGTATGCTTTTTTTTCTTTGCCATTATTCCAAAGCCATTTCCATCACCTTTCGCGTTACCTAGTTTGCTTGCGGGGGCGTAGCCGCCTCGTACGTCTCCTAAATAAAACAAATGGGTGACAGTTTCTTGTCCCAGTGCTACCGAGCCACGAACATCTGGGCACAAACAAGTGCATCAAAACGACACACTGCCACGCATAAAAGCGGGTGCCAACTGCCAGTGTAAATAACCAATACAAACGCAAAGGCACCCAAGTACACAGCGTGACAAGGCAGAGCCCTTCCCATTAAGCCATTTTGGGCGGGAACCCATGTTGGTTTTTTTAAGCATTCTGTTATACTTTAGCTATTGAGAAATAGCAGATCTACAAGCTCGTATAGCGCGCCACTCGGTGGCGCGCTACGAGCTTGTAGATCTGCTATTTTTTAGGAAAGTCGTGAAAATGTGGCGCAAATCTTTGAATATATATTTCAGAGCGAACATTTTTAACTAAAATTTTGGCTTCTGGGAGGTCCCTGGAACTACATATTTTGAGATGGGGGTCCGTGGCCCCAATAGAGATAATTCTGGGTGTCCTTGACATGAAAAAGGTTGAGCACCAACTGACTAAATTTTTTGGATTTTGAAGCCTTTTTTTATCGAACTCAGTCCAAAATGGGTTAACCCATTCTGAACGGGAACCCACTTTGGTGTTATAGCATCATGTTATTCTTTAGCTATTGAAAAATAGCAGATCTACAAGCTCATAGCGCGCCACCAGCTTGTAAGTCTGCCATTTTTGAAAAATCGAAGAACGACTGACGATCAGAACGATCTGATCTCAGGTCAAAATGGGTTCATCAGACCCAGTGTGTGTCCAGTGGAAACCTCGTATGAATCTGATCTCAGGTCAGAATGGGTTAAGACCCTAAAGAGCAGGACATCAAACTGGGGACGGAGAAGGGGCCGCGGCGGGAGCCAGGATCATCATATTTTAATAGAACATGTGGCATATCCCGCGCTCCACTTCTGGCCAAATTGCAATAGTGAATTCTGCCCAGCTGTCGATCTACAAATGGGGTGCAATTATCTCGCGCCACCAACACTGCTGCTTCGACCCCCGTGCCCCCACCCCATCCTGCCTTAGCTGGGATCCTAATTGTGAAACAAAGTGAATCTGAGTGTGCGGCGTCACCCTCGGTCAAGCCGCCGTAGACCTGACAGCTAACATCATCGAGGATGACTGTCTCCCATTGCCCCTGCACACCCAGAACAGCCCTTCGTCATTACTATTGTAAATGCTCGGAGAACAAGGGATTGTTGAAGAGAGGGTGGCCTGCTTTGTACCTGTCAGAATGTCACTTTTATGCTACCCGACTGCCAAGTCGAGAGATTTAATTCAGCCCCTTTTGGTATTGTGAAAATATACACTAATCATCCTGGCCTGGGAATTAAATAAACAAATAATAATGAATTTATATATATAAACTATAAAATTAAATGAAATTGTTGAGTTTAAAGAAAAGTGCAGCAAATATTTCCTGACAGGAAGAAATACTCAGACATTAAAAGCTATAATGCTGATCTTGGGAGTAACTAACTGTGGAATGTAATGTTTAGTACGTTTTAAATTCTACTGCAGGATAGACTTATAATGACTATACAACGAGACAAAAGAACTGTGTGGGCCCCAGATGTTTTAACAATGGGGCCCCGGATCAAAATAAAACAGAATAAATAGATGTAAATGTCTCCACCAGGCCAGGTAGGTTATTATTGTGGGCCTGTAATGTTTGGAATGTGAGTGGAATCGGAAAGTGTTGAAGGATTAATGTTAATGAATTTATTACACAATATGCATGGACTGTTCCTCATATACATACATTATATGAGGTATACGGAAATACGTGAAGTGGGTTTGTGTAGCGCCACCATGAGGCGATTTGAAAAAATGTGGGTGGAGGTACGTCTTGGCCTAGAATGTGTGTGCAACGTTTCATAGCATGTAAAAAGGCCATACACGCACATGCACACTTTGGATCGTTGCCAATCGGAATGGAATATAAGAAAGCTGACAAAAATATATAATGATGACATCATATGACTACAGAGATAAGGTGTATTGACTTACGTGATGTTTTGAAAGACACACACATAATATAGGCAGAATGTTTTGTTTGTGTAAAAAAACAACAACAAAAAAACAAACCTGTTTCTTGTACACAGTGCAATATTGAAGCAATGCTTTGTATGGTGTGTCCTATATGTCCATGTGGGCTGGGCGCCTTGGGTGCATGACACAAACATAAAGAATCTATCTATCTATCTATTGTAATGACCCTGCAAAAGACCCGGCCGTAACTTGCTCCTCCAAGGGAGCTAGCGCTCTTGCATGCCGTGGCTTGTTGCTTGCCTTATTTACTGAGTTGGAGATCGGGGTTCGACTCCAGCTCAGGGTGCTAAACGTTACTATACATACATACATACAGTCATACATACATTTAGGTATGCGGTCTAGCCTAACTTGGACTCGGGGGTGGACGCCTCTGCCTTGCATAGTCCCCAGTGAATAGGCATTTTGCCCTTCACTGGTAACCCTATTTTGGAGTAGTTTTAAATAAATTAAGGTTGGTGGGCTGGGCTTTTTACAAAAAAGCCCCCATTTTAACCAAATACATACATACATACATACATACATACATACAGCGGCATACAGTGAGGCACGGATGTTCTCAGCTTGCTTAGCTTGCTTATGATTCTTGATGACACAGTATATTGTACAGTATTTGATGTATTATCATGTGTTCTTGCTGACTTTCCCAGTTTTACTCCACCATTCTTACGTAGAAGAAAAAAGATCTGCCCACTATTATGAGTGTGCTTAGACCCCCACCCAATATGCCTTTGCACGAGTGCACCATTCAAGGATGTGTAGGCCTATGAATGTATGAATGAATGAACCATTGTAAAGCGCTTTGAGCACTTGGAAAAGCGCTATAAAAATGCAATTCAATTCATTCTATGTGTACATGGTGAAGATGATACATACAGTATACTGTGTAGATCCACGAGGCACACAATGGTCACTCTGCCCGCTCAATTGACTCTTTTTGACAGCTTTGGAAGGAGCGTACGTGGGTGGGCCCCAGTGGTAAAGAGTGCCTGCCCACCACCGCAGCGCAGCTGGCTTTGTTGAGCGTCTATCTATACTAACACAATATAAGCTCTATGCACACAAAATAACTCTTCCTATTTCCCAGGCCCCTTAATTGCCCCCTTCCTTATATACTTCCTTCACAGGTGTTACTGAAGATACTAATTCTGTCTGTTCCATTTAGTGAAGTGTACAGTGGTTCTCACACTTTTACACTTCAAGGACCCCCATCATTCTGACGTGTAGAGTTAGTTGCACACCCGTACGGGGGCCATTTGTAACCCACTCAAGGACACTTTGAGACCCACTAGTTCTTCTAGTGAGCAAACATGCACAATAACAGCACTCTGTTTGATCAGAATGGAACAGAGCCTTCATTAGTATTATCGGTTAACACCTGTAAAGACAGTGGTTCGTTCCCAAACCTTTTCGCGTCAAGGACCCCCGAATCAACATTTATTACATAAGACAATATGCCAATGACCCACAGATAAGGGAGGATTTTTGCGTCTCTAGCAGTGATTCCGAAACATATTAATTTCATGGACCCCCAGTTTTGACGCGCATTATGCTACGGACCCCTGATTTAATGGCATTTCTATCTCTGGTACTCCAATTTATATTGTAAAACCGCTGTTAATTTAACTCTGAGAGTGTAGAAATGGATTTGGTTCCATTTGTACACTCTCTGAGTTACAGACCCTATACGGGTCCATTTGGTTCCTAACAATCTCAATTGAGCTAGGTACCCCCTGGAGCTCCCTCCAGTACCCCTAGGGGTCCCCGGACCCCGCTTTGGAAACCCATGCTCTACGACTCTATGTCCTCACTGTCAGGTGACCCACTATAGAGTACAACAGCAGTGACAACAACACACGTATACAGAAATGTGTGTGGGGCAGAATTAATTGGCACAACGACGAAATTTGGGGAGAAAAAATAAACAATAGCCTATACCTACAGGAACTCTCAATCAGTGACACTTTTAGGTATTTAGAAGAAACAAAGATACCCATTATTTGAGTGTGTTTAGTCCCCGTCCCCCCCCCCCCCATCTCCCTAAATGTTAGTACCATTCACGGATGTGTACCCATTTTGGACTGAGGTCGATAAAAAAAAAGGCTTCTAAATCCTAACATTTTTCAGAAAAACCCATGTTTCTATGTCAGTGGTGCTCAAACTTTTTCATGTCAAGGACCCCCAGAATTATCTCTATTGGGCCACGGACCCCCATCTCAAAATATGTAGTTCCAGGGACCCCCCCAGAAGCAAATATTTTAGTTAAAATTTTAGTTTAATTTAGTTAAAAAGGGGTTCCCGCCCCAAAATGGATTAAAGCCTCTCTGATCGTGTGTACTGTATTTGCTTACGCATTTGCCTCAGCTTAGGGTGGCATTCTGTCATGACACTGTGATTATAGGCTACTGTACAAGTGCACATTATAGCTCAATTGAAAAGTATTCATATTCCGAGTCTACTGTAAGCAATGTGCTTACTGTATAACTGGACATACGAGATTGGATGAGCAAATGCGCGCGCACGTATGCACGTGCCCCCCCCCCCCCCCCACACACACACACACACACACACACACACACACACACAATATATAGGCGACTGAGACAGTGCAAAGAAGATTAAGTAAAAAGCCCTTCCGTTTCCCACCGTGGTGGTGAGAAGCCAGACAGATGGAAGAACAGAACAGCTCAGTCTGAATGGACCAAACTTTGAACAGAGTGTGTGTGTGTGTGTGTGTGTGTGTGTGTGTGTGTGTGTGTGTGTGTGTGTTGTGCGAGCGTCGAGCGAGACAGAGATTTATCTGCAAGATGTCCGACCGCTCTCGATAGAGACAGGCACCATTCTGGGCAAACGAGACCTGTCACATATTTCACGCGGCCGCGCACACTCATTAAAGACGGAAGGCGCTCGCCGCGGTAATTGTTTTAATTTATTTGTTTATGGCGAAGACAGAGGGGACAGGCACATGGCACTTGCCTTTTTTTATTGGGAACATATGGAAGACATTTATCACCATTTGCAGCGCGATCGGCCTAAATGATTTTATTAACTAATTTGTAACTTTACACTTTTTTAATCAAACACATGCTGCGCGCTGTAATGTTTTGATAATGCTCCCGGGCTTTGTAAAGAGAGCAGACGCAGCCAAAGAAAAAAAAAGAAAAAAAAAAGAGTCAAGTCAAAAAAAAAAGAAAAAAAATGGAATGAAATGAAACTGCAGAGAGGGGTATTGGTTGGTTGGTTGGTGTAGAGGGGGGGCGGGGGGCTAAGGCGCCTCCGAGGCATAACCGTTAGCATCAGCGCTTGTAATGTATGGCAGCGATGATGAAGATTATTATGGGGCTGAGCTACAGGCCTTAGCGCCGGGGCTCCGAGGTATTTAGCCCGTTCTGACCTGAGATCAGATTCATACGAGGTTTTTTCCACTGGACACACACTGGTCTGATGAACCCATTCTGACCTGAGATCAGATTCTAAAAATGTCAGTTCCTCTTCGATTTTTCAAAAATAGCAGACCTACAAGCTTGTAGCGCGCCACTCGGTGGCGCGCTATGAGCTTGTAGATCTGCTATTTTTCAATAGCTAAAGCACAACATGATGCTAACACCAACATGGGTTCCCGTTCAGAATGGGTTAGGATGCCATAGAGCGGGGGTTGTTTACCTGAGCTAACTGAAGCGGAGGAAAAAAGCCTTTTTTTTTCTCTCCTTCCTTTTCTTCCTGCTGTATACCGAACACGCTTTTGTTCTCTCGTCTCTCTCTCTCAAGGACCACTGCTTTGGCCCCTGCCTCATTGCTTTGGATAATATGTGTTCCTCAGGGACCCCCCATAGCTGCTACCGTGGTAACTTATGTAGGGAGTTGAAGTAATGTTATTTGTGGGCCAATCCACACAGGGCACACAGGCAATACTAATAGTTTTAAGTCTTTGGATTGAAGTGAACAGGACCCCAGAGGTGGTAATCAAGACTGCCAGCAAAAATAATCATACATAACACAACATTTTTTTTTTTGGTATTGATTCTGCACTTGTATGTAGTTGTACTGTATATAAAGGGTTTGCGCCAAAGGAGGTGCAAGTGTAATAAAAGTTAACCCTCCCACCCCATAATAGTGTATTCATTTAAGTGGTGTTTACAAGTTTAATGGCTTCTTGTAACCGTGGGGGGGTTCGTTCGTGTTCCTGCAGTTGTAGCACTTTGGTCAGGACCCATTTGTGGGTCGTGGAGACATTTTTAATAATGGGTGCCTTTAATTTGTTGCTTTACTACATTTTGTTTTTAATTATTATTTCAAAATAAATGTTCATAAAAGATTCACAAAAGAATGTCATGAATTAAAAACAAATTCGATTATATTTTTCAGTAAAGAAATCAAAGGAAAAAATCTAAGAAATTCCATACATTATAGGAAACAAATGTTTAAGTATAGTGAAAAGATCACAACGTGGTGCAAAGCGACGTGTTGTGGGCTTGTAGATCGGTTATTTTCACTGGTTTGGGTCATGGGCTAAAAGGTCTGGGAACCACTGGTCTACAGTGTATAATATATAACGTTATGTTCAGGGCATGCTTCCACTCCTATAATATATACAAACAAAAGCTCTGAATTTTGGTAGGATTTTCATAGTAGCTACAGGATCACACACAGTATGACGTTCATAAACACATTTCTAGGAGCAAATAGAAGAAAAGCCCCCCACCAAACAATTACATATAGCGTTTCATTTATTTTGTCACTGATTATTGTGTCAGTCTGACTTGGACCTGAATGACCGGAATACAAGGGGCAATTCTTAAAACTTTAACATTACCAATGTTTTGTCACAAAATGCCTCCTTCAGGGTACGATCATCCATACAATATTCATTATACTTATACATGATCAGTTCACCAATACTGTATTAGTCATAATCTAGTGGCGTAATAATACTCATTGATCAAGGAACATATAACATAATACTTTAACCTCTAGGTTTTAAATACAGGATAGAATAGACCTTTATTGATCCCACAGGGGGAAATGCAGGCGCCAGAGGCAGCAAGAGAAAGAAAACATCACCAAAAAATCATCAATTATGAACAATAAGTATACGACAGTATAGACCCTATAAAAATGGAGTGCACTTTGCAGGACAAAAACAAATACACAGTCCCAGTAAACCACTGCAGAACAACAGCAACTACTGTAAGCAAACGGAATATGAACAATATGTACACTTATGTACAGTAGCCTATAATCACAGTGTCATGACAGAATGCCACCCTAAGCTGAGGCAAATGCGTAAGCAAATACCGTACACACGATCATCAGAGAGGCTTTAATCCATTTTGGGGCGGGAACCCCTTTTTGCGTTTTAAACATTATTATGTTATAATTTAAGCTATTGAAAAATAGCAGATCTATACAAGCTCATAGCTCATTTTTTAAAAATCGTTAAAATGTTGGCGCAAATCTTTGAATATATATTTCAGAGCGAACATTTTTAACTAAAATATTTGCTTCTGGGGGGTCCCTGGAACTACATATTTTGAGATGGGGGTCCGTGGCCCAATGGAGATAATTCTGGGGGTCCTTGACATGAAAAAGTTTGAGCACCACTGACATTATTGTGTGTGTGTGTGTGTGTGTGTGTGTGTGTGTGTGTGTGTGTGTGTGTGTGTGTGTGTGTGTGTGTGTGTGTGTGTGTGTGTGTGTGTGTGTGTGTGTGTGTGTGTGTGTGTGTGTGTGTGTGTGTGTGTGTGTGTGTACGTACGCGCGCATTTGCTCATCCAATCTCGTATGTCCAGTTATACAGTAAGCACATTGTTTACAGTAGACTCGGAATATGAATAATTTTCAATTGAGCTATATAATGAAGTAGTTGTTTTCCTTTTCATAAACATATACATCATACAAGCTCCCAGCCTTTTTTAATCGCACAATGTCACAATTTAACAAAAATTCCTGTACTAATATATTTTCAACAACATTCCACTTCCACTTCTATATTACAGTACAATATATAGCCTACTAACTGCAGTCATATAATATTGATTACACAAAGTGCATTAACAATGGTTCATAAAGAAAAGGCAACAAGATACTCTTTACAGTATATACAAAAAGCCATCGCTGCTTTAGTCATTTTTCCATTTTGAATACGAGATGATATATCAGCTGGCCCCCGATGTGGGGGCCCCTAACTCTTAGGCTGGATAAACCTTGCTCTAATACTGTGAGTCTCTCCTCTCATAACATTCCACATGATCACATTGCCATACAGTAGTTACAGTATATAGTGTGCTGCGTTGAGAGAGGCCATGCGTTGCTGACTGATAGTCGAATGGAAGCGACTGTGCGCTGTTCGCTGATTCAGCTCTCACAAACCATTAGTGACATGCTTTTGGCAGGCTTTTTGGTGAGCTCCCCTCCTCTGGTCCAGGTATAATCATCATGTCTCTGCCTACCTTAGCTCTAGCCCTAGCTTCGGGGCCTTGGCCACAGTGCTGCGGTCATTATTCTTCATCTAAAAAGAGAGACGCGCAGCGAGCTAAAGACGCCCTGCCACCCAGAGAGGCAACAAAATTTGGCTGAGTGAAACAAATTGCCTTCAGGGCCCCCCCCTTTTTTTTTTAGACCTCACACACCTGGCTATACTGCTCCCTCAAACTTTAATGATAATTGCTCCCCGCAGTAGAAGCAAGCTTCTGTAATTGACCATCATACAGTATATGTGCGCTACAGTACGTTCAACACTGTCTCAGTGTCTATGGGAAGCGTGCATGTGCTCTATAACCCATTCTGACCTGAGATCAGATCCATACGACGTTTCCACTGGACACACACTGGTCTGATCAACCCATTCTGACCTGAGATCAGATTCTAAAAATGTCAGTCGTTCTTCGATTTTTCAAAAATAGCAGACCTACAAGCTCGTAGCGCGCCACTCGGTGGCGCGCTATGAGCTTGTAGATCTGCTATTTTTCAATAGCTAAAGCATAACATGATGCCAACACCAAAATGGGTTCCCGTTCAGAATGGGATAATAACATAGAGAACCACTGATATCAGTGGTTCCCAAACTTCTTCATGTCAAGGACCCCCAAATTGACACTAATTGACCCGTGGACCCCCATTTGAAGAGATATTCCAGGGACCCCCCATAAGAGAATATTTTTACGGCTCTAGCAGTGATTCTCAACCCGTTTAATTTCAAGGACCCCCCCAGTTTGACATGCATTATTAGTCTACGGACCCCCCGTTTAATGGCATTTCTATCTCCGGGACCCCCAATTTATATTGTATAATTGAATGTGAATTTAACTCTGAGAGTGTACAAATGGAACCAAATAGACCTGTTAGGGTCCATTTGGTTCCATTTGTACACTCTCTGAGTTGCAGACCCACAAGGGTCCATTTGGTTCCAAACTATCATTTAGCTGGGGACCCCCTGGAACTCCTCAAGGACCCCTGGGGGTCCCCGGACCCCACTTTGGTAACCACTGCTCTCTATATATCTCTGCATGTTTCTGTGTTGTTTGTGATGGCTGATGGCTAAAAAAGGTAGTTCAAACATGTGCTCAAATTGGAGACCTGCGGATGGTGGATTTTAGGGTGGATTTGGGTCATTAAAATATATTATAAATTAATATTGAATAAACCGCAGGTGAAATAATGCGGGAAATAAATTAATGGCATCTATAGGCTCATTATAGCTTTTAAAACGCACGAAATCTCGGCAAAATCTCCCAATTGGAATAATTAATTAATGTCGGATAACGGGCGGATTTTAAATATGCACTCGCGGATTCGGGTGACGAAAAAGCTCATCCGCAAGATTTTTCATCTTTAATAAATCCGGCAGGAATTCTACGTACCTCTAGGATCTAGGATGCAGAACTGCTACCAGATTGACTGGAATTACATCATATAGGATCCGATTATAAAGCTAGATTCATTATACTGTATATAGGTTATATTATTTCCCATCTAATTGTCTAATTATAGGGATGTTTAATTTGTAATGTACATTTCATCTTGTCCGACATGTTGTATAATGGCCCTGCATATAATCACGTATAGATGCAGATATTTAACCCATTCTGACCTGAGATCAGATTCATACAAGGTTTCCACTGGACACACACACACTGGTCTGATGAACCCATTCTGACCTGAGATCAGATTCTAAAAATGTCAGTCGTTCTTCGATTTTTCAAAAAAATAGCAGACCTACAAGCTCGTAGCGCGCCACTCGGTGGCGCGCTATGAGCTTGTAGATCTGCTATTTTTCAATAGCTAAAGCATAACATTGTGCTAACACCAAAATGGGGTTCCCGGCCAGAATGGGTTAAACAGCCATTTCCCATTGGGGGTTGACTGTAAATCACAGTCGAATTATTATGTTTGGCATCTCATACATCTGGACAAGCTCAAACTAATAATCACTTCCATCTCTGTTTCTGTACAGCTATTATTCTGTTTGGGGAAATGGAAAAGTTATGTTTAAGATACAGACACTGTTTATCAGTGAAAAACTATTAGCTTGGCAATAGATAGACACGTGAAAACATTATTTATAAAACAATATCAGATGGTGGATAGGAAGACTGCAATCTGACACTGCGTACTGTGGCCTATACATCACAGTGTTATTGTCAAGTGGAAAACCCGCCATGACAATTTTGGTGATTTTAGGATTTTTTGCTTGAAATCATGGATGCTATATTTCCTCCGTCGATTGCAATATGTCATGACCCCTTGGGCTTATGATATCTTGTTAGAAAGCCAGTTGTATAATACTAAAAAATGCATGCGCTGCTCAGTCTAAAAATAAAGCCTGCTTGCTCCTCTATTGTAGAAAGGCTGACAGACAAAGTTTTCGACTGGTTGTTGGCAACGAGATCGAACCTCTGAAGGACTCTTTGATCAGCTGGGCTATATACGGAGGGGGAAGGTGACGAGGCGATAAGAAAGGAAACATTTTACGAGGGTTTGGGACAGAGCCATGGTTTTAATGGGACTCAGGTAATGGGCCCTTACACCAGGGTTTGGAGGCGGTGTGACGAGGGGGTAGGTGGGCAGCGGAAAGGAAAGGCACAGGGGGGAGATACAGCGCAGGTTTCTGTCTGTTGACCTTCACAGTCTCTGCGGCGAAAGCCAAGAGAACAGGACAGCCTGCTGGTCATCTGGACTCAGCAGATAAAAAAACCACCAAAGAAGCAGATGAGAGGAAATGAGCCTTTTAATTGAAGCACTTATTAAAGGTAGCAGAGGAAAAGGGGGAGGAGGAGGTTGTGGGGCCGGGGTGGTGCATGGTCACATGATCATTACATACTACTGGAACAGGTCAAGTTCATAAGGACACTATAGGGCGGTGCATGGTAACATGATCATTACATACTACTGGAACAGGTCAAGTTCATAGGGACACTATAGGGTGGTGCATGGTCACATGATCATTACATACTACTGGAACAGGTCAAGTTCATAGGGACACTATAGGGCGGTGCATGGTCACATGATCATTACATACTACTGGAACAGGTCAAGTTCATAAGGACACTATAGGGTGGTGCATGGTCACATGATCATTACATACTACTGGAACAGGTCAAGTTCATAGGGACACTATAGGGTGGTGCATGGTCACATGATCATTACATACTACTGGAACAGGTCAAGTTCATAGGGACACTATAGGGTGGTGCATGGTCACATGATCATTACATACCACTGGAACAGGTCAAGTTCATAGGGACACTATAGGGTGGTGCATGGTCACATGATCATTACATACTACTGGAACAGGTCAAGTTCATAGGGACACTATAGGGTGGTGCATGGTAACATGATCATTACATACTACTGGAACAGGTCAAGTTCATAGGGACACTATAGGGCGGTGCATGGTCACATGATCATTGCACACTACTGGAACAGGTCAAGTTCATAGGGACACTATAGGGTGGTGCATGGTAACATGATCATTGCATACTACTGGAACAGGTCAAGTTCATAGGGACACTATAGGGTGGTGCATGGTCACATGATCATTACATACTACTGGAACAGGTCAAGTTCATAGGGACACTATAGGGTGGTGCATGGTAACATGATCATTGCATACTACTGGAACAGGTCAAGTTCATAGGGACACTATAGGGTGGTGCATGGTAACATGATCATTACATACTACTGGAACAGGTCAAGTTCATAAGGACACTATAGGGTGGTGCATGGTAACATGATCATTGCATACTACTCATGGAACAGGTCAAGTTCATAGGGACACTATAGGGCGGTGCATGGTAACATGATCATTACACACTACTGGAACAGGTCAAGTTCATAGGGACACTATAGGGTGGTGCATGGTAACATGATCATTGCACACTACTGGAACAGGTCAAGTTCATAGGGACACTATAGGGTGGTGCATGGTAACATGATCATTGCATACTACTCATGGAACAGGTCAAGTTCATAGGGACACTATAGGGCGGTGCATGGTAACATGATCATTACATACTACTGGAACAGGTCAAGTTCATAAGGACACTATAGGGTGGTGCATGGTAACATGATCATTGCATACTACTGGAACAGGTCAAGTTCATAGGGACACTATAGGGCGGTGCATGGTAACATGATCATTACATACTACTGGAACAGGTCAAGTTCATAGGGACACTATAGGGCGGTGCATGGTCACATGATCATTACATACTACTGGAACAGGTCAAGTTCATAGGGACACTATAGGGTGGTGCATGGTAACATGATCATTGCATACTACTGGAAC
The DNA here is from genome assembly GCF_963924005.1 of Protomyctophum bolini. Lineage (NCBI taxonomy): Eukaryota > Metazoa > Chordata > Actinopteri > Myctophiformes > Myctophidae > Protomyctophum > Protomyctophum bolini. The sequence goes on from NC_137871.1 coordinate 39,420,238, forward strand.
AGGTCAAGTTCATAGGGACACTATAGGGTGGTGCATGGTAACATGATCATTGCATACTACTCATGGAACAGGTCAAGTTCATAGGGACACTATAGGGTGGTGCATGGTCACATGATCATTGCACACTACTGGAACAGGTCAAGTTCATAGGGACACTATAGGGTGGTGCATGGTCACATGATCATTGCATACTACTGGAACAGGTCAAGTTCATAGGGACACTATAGGGTGGTGCATGGTAACATGATCATTGCATACTACTGGAACAGGTCAAGTTCATAGGGACACTATAGGGTGGTGCATGGTAACATGATCATTACATACTACTGGAACAGGTCAAGTTCATAGGGACACTATAGGGTGGTGCACGGTAACATGATCATTGCATACTACTGGAACAGGTCAAGTTCATAGGAACACTATAGGGTGGTGCATGGTAACATGATCATTGCATACTACTGGAACAGGTCAAGTTCATAGGGACACTATAGGGTGGTGCATGGTAACATGATCATTGCATACTACTGGAACAGGTCAAGTTCATAGGGACACTATAGGGTGGTGCATGGTAACATGATCATTGCATACTACTGGAACAGGTCAAGTTCATAGGGACACTATAGGGTGGTGCATGGTAACATGATCATTGCACACTACTGGAACAGGTCAAGTTCATAGGGACACTATAGGGTGGTGCACGGTAACATGATCATTGCATACTACTGGAACAGGTCAAGTTCATAAGGACACTATGGGATGTGGGAGGAATCCCTCCTTTCAGCTCTCTAGTGACTGTGTTAAGCCCTCAACACATCATAGGTCTTAACAGCATGTTGTGAATGTGTCTATGAATGAAACATCTTTTTTATTTTTTTACTTTACTTTTTAGACACTAAGCTGAGCAGCTTTGAGTACAAGAGTATAGCTTACGGCAGGAGAATTAGCTAGCATCACATTCCTACGGGGACGCCCGCCCGTTGTTGAAATACAATTATTTCAAATACATTTTGTCAAGCCTTTGATATGAAAGATTTGTTATACAATGCCAGTTTAGTTTAGTTTTTTATTATTACACTGAAGTAATTGCCTGTCTTCTTTCCCATAATAATATCCCCCCCTTGGTTCCCAAACAACACCAGTTCATTCATTGATCGCCTTCTGAAAGGAGATCACACACACGCTCCTCAACAAGGTCCTCCTTTAGAGCCACCTTCAAGAGCCTGGCTGTGTTAGGAGGAGGAGGATAGGTAGAGACTGTAGAGAGATGGAATCACTGAGAGCCTCAGAGAGGGGAGAGGGAGAGAGAAAGCAAGCCACAGAGAGAGAGAGAGAGAGAGAGAGAGAGAGGGGGAAAGACAGAAAGTGAGAAAGGGGGGGAAAAAAAGGAAAAAAAGAGAGAGAAAACTGCCTCTTGTCTTTTCCAGTTTAGGGAGTCCAGATGGGAAGTCATTTTTTATTCGTCTTGAGGCGGCACTTCACATCTGCTGGCCCAGATGCCTAATGAATACGGAAGCAGGGCCGTGCTGTCGCCTCATTAATACTGCACTCGCACAGGGAGCCCAGCCGGCCCCGCGTGCGCCATGCCGCGTGCGCCCACCCCGGCCCAGCGCGCCGCTGGAGCAGAACCTCGCGGCTACCCGTCCTCCTCCTTTGGGCCCGGCGCCGGCAGCTGGCGCCTCGCAGGAACAAAGCTGCCGCACTTTGTCGGGCCTAATGCCTCTCTGTGTTGTCACTTAACCCATTCTGAACGGGAACCCCTTTTGGTGTTAGCATTGTGTTATGCTTTAGCTATTTAAAAATAGCAGATCTACAAGCTCATAGCGCGCCACCGAGTGGCGCGCTACGAGCTTGTAGGTCTGCTATTTTTGAAAAATCGAAGAACGACTGACATAGAAACATAGCTTTTTCAGAAAACTCTCAGGATGTAGAAGACATTTTTAGAATCCGATCTCAGGTCAGAATGGGTTAAGGTCTTTATTGGTATTAATTGATACGATCGGTGCAACTTCGGCTCCCCCCTTCGTCTCTCCCTCCACCCAAAACATCCTCTCTACCCTCCACCCCCCAACCCCCCCACCCACTCTCCCTCCCACCCACCCACCCACCCACCCGTCTTTATCCACTGATCCAGAGTGTAGTTGTGAGACTTGGGGCTACTTCAAACAGGTGGGCTGGCTGGAAACGGACGGACGGAGCGCAAAACGGTTGATACTAGCAAGGCCGGTTTGGTCTCTGCTGCACCTGACTGCTGCTGCCTGTGTTTCTGACAGAACCTGGGTTTTGCTTTTTCTGAATTGCCATGTTTGCAACACAAAACAAAGACGTACTGGCTCCCCTTGACCTTTCCTTTTATATTTTTTCTACTCGGTAGCTCCGTCTGCTCTTCAAAATTACAACTTTACAACAGCCCCCCCCCCCCCCCCGCCTCCTTTTGCTCTGTTGCTAGGCGACGGAAGTGATTGACAGCTGGGGCTGGCAGGCTTTGGGGTTTTGGAACCCACACCAGCTGCCAATCAGGAAACTGCAACCTTGGTGATGATGACAAAACCAACGATGACACTGGTTGTGTAGGATATGAAAACAAAAACATTACAATATGAAAGTGAAATGTGTTACCTCTGTCCTCGTACTTGTTTGTCTGAGAGCAATGTTAGTTTGTTCATTCCACACTATCATAGTACACTTCACATTATGCAATTTAATCAACATTGAATGCACGTTAAATGCATTCCTTATACTTATGGGTTTTCCATACCAATTCCCAGTTTCTCTCTTCAGTTGAGCGCCTGGGCCTCTCAGTACACATTTAAGCAGAGTGAATATTGTCGAATGGGACACAGCTGACCTGGGTGCGCTGACAGCTGGTAAACACTGGAGGGCCGCAGAGATGGGAACGGCACGGCAGCCACGCAGCAGCGGGAGGGAAATACCCTCTGCTTCAGCTGAAAACCTCAGTGTGTGTGTCAGAGAGAGAGAAAATCCTTTATTTTCTATTAACCCATTCTGACCTGAGATCAGATTCATACGAAGGTTTCCACTGGACACACACTGGTCTGATTAACCCATTCTGACCTGAGATCAGATTCTAGAAATGTCAGTCGTTCTTCGATTTTTCAAAAATAGCAGACCTACAAGCTCATAGCGCGCCACTCGGTGGCGCGCTATGAGCTTGTAGATCTGCTATTTTTCAATAGCTAAAGCATAACATGATGCAAAATGGATTCCCGTTCAGAATGGGTTAAACAGTTTTCAATTCAACAATAGCAGAAAACCTATAACAATACATCATTAAAAACCACAACACATACAGCGCCTCATTAAAGCACCACTGAAAAATAAAGAAATCAACATCATTCATAATAAGTGAATAGAGAACCCAAAGTCCACTCTGACTCATGGCCTTTACCAAAGCCTTAAAACATTGGCAAGAGCTCCACCCCCTGTGAACCATTCAACATTTGATTTTTCCTAGTTTTGTAAATGGCCAGTTTAGCCTGTCCCACTACAAAATGCAAAAGAAAGAGAGAGAGAGAGAGAGAGAGAGAGAGACAGACAGACAGACAGACAGACAGACAGACAGACAGCTTCCGTGTGATTCATTGTGGGGGAAACAAAACAAGAGGGCTCGGAGGATCCTGGTAATTTAAAAGTTCTCAAACTGCGAAAGAGGAGAAAGAAAGAGAAACATGCATCTGATTAGAAACGACTGCTAGCATGAGTGCTGCATTCTGGGCAGGTCTTTCCACATCCCAGGAGAGACCCCTGATCCACCCATCATTCCAGATAATGAATGAATGTCTGAGAGGTACAGGTCTGTGTGGATGTGTGTGTTTGCGTTCTTCTTTTTTACATGAATAAGTGTGTGTGCTGTGCAAGTGTGTGTGTGTGTGTGCGTGCGTACGTACGTACGTGCGTGCGTAAATGGGCATGGTGTGCAACAAAAACCTACCTATTAAAAATGACCTTCAAGTAATACAGATACAGCATAAAACTGGTGTTTGAGCCAGAGATTCTAGTTTACTAATTGTAATTGGATTAAACATATTCAAACAGTAGTGTTGTGTGTTGATAGCGACCATGGCATGTGGCTGTATAGGCCAGTTCTGTTCTGGTGACCATGCACTGCTGCCTAAGGCCCGGGTCTCCACTGTTCTGGTGACCACTGCTGCCTAAGGCCCGGGTCTCCACTGCGTCGCGTAACGCCTTGCATTTTTTGGACGGCGTCAAAAAATGAACCGGGGGCGACTGGGTGGCACGGCGCCGTCCAGACGCCGTCCAATCGCAAACGTCGGCAGCGGAGCACCCTACGTTGATTAAAAAGGGAGCGTTCCCTGCATTGACGACGACAGGACGCTGACGGACGCCCCATGGCTGCAGTGTGCAGTGGGGTCCGTTTGGTTTCATTTTACGCTTTCAATCAGAGTTAAATCATTGTTAAACATCTGCATTACTTCATTTACAAGAAGTATAGCTACACAATTAGACGTTTGCCTGTTATCTCTCCTAATGGTACCAACATAAATATTACAGCATGGAATTGTGAAAAAAAATTATCCAACGATTTTTTATTTATTTATTTTTGGTCTTCAAGGCTGAATATCATCAAATGGTTGTTCCGTGGCTCAAATGCAGTAGACTCAGGAAAAGACTGTGCCGTCGCGATAATCCATTCCATAGTTGTGGGCAGAACAAAATGTGTCTTGTTTTCGCCAAAAAACACCAGAAAGCAGAACAAAAGCGTGCACTCTTTTGGAAGTTTTCAACCTATACTGACATTACATGGCCAAAATATGGACGCTAGATTGAAAGTGGTTACAATTGTCAAGTATGACAATAATTTTCTTCCCCTCAATGTGGCAATGTGGTAATTATTCATCAGTCTCCAATGATGCAGCACAATGTGCACGACGTCTCTAGCCCATTCTGACCTGAGATCAGATTCATACGAGGTTTTCACTGGACACACACTGGTCTGATTAACCCATTCTGACCTGAGATCAGATTCTAAAAATGTCAGTCGTTCTTCGATTTTTCAAAAATAGCAGACCTACAAGCTCGTGTAGATCTGCTATTTTTCAATAGCTAAAGCATAACATGATGCTAACACCAAAACGGGTTCCCGGTCAGAATGGGCTAGTCACAGGTTTACATTAGTAATGAGAAACAATCAATCTGTATTGTATGTGTTAGCTTGACAATAATCCCACATCTGAATTCCCTCCATGAAGTCCCACTGTACCTAATCAAAGTCAATAGCAGTGTATATGCTGTGCATCACCTTTCCTTATAAGTTTACAATGAGCTCTGATGCACACTTTGTCTTGTGAGTGTGCTCTATACCACACAGAGCTCACTTCCCTGGCTCCGTATTATCCAGGGGGCCTACAGTAATGAATACACTACGCATTGAATTAGGGCGGCGGCAATCACAGGATGATTTCACAGGTCGTTTCATCCTCATAAGATATTGATACAGTCATTTAACCCATTCTGACCTGAGATCAGATTCATACGAGGTTTCCACTGGACACACCACACTGGTCTGATGAACCCATTCTGACCTGAGATCAGATTCTAAAAATGTCAGTCGTTCTTCGATTTAAAAAAAAATAGCAGACCTACAAGCTCGTAGCGCGCCACTCGGTGGCGCGCTATGAGCTTGTAGATCTGCTATTTTTCAATAGCTAAAGCATAACATGATGCCAACACTAAAAGGGGTTCCCGTTCAGAATGGGTTAAAGGAGACTTTCTCCATGCTTTGTGCACAAGTGGCCCTTTTTCCCCCGGCCTGTCCTCTTCCACCGCCACTGATTTCCCACAACAGTTTGAACCAGGGGAGAGAACCAGGGGTTTCACAAAGACAAATAGGGCAGAAAAAGGGCGATTAAGCCTTTCCCCCAAAGGTTAGCCTCCTCACGCGGGTGTATTCAATGTCAAACGTACAGTGTGTGAATGGGCGTTGGAAGTGGAGAGGGGAGGACATAAGTGATGTGGAAACGCCAAAAAGGTGGAAGAACGGGGAAAAATATTGGCCCCTTCTGATGAGTGACTGTGTGAATGGAGGAGAGGGAAAGTAAAGTGTCTTGGAGAGGCGGGTGAGAGGGATGAGAGAGAGAGAGAGAGAGAGAGAGAGACTTGTTCCCTTGCTGTGACAAGAGGATACCTCTGTCTAAATATGCAGCAGAATCTATTACTATTATGAGGATGTCAATATATCAATCATGAATTTATGTATGCAAACGAAATGTGCAATGTAGATTCTTACTGTACTCTTTATCAAACGAGTATGAAAAAGATAAAGTGCTACTCGAAGCTCCTCAGGTCAGGTATAGGCTATTGTGGGCCAGCAATGTTCTGACCGTGCAGCCAATCAGGATGGAACATATCCACGCATTGTGACGCATTGTGAGTTTGTAGATCTGCTGTTTTTAGACATTTAAAAACTTGAAATGGGACATTCTGTGTAATGAGTATACTTTTGGTACTTTTTAAGTACATTTTGTTGTACTGCTATCGGCCTGTTATCGCGCCACCATGAAGCTGATTTGAAAGCGAATTGTTCAAAACAACCAATCCTGACCAATCGGGATAAAAATCTGCCTCGTGGTGTCGCTTTCTAGGGAGTGTGTGTGTGTGTAAAGTTTGGCATCGGCCAGGCCAACAGAGATTAGCTGTACACTGACGCTCAGACACACAGACCGACACACAGCCTGGTGGAGAGACAGATATCAATTGACAAAATAATACATACATAATTAAGAATGAAAACGTGGCCTATTAAGGAGGTACTTCTAAAAAAAAGTCTGTGCCGTCAACATCTCTGTATTATTAAAGCATGTCTTCATTATTAAACAAAATTGCATTGCTATTAAAAATGCATCGTGTCTAATTCACTAGAAGCAACTGCACTTCCTGTATTTAACACTGATTATTTATTTGGCTGCAGACCCCCCCCCCCCCCCCCCCATCTGAAAAGATTTTGTGCGAGTGCACATCCAGAAGAGACGATTCAGAATTCTTCTAGATTTGTTTATATTTTTTATCATTATTTTTTAAGATTGCCGATCTATGAGCTCATATTTCACTAAGTGACACACGAGCTGTGAGCTCGTAGATTGTCTATTTTTAAAATAGCCAAAGTATTACATATGGTTAAAGTGGTTAACCCATTCTAGACGGCAACCCCATCTGTTGTTTTAACTAAGCATTATGTTATACTCTAGCTTTTGAAAATACGAGCTTGTAGGTCTGCTATTTTTTAAAAATCGTAAGAATGCGGCACACATCTTTGAATATTATATTCTTTCAGAGCGAATGTTTTTTTTTAATTTTGACGTCAGGCAAAATGATTGTGGTGCTATATTAAATTTAAATTAAATTTAGCTGGGGGCTCCCTGGAATCCCCCCGGGATCCCTGTGGACAACACTTTGATAACCACTGATCTGAAGGAAGAGGTTTCTTCTTGAAACTATTGTTGTCAGATCAACATATCCGCCTGGGTGACAGCAGACTGCTGGGCGAGCGCTGATGCTTTGGCATGGGGGGGGTAAGATCTTAATTTGCGGGCCTGTTAAAAACTCTTAGTTTTCACCAGCTGCCGGGCGCGGCTGCACTAATAACTTTGGGGCAGGCCCGCCTAGAGTTTAAATGGACAGGTATCAGGCAAAAGGGAGACATAGAAGAGGAAGGATGGATGGGGAAGGATCAACATAATATGGAATGTCAGAACAGATCAGCTCCATTATATGGAGATCTAAGGGTTTGAGGTTTGAGGAAATGCACCATTCCATAGTTAACTGTTAATTACATTTCCCAGAATTCCACAACCACAATTTTGTGCCCATGGAGTGCACACAATGCGCACCAGTTCAGGTGGTTAAGTCATAGACTGAAAACTGCCGTTCCTGCCTTACAGTACCTGCTGTGCTCATGGTCCTGATACGTCAGTGGCTTCGCCTCTTACACACTACTGGCCAATCACAGCTCTTACACTACTAGTACTGGCTCTTTCAGTCTCCTACTGACCGATGTTGACCCGGTCATCGAAGTTTTGGCTAAGGAACGTTACAAAAATGAAATAATCTCTGTGAATTCAAGGCTTCATCATGGGGTGTGTAATTGATAGAAAATAAGTCATTTCTCGGGTGAAAACACATCCTTTACAGTATTCAATCAAAGTGTAGTCGCATGCTTTAGACAACCGGTTTGAAAATTAAAATGCACCTTGAACCGGATGAATTGCAAGCTAAAACTGGAACATTACATTAACTGGAAAATGTAAACATTTTAAAAATAAATGTTATTCACTAAATAATTGTTATTCACTATGTAAAACATAGAACTGTATGTTCATAGTACTTATATCGAGAGCCCTGTGGTATATTTGATTAGACTACAATTGAATGATTTTTGCCTTTTAACTCAACTTTGAAGTTATTTAATTTTTTTTATTTACAAACTATAGGTAACTATACTCACACTCACATGAAAAAGAGAATTCATGCACTTCCTGCCTTGTATTTTCGGGGTTTACATGATGAGGCCTGTTAACCTTAGCAGCCCCACAATGGTTCAAGTGTGCACGAACAGTGCTTTGTTCTTAATAACCTCCTTGTGTTAAATAAATGTCTGTGCGAATTAGGGCCATCTCAGCGAGAGAGCAGCAAAGTAGAGTATCACTTTAATGCTCACAGACAGCATCGCAGCGTGCAGAAAAGAGCCATGTTCATTATGCTTAATTAGAACTGCGTGGAACAGAGGAGGTGTATTATTGCTGGCTGTCGGAGGAGTTGTCTCTTTACAGCAGGAGTCCTCACTCTCTAAAACTGACTGACTGACTGACTGACTGAAACGCTAAAATGCACAGTGGACGTTTGACCTTACCTCTAAAACTTAACTGACCAAATGGATCCAATTTGGTTGCATTTTGTACGAATGGGTAAATTGGCACTGAGGATTTTACTGAGAAGAGTCTATATTCATGACACTAATGGGGTGGGTCTATGAATTATATGCTCTTAAATATGGTGTTGTACTAACTAGTCCATGTTGTAGTACTGGTCAAAACACACACAATTTATACAGTTACATCTGGAGCCCCACACCAGAAGCAAAATATTCTTTAACATTTAACAATAGAAAATCACATTCATTCATCACTGTCATTGTTTTAGTTCTTTGAGTGATGCAACCACTCCAAGGAACAGCAATGTCCGTGTTAACCTACCTACCTATGTGGCCATGAGCACCCAGTATATGACTATGAGTACCAGTGGGGGGCTGTCGTGCCAGAAACAGAGAGAGAGAGATAGTATTAGTGGCTGCACCTGTTGCCTGCTAATGAGAAGAGAGAGAGAGGAGAGAGGAGGGGGGGGGAGAGAGAGGGGAGTTGCACCACTCAGTTCACGACCGGGTGTGATTTTTAACCCCATTCTGAACGGGAACCCCTTTTGGTGTTAGCACTATGTTATGCTTTAGCTTATTGAAAAATAGCAGACCTACAAGCTCATAGCGCGCCACCGAGTGGCGCGCTACGAGCTTGTAGATCTGCTATTTTTGAAAAATCGAAGAGCGACTGACATAGAAGATTTTTTTTAGAATCTGATCTCAGGTCAGAATTGAAAACTGTCAGGATGTAGAAGACATTTTTTGGAATCTGATCTCAGGTCAGAATGGGTTAAGGACAGTGGCACAGAGAATCATGAACTAACCTCCCCAATACAGTAGATGCAAAACCACTATTCACCGGTCTGACTTTTGTTTTGGCTTTTGTAACTGTTGACACGATTTCAACGGGGGGGAACCGATGTGGCGATGCAAACACGCATATATATACCCCCGCCGTCTATACAACAGCCAATGGAGCGAGACTTCCTGCCCTGCATACTGTCAGCCTGGTCAACCAACAAACATGATGAACTTCCTGAGTCATCCATTCTTCTGTCTTTTTTTAACATTTTGACATTTTCTTTTCCATAATTCCATGCCAAAATACATACTCATTGAGTCGAGACCAAGTTAACCCATTTTGGGCGGGAACCCTTTTTGGTGTTGGCATCATGTTATGCTTTAGCTATTGAAAAATAGCAGATCTACAAGCTACGAGCTTGTAGGTCTGCTATTTTTGAAAAATCGTGAAAAATCTTTGAATATATAAATCTTTTGAGTTTCAGTTTTTTTAACTCAAATCTTTGCTTCTGGAGGGTACCTGGAACAACATATTTTCAGATGGGGGTCACCAATTACATATCATTTTTTGGGGTCATAAAGATGAGATCTTTCAGGGAAAAAATAAATACATTTAAAACAAGACGTCAGGCCTAAATGGGTTAAACTTTTGAAACCCCAAATGCAATGTCTCTAGTGGGAGAAAAAACAAAAAAAAAAACACAGCCTGGGGATAATGTTTTTGTCATCTGCGTGAACCCAGGAAAGACTAGTGTTGTCCAGAGGAAGGGCCATAACTCATTCATGCTTTTCTCCTCACTGGGTCTCTCAAGGTCAGCAGCGGTTACATTGCACGTCTGATCTCAGCCAAGGCGCTGGGTCGTCCTTTAACCCATTCTGACCTGAGATCAGATTCTAAAAATGTCTTCTGCATCCTGACAGTTTTTCCATTCTGACCTGAGATGAGATTCTAAAAATGTCTTCTACATTCTGCCAGTTTTCTGAAAAAGCTATGTTTCTATGTCAGTCGTTCTTCGATTCTTCAGAAATAGCAGACCTACAAGCTCGTAGCGCGCCACTCGGTGTGCGCGCTATGAGCTTGTAGATCTGCTATTTTTCAAATAGCTAAAGCATAACGTAATGCTAACTGACCAAAAGGGGTCCCCGCCTAAAATGGGTTAACTGTGGCAGCTCTCTCTAACTCTCAGACACCAATGCTCTCTCTCTCTCTCTCTCTCCTGCACCTGGGGGACAGCACATAAAAACAGCTTGGCTGGATGTAACTGAAAGAGTAGTGATACATTGTCCTTCCCTGCTTGATTTATTATGGTGCAAATCAAAGATAGTGTAACCACTCCTACGTCAAGATAGGAAACAGCTGAAAGATAAGTTGAACGGAGGGTGTTGCTTATTTGCACCTATACTATATGGTCTCTGCAAACATTATATATATATTGCTCTGCACTAGAAGAACAGTTGCTGCCTCCACCCTGGCATGGATAACACTAATATTGGGTAACACTAATATCTTTTCATGTATTAAAGGTGGTGGTATTAAACAGTGTTAAACAGCTCTATATATTCCCATAGCAATAATTGATATTATAGAGTGTTTGTTCAGTAACAGGGGTCTGAACTCCTCGTCTCTCTATAGCTCTTTAGTAACGGGAAAATGCATTTTCAGGTCAGTGATACCAATCACCTCCAATCAGGAGAGATACAGAAGTGATGACAGAAAGAAATGAGCAGACAAAATTGAAACTGGAACACTATAAAAGTTAAGCTGAGGAATTGGTATACTCTCTCCAGGTTGGATGAAATTGGCACTTGAAAATTAATGTTTATGCTTATTAACGAGCTGGAGATTACTACAGTATATGAATATAAATCTTTTTTACACCAAGAACCTTATTGTATGCACCAAATCAAATTAGACTATGAAATACAATTTCACTAAACTTAGTAACAAACATCTATCTGGCACCAAATATCTACACGTAGCCCCCAATATACTGTTTAGTATATGTCCAGAAAATACAGTACAGAACGGTAAATACATGTCTGTATAAAAGACAAGCTATACAGTATACGTCTTAAATGGGAAACCCTTAAGGCGGGTTTTTTTAATTACATTTAAAAAACATTTAAATGTAATTAATTAATGATAAAATACTTTAAGGTATGAGTTCTAAAAATATCTTTGACAATTAGTTTCTGTTTATGCGATCATCTGAAAACAAATCTCGCTGTAATTTATCTAGATGCCATGCAAAACATGTACATGCTGCCTTTATACAATACTACGTACTGCTGTATTCTGGAAGTCCACCGATCCTATATTCTGTCTCAGTAGACCTCCATTGTGCTGACTGACCGCCTCTCTAATTCTCCGCTTCAGTGTAATGACCACCATCGTCATCATGGCAATAATCATAACAGCAGCAAATGTCAAAGAAACATTCCTTCATTACATGCCTGTCAAAACACTGGCCCGCGAGCAGCGCCAAGGCAGGGGGGGTGTAGTGGGGGTGATTTGGGGTAGTGTGTACTGTGTGTGTGTGTGTGTGTGTGTGTGTGTGTGTGGGGGGGGGGGGGGGGGTCTACTCTACTCTACATCCATTCCATGTATTTTATTTTTCTGATATTGTTATATATATATTCTGTATGCTGAATTAGTATTCCAGAGGAGAATGTAGGTGAGGAGCTGCAGTGAAGGGCAGTCCATGCAGGTGCCAGATGTTTGGTTGTGCTATTAGGTGTAAGGAAAGGTCACCTTTAGCTAAAGACAGCCCTGTACGTTCACGCAGCAACCGGCCAGGTGGCTCTAGTACCCGCTGGGCCAGGTGGGTTGTTTTTTTCTCTCCTCTTTAGCTTCCTATAGATGTTCGGTATATCTTGACATGAGCCGACCTCAGCAGGAGGCATCACGTCTGGTCCTTTTGCCTAAACACATGTTCCAAAACCACAATTGACAAAACTTCATTTCTTCCCCCTGGAAAAAAAATGGCTTCATCTTTTAATAAAAGATCTGTTTAGAGTAGGCAGTGTGCTAAGTATAGTACAGTTATGGATTATACGGTTATACAATTATGTATGCTAACCTACTAATCTACTATTGTACCTATACTGTAGCTATACGTACTGTAGCAATCTACCTAACAAACAACCTGCCCATGCATGTCTGTTTAATGAGGTTTATATCTGTTTAAAATGTACCCACATTTGAAAATCCTGAATATTAGTTTAAATTCAAAATGTAGAGATAGACCCACTCTAAGAGTTAGACTACTGTAGCAGTCAGTAAAGGTCCCTGCACACAGAGAGCGTTTTTTGGATTTTTTGTGGTGTTTCTCCATCGGTTTTCCGAAAGACTTGTCCAGTGTGCAACCACCTTTACTGTGTGTAACTCTACTATAATACTATATGATGCAATATTCACAATATAGGCCTATATATTGGCCCCGACTGCAGCAGAGTCATAGCCTTTGAGTTCCTTGCGTCTTGGCATATCTTTTAATAGTTCTGATCAAAGTCCATGTTAGGCTCCAAGTGAACCCCACTTCCATCTCCCACAAGAGCAGGTGAACAGATTAAAATTGACTCCCTCTGTATCAAGATGGCAGCCTGCATAACTGCGTGGCTCCCAGTCAAAAGCTGTCTGTCATTGGCTTCTGCTCTCCTCACCCTGGGAGTTGAAAACCACCCTGAGCATTTTCACTTCCTCTTTGGTGCAATCCTGCGCACCAAATCCCCAAAGAGTGCAACGCCGACACAAAGCGGGTATAATTTCATGTAATAACAAAGTAGGGGATCGACTCACTGCAATGGCTTATTGCGAGATCAGAAAACATGTTGTTATAATTTCTAGTGCCTTCGGGTTTTAGATGTGGCAGCAGACAGCTTAACGGAGACAAAGGAAAGTTAAGAAAAACAGTGTTTTCATTATTCATTTGTCATACATGTCAGGATTACTTATTTATTCAACATGTACCTCTTGTATCATTTATTGATAGGACACGTGCTGGCAGACATGATGGGGTAGACGGAAGGAAGGAAGCCAGTGGGTGGGGCTGTGATGTTCCTGCTGTCTGATTGGCTCTCGGAATGTCTTTGGATGGACTTATCTTGTCTGGTTAAATGTGAACAATTTGTAACGGGACAGCGATGGGAGAGCACATGCGTCACATTTACTGTGGTAAATATTCAGTCATACAAATAGATCTTGTTTTTGTATATATATATTTAAAATGCATAATATAGTTCTCACACAATCCTGTCAAAGGAAAAAAAGACCAATTCACTTTAAAGATATTTATACGGTTCATGTTTAAAAGTGAGCATATTGCATGAGCCTCAATAATAAGGAGGGGTATATATAGGCCTAATCAAACTCACATCAAAATAGTTAATTCAGAGGCTAAGTTACTTTAGAGGCTGAGTAAGGTTGTTCCATGCATACAATGTGGCATGCTGTACACAACACCATTGTTTTATATCTTCAATGTACAGTAGTAGTACTCGAATCAATAATACTAAGAACTTGATCAAATTTTAGCGGGTAGGTATACAGTAGGGTCTCACGTAAAATACAAACAAATGATAATTTGAAAAGCGCCGTTTCTACCCGATTATTTTCTTAAAGGCAAAACACACAAAGTAACTGTGGGTTGTAGTAGAATTAGATGGAACAGCAGCATAATGAGACTCATGTTCAACCAGCTGCTATTTGTGATGGCGGCTACTGTCCACAGGAGGGCCTGGCAACATGTGCACTGCATTCATCCCATCCAAGCACACAATGAAGCACGATCACTGTAATCACCACCAAGTACACCCGACACACTGCATGGTGCAGGGGGAAAGGTTGATGATGTCCATGCGCACGCACGCACGCACGTCACACGCACACTCACAGCTTGGCAAGATAAGCATTTTTACCTACCTAACAAAGAAAACTACAATTCCCCAAAACAAAGCAACGGCTATACTTATGACCCCCTTGCTGATGGCGCGAGCCGAGCGTGAACTTTGACATCAAATAATGTTTTATTTTATTTTATTTGTCCCTTAATTCTCAGACCATTTTATTACATTTTACATTGATTCTAAAAGCCCCCAAGGCTGCAAAATAGTCATTTTCAAAGGAAATGTCAAAGGACCACTTTTCAACCTATCTTCATATAATAGGTCCCTCACTAATAATCATGATAAAATGGCACAATTTCTTTTCTACTCAGTCTGTGTCTCATAGGAGGGTTGTGGGCAGTTCAGAAACCCGTCCACCAGTGACATCATCGATGGGGAATCCAATTAAAAGCTAATATAAACTGCAGGCTTTCTAGTCCTGAAAAGTTGCAATGCGAAAATGGAAGCCATAGTTCTCACGATAATAAAAATCTACACATTCAAAAAATAAATCTGCCTATTGATAATGTCACTGGTGGACGGGTCTCTGAACTGCCCACAGCCCTCCTATGAGAAACAGACTGAGTAGAAAAAAAACTGTGGTATTTTATCATGAACATTATAGTGAGGACCAGTTATATTGAGAGAAGTTGAAAAGTGGTGAAGTGGTCCTTTAAGAGTTGGAGTAATTTTTAACAATAACTGAATTAGCCCAGTAGAAACATAATGCATTTTTATTCCAGAAACCATAAATCATAATTGCAGCCCATCTTTAAAACTACTATCATGTTTTCACCTGTGCTTGTCTGTCAACCTACCACAAGTCATTCTCACAGTGAATATTTAACCCTTGTGTAACAACGCACAGCCTAATTGCAAAAGAGGTGAAGGCTGGTGTCACCCATAGCCACGCCATGCAGCGGCACTGCTTTGATAACACTCTGGGTCGGTTGTAGACACAGCTCCACTAATTAACCCCTCTTGATTACGCCAATTAACCCTGACACATTAGGGCTAATCGGAGTGGCGTGACAAATATTCCTCTTGAGCATGAACTCTATATCAACGACGTGTCAATGATTCTCCCACAGGCCGATCGAGGGGAAGGAATTCAAGGCAGCCTGTCAGATTCATGCATTTTACATTAACATTAACGTATAAGCATTCTGCTGCTTTGTCCAGCTTTTAGTGTGTGTCCACAAACTTTGTCCTACACAAACATTACATTCCCATTGACAATGAATGGACAATTTTACTTCATAGTCACAAACATTGCATAACAATGATAAGAGCGCCCCTCACTTCACACGGGGGTGTGAAGTGAGGGGCGGGGACTGGTTCAACCACTCCCATTACGGAACTTTGTGTATCCCTGCCTGGGACCCTGGGTCCCTATGTGTCCGAGCACGAAAATATTAGTTGGATCCCCCGGGGACCCCCAGGCCACACGGTCACTCTGTCATTTCTCTTCGGACGCGGGGCGGCTCACCGGAAACCGGGCTGCCACCCTGGGCGTGTTCTTGTGGGTCTGGAAGTTCCGGGGAGCCACCGGGGACCCCCCACACAGAGTTGCACCACTCACTTCACACGGGTGTGATTTTTTTTCTATACAAATCGGAAAACAAATGGATCCATCTACTGTATGGTTCGTCCTGGCCGGATCTGTTCCTTATAACGG
The DNA here is from genome assembly GCF_963924005.1 of Protomyctophum bolini. Lineage (NCBI taxonomy): Eukaryota > Metazoa > Chordata > Actinopteri > Myctophiformes > Myctophidae > Protomyctophum > Protomyctophum bolini. The sequence continues at coordinate 39,436,488 of NC_137871.1, forward strand.
ACCAGTGTGTCACATCCAGATCCATAGGCAGGTTATCTGTAAATAAACAAATGCACCTAAATGCCAACCTTCCCTCACGTCTTATCCCATTCTGAACGGGAACCCATTTTGGTGTTTAGCATCATGTTGTGCTTCAGCTATTGAAAAATAGCAGATCTACAAGCTCATAGCGCGCCACCGAGTGGCGCGCTACGAGCTTGTAGGTCTGCTATTTTTTGAAAAATCGAAGAACGACTGACATTTTTTAGAATCTGATCTCGGGTCAGAATGGGTTCATCAGACCAGTGTGTGTCCAGTGGAAACCTCGTGTGAATCTGATCTCAGGTCAGAATGGGTAATTACATCCGCTGCATTGTGACCTAGACCAGGGGTGGGCTAGCGTTGAACATGGAGAGGGCCACTATAGTTCCAAACTCACCCTCTCCCCAGGACCACATTCCATATACTGTCATATCGAAAATAGCAGACCTACAACCTCAAAACGCGATCTACAACCTAAAACCCTGAAAAGTTTATTTAATTTCAAAAGGATTTAGTTATAGCTGTTATGTTAGACGATGGGAAAAAAGACGGGTTTAGCATGATCCACAGTCAAACTGTTATAGAGTGGGTCATGTTTGCATGTTTGGAATTGTAACAGCTGAAATGGATCATAGATCAATATTCGGATGTTATTAAGTGAACGTGTGGGGGGGGGGCCGCACGTGGCCCCCGGGCCGCCAGTTGTATGTATGACCTCCTAGACCTTTCACCTATATTGACCTAAAACGTAATAACCACTTTGGTGAGAGACCAGGCCTATATGGACAGCCTACGTATTTCCTGTAGGCGGAGACGACACATCTGCGGTTTTACCCGCACCAAGCTTCTATACTACAGTGAATGGAAAAGTGACTGATGTTAGTCAGCCTCAAACGTTACTCTTTTACCTGCTTTTTACTAACACTAACATTACAAAGATGCTCCAGAACATCGGGATGAACCTGTGTAGTTTATGGCTGCTCCAACAGTAGTGGCAAGATGGCAACATTCCAAAAAACAAAAACGGAACGTCAAAATATCTACCGCGGTGGCTGAGACCAGAGCCATTGAGTAGTGGTTGAGACAAAGAAGTGAAAGGTCCTGAAAGATACATGACGTCAGTCTTACCCAATACCTGTATTAGGAACACAAGGCTGCTGTACTTTATACCTCATACCTGTCCTTTGACCTTGACCTTTGCAAAGTTGTAGTGATCTCTTCAGGGCAGCCTACTGATCATCCCTACTGATCACTCCAGTTTCATGAAAATATGTCCAATTTGTCCACTACACTTGAACACACTACACTTGAACTTCAGCACTCCTGTACTTATACACAACCAGACAGAGACAGACATGCACATTCAGATCAACGCTCGAGCCACTGAGGAGAACGGGCAGCAGCCGTGTTGGGAGGACACTTTTTGCGGTGACCCTTTGTGGACACTCCGGGTAGCTCAGCCGGTATAGAGCACTTGCCTTTCGACCACATAAGGTCACGCGTTCGATCCCGGGGCACCGCAAAATCAACGTATGAGTAGCCCTTGATGTCGTGCGGTAAATACTGGGAGCTGATGGTAGCTGTTGTGCTCCACCTCAGAAATCCATCTCCCAGAGAGGTCTATAGCGCTGTATTGAAACGGGGATGGACTCCCGCACCCTGGCAGATACCGACAATAATAAGCCTCTCTGACTTATATTACTTACTTAGGGTGCTCTCTGTGGACGTTCTTTGTGGACACCCTCTACTTTCGTCAATTAGTTAGATGGGAAGTCTTACAAATTACTGCAAATGTTCAATGGTGAAAGCATAGCTGTATAGGGTGGGGGAACTGCACTGGCTTCTCAATAATTACAGTATACAGTATACATGTAATACAGTGTTCATATCACATATGTATGGATGTCAGGCCATATGTATCACAGGGATGTCAGGCCATATCACAGGGATGTCAGGCCATATCACAGGGATGTCAGGCCATATCACAGGGGTGTCAGGCCATATCACAGGGATGTCAGGTCATATCACAGGGATGTGTGGCCCTGCAGTAACAGGGATGTCAGGCGCTCACACAGCACTGTGTGACTGGGATGTCAGGCTCTGTCAAAGGCTCTGAAAGCCCTGCGACAGGCCCTCATGCATCCCATGTGACAGGGCTGGTGAGGAGGGCCTGATGTGACAGGGCTGGTGAGGAGGGCCTGATGTGACAGGGCTGGTGAGGAGGGCCTGATGTGACAGGGCTGGTGAGGAGGGCCTGATGTGACAGGGCTGGTGAGGAGGGCCTGATGTGACAGGGCTGGTGAGGAGGGCCTGATGTGACAGGGCTGGTGAGGAGGGCCTGATGTGACAGGGCTGGTGAGGAGGGCCTGATGTGACAGGGCTGGTGAGGAGGGCCTGATGTGACAGGGCTGGTGAGGAGGGCCTGATGTGACAGGGCTGGTGAGGAGGGCCTGATGTGACAGGGCTGGTGAGGAGGGCCTGATGTGACAGGGCTGGTGAGGAGGGCCTGATGTGACAGGGCTGGTGAGGAGGGCCTGATGTGACAGGGCTGGTGAGGAGGGCCTGATGTGACAGGGCTGGTGAGGAGGGCCTGATGTGACAGGGCTGGTGAGGAGGGCCTGATGTGACAGTGCCTGACGTATACTCTATATACAATTCTACACATAATTGTAACATGCTTTTGTTCTCCCTCTCCCTAGCTTATCATTACATTATAATCACATTAACAGTCCAGTTTAATGTAAAATCTGATAATTGGAAATCAATGAAATGTTTTCCAAGACGTGTACACGATACATAGCCTTTTTAATTGGGTTGGGGGCAGTAAGGGACTTGGATATTTGATAGCGGCACTGGCCAAAAAATGGTTCATATATATACACACTGATTTAAACACATTCCACCTGGCGTCCCTCAGAATCGGGAATCAACTTTATTGTCACATCACAGGCATACAGGTGTAAAACAGCACTTGGTGAAATGTGTGCAAGCTCCGTCGTTTTTGTAATTTCCAAAAAAAGAAATGGAAGAAGAAGAGGGGGGGCAAGGGGAAGAGAGAGAGAGAGAGAGAGAGAGAGAGAGAAAAGAAAAGAAAAGAAAAGAAAAGAAAGAAAAAATACTTACATATACTATATCTCTCCGGTGTACAAATGCAAACCTGCGTGTTGTGGATTAAGGTACAAAGTGTCAATAAATAATTAAACAATAGCACAACTAGATCTCCAAGCTCTACAACGCGTCACATCACATTTTCGCGTGACATTGTCACATGATTAATTATTATTAAGTGGTTTAATCAAACCGTGTGCAAATATAACTGTGGGTCCATTTGGTTACATGTGTACACTCACTGAGTTACAAATGTGTATACGTTTAACAATGATGATTTTACCGTGTATAGGTTCGGTTAAAGCTATTTAGTAAGTGTAATAGAGAGAAGTAACACAGAACAGATGGTCACACCCTGAACACAAACTGCCAATCTGACAATGAGGCAGCCAGCAGGAAACTGACATCGCTAAGTAAAATCCTAGATGCCTCCTGCACTTAGCTGGATGCCATCAAAAGAGGAACGGCTAAGACGGTGCAAATCCTAATTTCACCCTTGGTTAGCAGTCAATTCCATCTGTATTCTGGTCTGTCTCGGAGATGAACTTACATTCAATTACTGAATTGGAAATGACTCTGCAGGGGATTCCATGTGTTCATGCTCGGAATTTCAATTCCTATCGGATGCCTCGGATGGGAATTGTTAGAACTGACCCCAACTCCTGTAACACGGCAGTCAAATCCAGGCCTAAACCTCGTAGATTCATTAGCGGTGGCTTGGTACTGTCATTAAAAAGCCAAACATTAAGCAAGGATTACCTCCAAACGCAGGAAGCCTCATTCCCACATCCCCTCTCTTGAGCTCCCTCCATCCCACTTAACACTCTCTTATATAATTGCAATTAGTGGAGTGCGGCAGAAATGCCCTTCAACCAGCGGCTTGCTATCAGTCAAGAGTTTCATTAAATGGAGATCAATGGAAGGTGAGCGCATGAATCCTAACGGCTCACAGTATGATGTGTAACGGTGTGTAAGAGAGGCAACACTCAAGGATGTGCTCAGGCTAAAGCAGTCTTCAGTGTAGTCATGGCGCTGCATCCGCCATCCGCCTCCGATATATTCGCTATTCGTGTATATATCGTGTATTAACTGGCGACAGGGTGGAATTCATCAACCAGGCTGTATAGTTGAAAAAGAGAAAGAGATTAAGTTGCACAGGGGGAAGGAACGGTGTCAAAAGACGGCATAGTTAACACAGACAGAACAGCGGAGAGGGTTACAGAGACAGAGCGAGAAGAGGTGGAACAGAGACGTAGAATGACAGGGGAAGGAAGGAGAGAATTTCCTAGCTTGATCTGCTAAAGAATCTAACCCCCATCTCTCTCTCTGTCTCGCCCAATATGTAACCCCCCGACTCTCTCTAGAGAGACACGGAGAACGAAGCCCCGTTAACAGGACAGAGAGAGGGATATATAGAGAACAAAAGATGGAGATAGAGGGGGATGAAAAGGGGAAAACAAGGGCAATGAGAAAGGGGTGATAGAAAGAGGAAAAGAGAAATGGAGATTAAAAGTAGAGAGAGAGAGAAGGTTGACGGATAACCAGAACGGAATGGAAAGATGAAAGTAGAAAGAGAGAGATGGCGAGGAGAGAGAGACAGGGAGACGTGGAAGAGTGGAGGAGAACAATACGAGCCAGCCCTGCTTGGCTCTGATTTCATATTCATGGGGTCGGAGGAAGGCAGATGCGGCTGACATCTGGGTGATGTCAGCGTGTTGTCAACACATTGTTAGCGCCGCAAATGTGCAAACAGATTAACAACACAGTGAGCGGCGGTGCAACTCACTCTCGGGGTGAGAAAAGCATCAGCCCCTTTAGTTTTATATACCTATACAGAGAGAAGAGAACACGGGGGCAGGTTGATACAACCAGACCCCTAGTTTTACCTCTAGAACCAGGGACAGGTTGATAAAACCAGCCCCCTAGTTTTATATACCTATACAGAGAGAAGAGAACCGGGGACAGGTTGATAAAACCAGCCTCCTAGTTTCACCTCTACAGAGAGAAGAGAACCGGGGGCAGGTTGATAAAACCAGGCCCCTAGTTTTATACCTATACAGAGAGAAGAGAACGGGTTAGTTTCACCTCTACAGAGAGAAGAGAACAGGGGACAGGTTGCGGTCGGAGTCGGACATAACCAAAACTGGGGGTTGTGGGTAATATTTGGGTACGAGGATCATTGATGTAGATGTTTTCAACTACATGATATGTAGCACAGGTTTGGCGAACAGGAGCGCATTGGCATTTGAAGGGTTAAAATTTAATTAGAAGAAACCTAATTTCCATCACATGTACTGTAATTCTTTTTCCCCCCCTGTTTGACGAGAGAAGAGGAGGGGGGGGGGGATTGGATGGTTAATTAAGTTTGCAAAGCAATAGAGATTACATGAACGACTATAATCCTTTGTCTGACAGAAAGACTTGAGAAGAGAGAGGCCTTTAACCCATTCTGAACGGGAACCCATTTCTGGTGTTAGCATCATGTTATGCTTTAGCTATTGAAAAATAGCAGATCTACAAGCTCATAGCGCGCCACCGAGTGGCGCGCTATGAGCTTGTAGGTCCGCTATTTTTGAAAAATCGAGAAAGAACGACTGACATTTTTAGAATCTGATCTCAGGTCAGAATGGGTTAATCAGACCAGTGTGTGTCCAGTGGAAACCTCGTATGAATCTGATCTCAGGTCAGAATGGGTTAATACACATACTGTATATTCTCTCTCCATTAATCATATCTAATACTCCACAGGCAAATAGCCAATCGATTGCGATTAAATTGGAACATTATTTAGCTGGAGGGAACGGAGGCCTCCATAACTCAGGTGTCAATCATCATCAGGTTTGAATAACAGTGTAATGGCGCTGTCCTCTGTAGCGCTGCCGTAGCCTCCAGCGACTGTCAGCCGTGTCAACGTGTACACATTTCAATAGCGTTTAAGGTGGCGGACAGAAATTACATTTTGATCGTCTCTCCGCTACAGGACATGAACACTTGGCATGCGTACATCCTTTTGATATTTATCAGTTATACGTAGCTATTCATTTTAACCCATTCTGACCTGAGATCAGATTCATACGAGGTTTCCACTGGACACACACTGGTCTGATGAACCCATTCTGACCTGAGATCAGATTCTAAAAATGTCAGTCGTTCTTCGATTTTTCATAAATAGCAGACCTACAAGCTCGTAGCGCGCCACTCGGTGGCGCGCTATGAGCTTGTAGATCTGCTATTTTTCAATAGCTAAAGCATAACATGATGCCAACACCAAAATCGGTTCCCGTTCAGAATGGGTTAAGTAGCCTAAAATGAATAGCTTTTTAAGTAGCCTTCAATGAATGAATTAACGGTGGGAATAATTTCATCTTGGTGATCAATAACTAGCTTAATGTAATTGTAACGTAATAGAAAGGAACAAAAACTTTCCTAAGTGGAGAAATCCGTCACCGTAAGCAGTAATATTTTAATACAATCAATGTAATACACAGAATGAAACTTTTCAATGAAGCTTAAAATATGTTGGGGGAATGTCTGAATTCTTGAATACCCGTTTGGCTAATTATATCGCTCAAGCCTATAATGTAGCTCCGTATAAGAAAAGCCAAACAGATTCCACGTCCAGGATGTGAGGGGAATCCAGCCTCGTCTGATGCCCCATTACTGAGAGTTAGACCTTGAAGCCAGAGAGTACAAGCAAGGTCACTGCCTGGTTAGTGAGTGAAGTTTGATCTCTCACTGGGAATCAACCAGTGGGAACTGGGATCGGGGAGGGGAGGTGGAGGGGGGGGCAGCATTTCCTTGACACCCACATCGAGCTGTGCGCTCAGGGTTGGGCCCTGGCTCTGCAGACAATGCGCAGCAGTGTGCGGAGTGGGCTCGGAGGAGCCGGCGTGGGCTAGCGTGGATATTAGCCAGACCATCCCTTTTATTCCCACCAGCTGACGGAGGAGGAAATAAGAGGAACATTCCGGGGCCGCTCCCTGCGTTTGGCAGATACCGCTTTGTCTGCTTTGGAGGTAGCCCCAGTTCTCATCCCACTCTGGTTCATTCAGATATAAAGCAAACACTCACACACAAAGAACCATTCTCACTTAAGTCCTTCAGCGCATTCTTGAACAAACACACACTCATGCGTGCGTGCGCGCGCGCACGCACACACACAAGCAGACACACACACGAGATAATAAAGTTCCCAACGTGTAATCCTTTTATTCAGACTTCAATTCCTTTAGTTGTGAAATGAATGTTTCAATCTGCCAAGACCCCTCGTCCCTCTCTCCCACTCTGCCCGTCTAATCAGTGAAGACACGTAGCTCCCCGTAGCCTAGCGTCTCCACAACTCCATCGTAATCACCTTCTTACAGCCAGCTCCTTCACTCTCAGAGCCACTAGCATTGTTTGTACTGTAATACATGTCTTTAGCGTTGGCATCTCTCAGGGTGACTGCTGTCCAAGTTTCAGGCCCCGGGGGGGGGGGGGGGGGGGGGAGGACTAGAAAGCTTTTGGCCCGACGTCGGAAATTGACTTCCACTTCCAGGCTCTTTAAAAGCACATAGTTTAGAATGAAACAGTCTATATCCATCGCCTATACTCTCTCTAAGTAGGAATGATATACCTTTGGTGAGAATAGAGATGATTTGCCAGATTTGCTCAGTAAACGGAGAGAGGGGGAGGAGGAGGATGGTTTTTAGGTACGATCTCTACACAGTCTGTATACCTGCTCACAACTTTTGGAAACTATGCGATGATGCGAAGTGAATATACCTCAATTACGACACATGCCGGGGAGAGAAAAAGAGCAGTGATTGGGAACCTGCATTCATTTAACCCATTCTGAACGGGAACCCCTTTTGGTGTTAAAGCATCATGTTATGCTTTAGCTATTGAAAAATAGCAGATCTACAAGCTCATAGCGCGCCACCGAGTGGCGCGCTACGAGCTTGTAGGTCTGCTATTTTTGAAAAATCGAAGAACGACTGCCATTTTTAGAATCTGATCTCAGGTCAGAATGGGTTAATCAGACCAGTGTGTGTCCAGTTGGAAACCTCGTATGAATCTGATCTCAGGTCAGAATGGGTTAATGTCACAATGAATATTTATGCTAGGTTTCTTTCCGGAAATGATTTTTTTTTTTGTTGAATTCCAACTGGCTGATTTCTTGTGTCTTTTCTAGTCTGCAGTCTAGTGTAACGACACTGATGTCTTCATTTCTCGCGCAGTGTAATTATCTCCTCATCCCCCCCCCCCCCCTTTCTCTAACCAGTCATTTTGAAATGTATATCTTGGCAATGGGAGAGGCTCCTCCGGAGCCGGCGAAATGAGCAATGGAGTGACAATTGTTCATTTTAATTGTGGAAACACATATGAAGATTTTAAGAAAAAGCTGCAGCCAGATGTGATACAGCCAGGCGAGCATGGGGCAATTTGCATTTCATTTGGCGCTGTCGACAAATTCCTCGCGCCTCGTGCAGTATTGAAATGCAGCGAGGAAAAAACTGTTACCGACAAGTTGTTTTGAGTGGTAGGTATTTCTCCGTTGGTTGTGGTTGGCGAGGCAGGGTGAGGGGGTATAGGGATGTTTAACCCATTCTGACCTGAGATCAGATTCATACAAGGTTTCCACTGGACACACACTGGTCTGATTAACCCATTCTGACCTGAGATCAGATTCTAAAAATGTCAGTCGTTCTTCGATTTTTCAAAAATAGCAGACCTACAAGCTCGTATCGCGCCACTCGGTGGCGCGATATGAGCTTGTAGATCTGCTATTTTTCAATAGCTAAAGCATAACATGATGCTAACACCAAAATGGGTTCCCGTTCAGAATGGGTTAACCCATTTAGGCCTGAGAAAATGTCTTCTGTCTTCTTGACAGTTTTCTGAAATACCGGTACCTAATGTTTCTAGGCCTATATTACTCAATATTTCATGTCAAGGACCCCCAAAAATGATCTGTAATTGGCCTCCGACCCCCATCTGAAAATATGTTGTTCCAGGGACCTCCCCAGAAGCAAAGATTTGTGTTAAAAACGTTAATTCTGAAAAAATATATATTCCAAATTTGCGCCACATTTTCACGATTTTTCAAAAATAGCAGACCTACAAGCTCGTAGCGCGCGCTATGAGCTTGTAGATCTGCTAAATTATAACAATGTTTAAAACACAAAAAAGGGGTTCCCGCCCAAAATGGGTTAAGGTGAGGCAGGGAAAAACGGCTCCTCCATATAGCAATTAGACACCGAGCTTGTATTATGCCAGAATCACTCTTACTAAGTGATTTCCTCACTGTCAAACGAGCTAAATTAATTTGAGTGATACTTTTCATTTAGTTAGCATCAAAACAGCCCCTCCACTCACCTTCCATATGGGCATCTGATGCAAGGCATGCCATTAAACCGCTGCAGCCAGATGTTCCCCAGCAACCCTCCCATTAACAATGCAAATTTATTCATTAAACAATTTAATTGTGTCAGTGATTGACAGGCGGCTACTTTGTGACGGTGGGACGACACGAAGCTAATAATACGTTAGTCTTATTAACTCCCTGTGTAAGCAATACGAGTGTCAACATTTATGTGGATTAACCCCCCTCTCACGGTGCATGTTGTTGGGCCCGTTTGTTTCCGCCCACTACGCACGGCACGCACGCATGCACGCACGCACGCACGCATGCACGCACACACACACACACACACACACACGCACACACAGATAAAGGAACTGTATGATCTGATATGAGTGAGTAGATGAGTAGGCTACATGGCAACAGAGCCAGAGCTGCTCTGAAGCACTTTCCGTTCTTTTTTGTGTTCCTACCTCTCTCACCTCCTGGGTTTCAACCATAAAGCACATGGGAATTCTTACAATGGCACCAGTGAGCGCCATATAGAGGGGGGGGGGCACTATAGTGACAGCTATGGGGAGTCTGGGGCAGATGGTACCAAGCCTTTCATTTTGTGGAGCCAGGAAAACACACAAACACACGCGCGCGCGCATGACCATAAATAGAAGCCTCTATCACCTTTGACTTTGCATAATTACATAAACGCCTACTTCATTATTCCCTCTGTGCAAGCAATATAATGCCCAACGATTATCAGTTGCATGTGTATGCTTTTTTTCCCTTTTACGATTTAGTAAAAATATCAGGCTTCTCTATAGCATTAAATTATATAAAGAAAAATCAAAGAGTGACAGAAGTGATGGGACATGGTAATGTGTTGTTCTCCCAGTTGGTATAAAGCTAAGCCAGCATCCATCATTCAACCACTATCTACCACGGCAGCATCATCTGATCAAAATGGATGAACGTGACACACCGGCTTGCAGTCCAAGGCTGCCTACTTACCCATGCTGCTTGGAGCGGCTCTGCCGCATGCGCCGTTTTCCCAGCGCACACGCCTTGTCTTATTAACCCATTCTGACCTGAGATCAGATTCATACGAGGTTTCCACTGGGACACACACTGGTCTGATTAAACCCATTCTGACCTGAGATCAGATTCTAAAAAATGTCAGTCGTTCTTCGATTTTTTTCAAAAATAGCAGACCTACAAGCTTGTAGCGCGCCACTCGGTGGCGCGCTATGAGCTTGTAGATCTGCTATTTTTAAATAGCTAAAGCATAACATGATGCTAAACACCAAAACGGGTTCCCGTTCACAATGGGTTAATAGAGTTTTGACAGGCACTCCCAGGACACCTAACCTGGCTGCCTCGAGGACCCCATTACCTCCTGCGTCAGGATGTTGTTTTAGCGCCTTAAGTATTCCCCATTTGTTTTTGCTCTGCAGCCGCCCCCTCTGTGTGAATTACACGTTCCAAAAGAGGAAGCTGTAAGTGTATAATACAGGAAGTGTAGGGTTTCCTGGAGAGGGACGATCGAGGGGGCATTATTGCACCATTTTGTACACAAAGGATCGCCGCACACAGTTTCCCATTGCCTCATTCATTCCCACGATCATATACACATTTATATTTACATGAACAAATCGGTTTGGGCTATAATTGTAGCAATAATAGTTTTCAACTTCAACATTTCGTTTTCACAATTATGTACACAAATGCAACTTATAGTCGCTTTACGGACATCTAAAAAGTATCCTATAGTAATGAATCCTTATACAGAAATTCCATTTTAGTGAAGCATAATGTAGAAAAAATAAATTATATTTACATGAACAAATCGGTTTGGGCCATGATTGTAGCAATGATAGTTTTCAACTTCAACATTTCTGTTTTCACAATATGTACACAAATGCAACTTATACTCGCTTTACGGACATCTAAAAAGTATCCAGTAATGAATCCTTATACAGAAATTCCATTTTAGTGAAGCATTTTTTTTTAAATGATTTGTACTTTATTTATTTTCTTCCATATGTATAAAACATTGACAAGACACAACCAAAGAAATACACAAAACAATACAATACTACAGATGCACAAAAAACAAAACATAACAAACTAACACAAAATAAAACAATACAATACTACAGATGCACAGAAATATCCCGCAGTCCACCCCAGCCCCAAATCCAGACATAGTTCTTCAATATATTTTTCCAACATTGCAGCTCGTTCAGAGCTCACTCAGAGCTAGAAACTATTCAGAGTCCTGATACATGCATATGGTAAAAGCCCCATTTTGAGTCATAGTCGTCCATTCTATTGAGCAGCCTGTATGACAGTCGCTCGTAAGCGGCCTTTAGTGAAGCATAATGTAGAAATAATAAAGGGAAGCTCCGCACACTCAAATGTGTGCACATGCAGTCAAGCTTTGGGCCTATAGTGACCGTCTTCAGGCATAACGCATAATGTACATAACAGTGTTGTGATGAGGTCATTGTTTCCCCACCTGGATTGGAGCACCAATTCCCTACAGTGCCCACAACTTGATTACAACTTCTCCTTTCCCTGCGTCTCTGACCGACGGTCAGGCCAAAAAAAGTTTAGCTCTGCTCTGCAGGAAACGCCACCGCTGTGCGGCTGTGGACGGATCATAGATTTTTATGGACCCCCGGGACGGGCCCCTGGTATGCCTGGTGGTCCCTGCAGGTCCCTGCCATTGGCTGGAGCTAGGGGGGCCTCCTTAAACAGGAAAACCCTGCCCGGAGAAGGTCATGCACAGGCAGGCACCGATCCCCTTGATTGGCTAAGAAAGCATGTGCCAGCAGGTGATAGCAGTGATTTAAGGGACTGTCTGTGTCCGACCAATAGGAGGGGCTTTCCACTCTCCCTCCCAAACCAGTGGTGGAAAAAAAGTACTCAGTCGTTTTACGTTAAAGTAAAAGTATCAATAGTGCAACGTGGAACTATACCCCGTTACAAGTAAAAGTCCGGAATTCAAAATGTACTTGAGTAAAAGTAGAAAGACTATTGGCATCTAAATGTACTTTATACCAAAACACTGGCCTATGGGCCGTGGCTCAGTGGTCCAGGCACCCTGGCTGGTAGCCCAGTCTGGCAGTGTGCCGCGGGTTCGACTCCTGATCCCGACGGCCTTTACTCCATGTCACCCCTTATCTCTCTCCCCATTTCCTGTCAGCCTACTGTCTAATATCTATCTATCCCTCCTATAAAAAAATATAAAAATAAAGGCAAAAGCCACAAACAAAACATTAAATAGTTTTCAAATGTATAAAAAAACTTTAGAAAATAGCAGATCTATTACAGTACTTACATTAGTACATGCACTTAGTTACTTCCCACCACTGTCTCAAACCACAATGATGGCATGAGTTACCATTCCCGCATATTTCATTCAAGTAATAAGAGCTACGGCTCACCTACACTATTAGCTTCTTATTATTAGCCATATAATCTGTATATTAATTATTAGACCTATACCGGTATATGTTTTATACTTCTCACTGCGTGCTTTAGTTGCAGTCATGTGAACCTTTAAAAAACATATTTGAAACCAATAAGTCACTATGTAAACAAAGTGAGTTATTATGGGATGATGGCATTTCAACAGAGCTGATCCAAACTATTGTCACTGCTTCAGTCCCGTCCGTCTTGACGCGGTGTTTTGCTGTATTTTTGGAGGAAAACGAATAAATAAATACAAATAAAATGAACCCAAAAACATCTGTAAAATTATATGAATCTTTCCATATGGAATAATGATTGCGACGAGGGGTGAAGGAGGATTCACACTACTTAGAGAGCATCAGAAGGCTGGCTTCAGGCTACAGTATTATATTTTCACTACAGTTACATGTCAGCCATGTTTTAGAAGCCTATGCAGGCTCATCCATTCCTCTGATGGATTGTTGCTTCTTCGCTACACACGTCGGCCATAAAACCTTGATTTCATCTCCATCTGGTTACCATATCAACTTTCCAGAGAACAGTAGTAGGGCCTCCAAAGGATCGTCGTGTATGCTTACAGTTGCCTAAAAAAATGTTGGTTGGCATTCAACACAGTATACTGTACTTACAAATGTGGAGAGAAAAATAAAACTTCAAAGAGATGATGTTGTACTTCTAAAATGTGCAATATATTCATATCAACGTGAGGTTGTATAATGGTTGCTGTCAGGCAGAATCCTTGTATCTCCATCCATATTCCATATTTTGGTTCATAAATTAATGTCATATTTTATACTTTTTCAGGTCAGCCTGCAGTTCGTCCTGACTGGCCAGGCAGCCGGCCAACACGTGAGCGCCATTCGAGTCATCACCCTCAAGTCCCCGCAACCCTCACTCGAGGTGAGCCACACACGCCCACATACGTACGAACGCACGCACGCATGCACGACGAATAAGACTAAATCAGAATGTGGTGTCAAAATTAAGAATGTTATGTATTATAATAACCATATATACTCTTTTCATTGTGTCGTGTCATGTGGTGTCGTGTGATGTCATGTCATGTGGTGTGTAGCTGAGTGGAGTGCACAAGGTGGGCCATCAGATGTATGTCACCCTGAAGTTCACCAACCTTCTTGCTGACTCTCTGTTCAACGTGTGGGTGGCCATGGAGGGACCTGGACTCATGGTGTTCAGGACCAAATACTACAGGTACGCACGCGCGCACAGTGCACACACACACACACACACACACACACGCGCTCAAGCACGCACACACACACACACACACACACACACACACACGCACGCACACATAGGGACTCCTATCACTGTTATATAACACTGTATTGAATACCAGTAATACGAAGGCGAGAGCATCTCGCTGCCCTGGGCAGGGGCCCTGTCCAGAGCCCAGGCAGAGGCCTTTTGTGGCGGGTCTGGACAACCGTGGGTCCGACCGACTCAAGGCCGGGCACTGCACCCCCTGTGGTGGTGTGGAACGTGTGTGATGAATTTTGAATTTGAGAGAGACTCGGTGCATTTATAGATAGATTTAACCAAAAAAAGTATTAACTATAGAGCTTGGGACAAACTAATAACTACAGTATCCTACATTGGAACCATCAGAACATTGCATCCATATTTCCTGAAAAGTAACAGTTTTGTAGTGACATTATTATATTACACCCGTGTACCAAGCTTAGCTTTTTACGTCCATATATAACTGTTCTAACTGAGTATTATTAGATTACTATTTGTTTTTTTTACTTTATACTCCATACTGTAGCTCTGTTCTGTAATTATGTACCTGCCATCAAATTGCTATAGTTTGTACTGATCGATCTTTGAAGATCTATTTTCATTCTTGTGATTGATTTTCTACCATGCCTGCCAAATGGAAAGCATATAGGGTCTGCAGTGCAGTCCTTTTTCCAAAACAACAATCTCTCTCTCTCTCTCTCTCTCTGACCCTGCAATAACAAGACACTGGGAAAAATCCTCTGTGGATAAATAGCGGATTTGCTTCTGTGCCAACTTGTTGACTTAATTCTGGACGGACGTCCTTTATCTCTTAACCCATTCTGACCGGGCACCCATTTTGGTGTTAGCATCATGTCATGCTTTAGCTATTGAAAAATAGCAGATCTACAAGCTCATAGCGCGCCACCGAGTGGCGCGCTACGAGCTTGTAGGTCCGCTATTTTAGAAAAATCGAAGAGCGACTGACATTTTTAGAATCTGATCTCAGGTCAGAATGGGTTAATCAGACCAGTGTGTGTCCAGTGGAAACCTCGTATGAATCTGATCTCAGGTCAGAATGGCTTAATAAGTGAGGCGAGTGGTTCCAATAAGGGTCAGACAGTCGAGGCGCGCGGCGGGCCAGATCAGGAGAGCGTTCCACATCGCTGGCTGCCTTGTGTTTGAGCTGGTGCGTGTTGGTGGTACACACTACACAACACAGTGTGTCTGAGCTGGTGCGTGGTGGTGGTACACATACACACTACACAACACAGTGTGTCTGAGCTGGCGTGCGTGGTGGTGGTGGTACACACTACACAACACAGTGTGTCTGAGCTGGCGTGCGTGGTGGTGGTGGTACACACTACACAACACAGGCCTCTGCAGCTAGCGCGCTACTACAGCTCCCTGTTGGCTCCGCTGCTGCTGCTGCCAGTGCTGCGCCGTTCCAGTCCAGCACTTCGCTCTTCCTTCAGGGCCTTTTGGAGCACATCCACAAACTGCCAGTGAGCCTCTCTTTGCATGCAAATCCTCCTCCTGTCTGTCTTGTCTTGTCTGGTCTGTCTGTCTGTCTGTCTGTCTGTCTGTCTGTCTGTCTGTCTGTCTGTCTGTCTGTCTGTCTGTCTGTCTGTCTGTCTGTCTGTCTGTCTGTCTTGTCTGTCTGTCTTGTCTTCAGCTTGCAGATTAATACAAAGGGGGCTTCTCATGGACAATGAGCAGAATCTGGATACATAACATATTATTGCCGCACATTTGCAATATTTACCATGCGAGCTCATATCGACTCTGTTCTCCAGTATTACGCGCGTATAAAGCTCTGGACTTGATGGGGGCATTGTTCACGCTGCCACGGACTGATGCACAACGTTGTGGTTAGCCTCGGGCCACTCGCGCTGCCGCGCTGCAACAAAGACGGAGATAGTTAGGACGGACCAGGAGTTCTATCCCAGAATTCCTTTGGGGGGTGGGGGGGGGGGGGGAGGATACTATACTCGACGTCTCTCCAGCAGTGTTTGTGTGTGCGTTTCGTTACAGGGCTCTGGCTGTGGAAATCATTACACCTTCAAGAGCATCACCTGAGATTAGGTCTTGGATTTGGTTTCAGTGAACTGGAGCTATGTGCTGTAAATTTGTCAGCTGGAGGGGATACATACGTACACTCTGCATTTGTTTAACGTGGAATACATTTGGTTGCACTCATATAGTGTGTGTGTGTGTGTGTGTGTGTGTGTGTGTGTGTGTGTGTGTGTGTGTGTGCGCGCGCGCATTGCCTCTGTTTTATTATTGAAGATGAGTAAATTAAGGACCCCTTTCAACACAACATCATTCCCCAGATTCACTATACGCTTATTCTCAACTCCCCACATATGAGAATGAAAGTGCAGCGCCACCTGTGGTTTGTAGATTACCTTAACTACCCCTGGCTTGTTTATTCAGTTTTTATTTTATTTTTTCTAATCTTTTCTTCTTTTTTTTAATCTCAGAAATGTTTCTCAAAAAATATATATTTTTTTACATCTGCATGCAAGTGATTGCAGGAAAATGTAACTTGGATTTCCGAGTTAAGGTCTGCACTACTAGACCTTAAAATAAAATAAAATAATAGACATTTAAAGACACAATGAGAATGAGATTAAAATTGTTTAAAACTACTAACATTTTCTGGTATTTTCTCTATTTGATTTGTCCTCTGCCACTATGAAGCATTGTACTGTAAATGTACAAGATGTGAGGTGGACCTATTCTTATATTTAGTTGCACATGTAAATACATTTTATTATTGAGGGGGCGCTAGCCCCTCCTATATACAGGTTTAATGTTTGTTTTAAAAACGCCATCGACAATGAAGGGAAAATGTACGTCATCTTGTCCCTAAACACAAACATTAAATGCCATTAGCAATAAAGAGAATTTAATGTTTGTTTTGGCACCGTTTGTTTTACATCGCCATTACATCACCTAATCAACATGAGTTAGACTTTAATATATTAGCGCCCCTCACTTCACAGTTCACACGGGTGTGATTGTATTATATTTACACAAATACTGTAACAGGCAAGTGAAGCAGCATCAGGACATATGGAAACAAAGTCAGTGTCAGTGTGTATTATACATTAGTGGAAAGGTTGCTCGCATCTGCATTAGAGGGAGTATTTTATTTGGTAGTCTGGCGTAGTAACGACTGAAATAAAAGCATGGGTAATTCAAGAAGAGGAAGAGGAGGTATGGAATGGTGATGGAGGTGGAGAACAGAACAGAACAGAACAGTGGTACCAGAGAGCAGCAGAGTGGTGATGGAGGTGGGGAACAGAACAGAACAGAACAGAACAGAACAGAACAGTGGTACCAGAGAGCAGCAGAGTGGTGATGGAGGTGGGGAACAGAACAGAACAGAACAGTGGTACCAGAGAGCAGCAGAGTGGTGATGGAGGTGGGGAACAGAACAGAACAGAACAGTGGTACCAGAGAGCAGCAGAGTGGTGATGGAGGTGGGGAACAGAACAGAACAGTGGTACCAGAGAGCAGCAGAGTGGTGATGGAGGTGGGGAACAGAACAGAACAGAACAGAACAGAACAGAACAGTGGTACCAGAGAGCAGCAGAGTGGTGATGGAGGTGGGGAACAGAACAGAACAGAACAGAACAGAACAGTGGTACCAGAGAGCAGCAGAGTGGTGATGGAGGTGGGGAACAGAACAGAACAGAACAGAACAGTGGTACCAGAGAGCAGCAGAGTGGTGATGGAGGTGGGGAACAGAACAGAACAGAACAGTGGTACCAGAGAGCAGCAGAGTGGTGATGGAGGTGGGGAACAGAACAGAACAGAACAGAACAGTGGTACCAGAGAGCAGCAGAGTGGTGATGGAGGTGGGGAACAGAACAGAACAGAACAGAACAGAGCAGTGGTACCAGAGAGCAGCAGAGTGGTGATGGAGGTGGGGAACAGAACAGAACAGAACAGAACAGTGGTACCAGAGAGCAGCAGAGTGGTGATGGAGGTGGGGAACAGAACAGAACAGAACAGAACAGTGGTACCAGAGAGCAGCAGAGTGGTGATGGAGGTGGGGAACAGAACAGAACAGAACAGAACAGTGGTACCAGAGAGCAGCAGAGTGGTGATGGAGGTGGGGAACAGAACAGAACAGAACAGAACAGAACAGAACAGAACAGTGGTACCAGAGAGCAGCAGAGTGGTGATGGAGGTGGGGAACAGAACAGAACAGAACAGAACAGAACAGTGGTACCAGAGAGCAGCAGAGTGGTGATGGAGGTGGGGAACAGAACAGAACAGAACAGAACAGAACAGTGGTACCAGAGAGCAGCAGAGTGGTGATGGAGGTGGGGAACAGAACAGAACAGAACAGAACAGAACAGTGGTACCAGAGAGCAGCAGAGTGGTGATGGAGGTGGGGAACAGAACAGAACAGAACAGAACAGAACAGTGGTACCAGAGAGCAGCAGAGTGGTGATGGAGGTGGGGAACAGAACAGAACAGAACAGAACAGAACAGTGGTACCAGAGAGCAGCAGAGTGGTGATGGAGGTGGGGAACAGAACAGAACAGAACAGAACAGTGGTACCAGAGAGCAGCAGAATGGTGATGGAGGTGGGGAACAGAACAGAACAGAACAGAACAGTGGTACCAGAGAGCAAATACGAGACTCTGAGCGTTTAGGACTCACCGAGGGGGACTTTATTTAGCCTGTTGGACTCGACGCTGCAGCGCTGCTGCCTGATGGACTCTGGATACACTATTAACCCATTCTGACCTGAGATCAGATTCATACGACGTTTTCCACTAGGACACACACTGGTCTGATTATAACCCATTCTGACCTGAGATCAGATTCTAAAAAAATGTCAGTCGTTCTTAGATTAAAAAAAAAATAGCAGACCTATACAAGCTCGTAGCGCGCCACTCGGTGGCGCGCTATGAGCTTGTAGATCTGCTATTTTTAAATAGCTAAAGCATAACGTGATGCTAAACACCAAAATGGGTTCCCGTACAAAATGGGTTAACTCCAGCCCAGCACCCGTACGTGGCCCACTAATCAACTTGGTCCTTCTCCAAGTCTCAAAGCAGAAAAAAAACAAACGAAACGACGAGGGAATGAAGGGACCTGCAGCCTTTTGCTCACGTCGACTGTTTGTTGAGTGAGTCCATTAAAAAAGAGAAAACTGCATCGGTACTCAATTTGTGTCAGTAGTCGGTATAGGTGTTAAGACTGGGAGACGCAGGTGTAAAAAAAAATACAGATGTATATATAATGTCACTTCACACAGCAGGGTTAATGTTGCAGAACAGTGGCATATACAGTATCACTCTTTATTTATTTTTTAAGTAAATTTTATTCATAAGAGTATGACATTGTGCAATTTTCACAGACAGAGAATATGACTCTTTGTTTTTTTTACATTTTCTCCCACAACTCCTTTCCCAGTCATCCCCACCCACCCACCATCTTTCCCCACGAGGCCAGACATACAAACAACATATACAAACAACATATAAACACGGGTATAAAACCAGTAGGTGGAGTGCAAAACAATACACACAACATACAGTATACACAGGTATAAAACCAATAGGTATAGACAAGATACTAAGATACAAAGAAAAGGATCATATGGTTATGATTGATAAACAACTTCAATGGGGGGTAAAATTAAGGTTAATAATAATAATAATAATAATCTGTCTGTCTGTCTGTCTGTCTGTCTGTCTGTCTGCTGTCTGAGCACGCTACATTATTAGATATATACACATATAGCTTATAGAAGTGAATGAATTGAGAATTCGCAGCTGTATTATTCAGCCAACAAATTAGGTAAAGCCCTGGGATTTTTTTTTCTGGGCCTAATGGAGCTTTTCACAAAGCAAAGGCTGTACAGTAGCTGTGTGAACGACCGGGCTGTTTTGAATGATGATTTTAGAAGCACTGACGGTATAGTAATAATAATGTACAGATTCATGTACATACAGGCATTTTGAAACAAAAATGTAAGCACGGTGACTAACATTGTTCATCTTTCTGTATTGTACGTATAGTTTAATATAGAAGAGCAGGTGCGCCAAAGCAGAAGAGCTTCCATCTGCTTCCAAAGAGCGTACCAGAAGAAATCCCATTTCACTCTCCCAACACTTCTACTATTTATTCCATGATAAGAAGTGACACACATGCACACACACACACACGTGCGCACAGCGCACGCACACAATTGATTCATTTTGATATCTCAGGCAAAAAAATAATAACACTTTCTGAAAATACACAGTGCACCTTTATAAAAAAATATATGTTATCAGATCACTGCAAGTTTGAAAACATGCGTGACGGATATCAGGCCCCATTAGAACTGCAGCAGCGAGCGAGCGAGCGCGTGCAGAAAACAAGAGAAAACAGCAGCGCCCGCTATCAAACATCTATTCTTGGTTTGGACAAGTGGTCCTCGACAGCCAGCCAGCCAGCCAGCCAGCCAGCCGCGCTCACACTCCCATGTCCCCAGTGACACCCTTAGAGATTATCCAAGAGTAAACAGAATGCTCTGCTAGCTTTCTTCTTCTCCATGATGCCACCCTCCCTCCCTCCCTCCCTCCCTGCCTCCCTCCCTGCCTTTCTCTCCGCGCCCGTTCTTTTCTGATACGCATTATTACACTGACACCTGTGCGTAACATGTGGAACTTAATGTCTTTTCATTTGCCATTTGTTTCCTACTAAACAAGGTGCAGCTAGGGCCGTGTGTGTGTGTGTGTGTGTGTGTGTGTGTGTGTGTGTGTACGCCTGGTGGGAGCAACGCATCGGGAGGGGGGGTGTGTGTGGGGGGGGGGGGGGGTGCACCAGCTGTAGATTTACAGAGTGGCGCACGCAGTCGTCCGAAAATACAGTATGTCATAAACAACCCCCCCCCCCCTCCTCCTCACCGACACTCATTGTTATGAATGAAAAAAAAAAGAAGAAAATTGTCTCATCCAATAAATAAAAAATCTGCCATTGCCCCAAATTATGGGGTGCATACTTAGTTTAGACTAGTCATTGGTTAGACATTAAGGTTAAGGTTAGGTTTAGGTGTGCTGCCCCGTGGGAGGTTAGGGTTAGGGTGAGGGTTTGAGATAGGTTGTAGTTGTAGGACTAATGACTGGTCTAACCAATGACTAGTCTAAACCAAAAACTGTCTAAACTAAGTACTGCACCCCAAATTATACCAGCCAGTTTACTGTATAGTTTAAATCTGAGGATTTCATGGATTTGTGTCGCTGTAGGCGTCGCATGGTGTCAGGTTTCTCTACCAACGCCCTGCTCCTCTGTGGCAGCGGAGGCTCTTCAACTGGGGTCCGGGGGGCGGGACGAGGGACCCCCAGGGGGGGGCTTGAGGAGGGGGGGGGGGTTCCCATGCAAAAGAAATCACTTCAACCACTTTAACCCTATATACAAAATAGTCGATGTGATATTTTCAAAAAGAAAAGATTGTGTGTAGGACAGGTGTGTACAGTATGTATGTACGCTTTTACAACACATTTAGGACTGAGGCCAGACTCAACAAAGTCTCTTCTAAATCATGACAGTCTTCTGAAAAAACTATTTTTCTATGCCACTGGTGGACCCCCAGAATTATCTCCCATCTGAAAATATGTTGTTCCAGGGACCCCCCTCGGTAGCAAAGATTTCAGTTAAAAATGTTCGCTCTGAAAGAATATATATATTCAACAATTTGCTCCACATTTTCACGATTAAATAAATAAATAAATAAAAATAGCAGATCTACAAGCTATACGAGCTTGTACTGATCTGCTATTTTTCAATAGCTAAAGTATAACATAATGCTTAAAAAACACCAAAAGGGGTTCCCGTCCAGAATTGTGTACTCTGAGATATATCAACTCGTCACATACATGTGTCTGTCAATATACTGTACGTCTCTGCATATTTTTTTAAGACCTTGTTTGTGGATTGAAGTGGAAGTATGTGGATGTGTTGTGGTGTCAGCATAGCACTTTAGTTGGCTATAGTTAATATGTCTGTCAAGTTTCATGTGAATCGTTAAGCAGCCCTGCCAATCTGAGTATTACTAAAGACCGTCTCGCGAGACGGATTAATTCTCTGTTCGCAAATATATATACTGTATATATATATATATATATATATAAATAATCTTTTAACAAGGCTGAAATAGAATAAACAGCGATGGTTGGAAATGAGGGTGTAAAGCAAGGTGGATTAAAAGACCAGATTTCAAGAGCGCTGTAACCAATATCGCAGACAGGCATTATTCAGCCTTAGCTGCTGCAAAGCATGTATATTTAAAGAGATTTATTTAAGCATTTTATTTGCCAGTAATGAAGTCTTTATGAGTGCACAACGCATGAGCCATGCACCTGCACGTTTTTTTATTTTTTATTTTTTTCTAGGCGGGGGCGGCTTTAGCACATTCACATTATTAAGAAACGCTCTTAAAAGTATTATACTGAATTTAATTTCCGTGAGTTTTATAAGTTAATTCATTTTTCCTTTTTCTGCCTTTTCACATTAAATTTAAGTGGGGTTCAGGGTCAAAGGTTAATAAGGAGCTTTAGTTTTTTTTTTTTTTTTTACCTGTTCCATATTACATGAAGTTCATTATTACTGCGGCGCTGCAGTCAGTTAACCCATTCTGACCTGAGATCAGATTCATACGAGGTTTCCACTGGACACACACTGGTCTGATTAACCACCATTCTGACCTGAGATCAGATTCTAAAAAATGTCAGTCGTTCTTTGATTTTTCAAAAAATAGCAGACCTACAAGCTCGTAGCGCGCCACTCGGTGGCGTGCTATGAGCTTGTAGATCTGCTATTTTTCAATAGCTAAAGCATAACATGATGCTAAAACCAAAAATGGGTTCCCGTTCAGAATGGGTTAAAAGCAGCAGCCATAACTCCTTCTATCGTCTACACACAGCGGTGGTTCCCAAAACGTTTTAGTCCGTGACCCCAAAAAGAGAAATTATGACCCACACTATAGTGTGAGCTTGTAGATCGGCTATAGTTCAGATAATACTTCTTTAACATTTTGTTTTCTATAATTTATGGGAATGTATTTCTTTGATTTCTTCCTGAAATTACTGAAGAAGAAATTAAAAAAGATTTGTTTTTATTTCATTAAATGTTTTGGCGGCGGGGGGGGGGGGGGGGGGGGAATGTTTTTTAGAAAACATTTTGAAATAATAATAATTATAAAAACAAAATGGAGGAAACAAAAACTATAAAGGGGACCCATAAAAAAATGTGTCCACGACCTACAAACGGGTCCCGAGCCACAGTTTGGGAACCTAGTGATGTGTATAATATGACACACAGCCTACAGTATATGACCTGTGCTTTGTGTCTGTACCAATAACACTATGTATGCAGGAGCAGGAACACGTGCACAGTGCATTTTACATCTACTGTCTGCCCTAACATGTCACACACACACACACACACACACACACACACACACACACACACACACGCACAGGATATCCCTTTATCTGAACAACACAGCTCTGTTACTCTACTTTACAGGAGAGAGCTAGGGGGTCGTCATCTGAAAAACAAACCAGAGAG